>NC_137463.1:59429759-60029759 GCF_964235325.1 Thermobia domestica
ATGTTAAACCACGGCGTGTCGATATCCCACTGAGGAATGAAGGAAAATAGCTGCCTGGAGGAGGTTTTCTAGTTCTCAAGCATTGTACAAGAAAAATTCACGGCCTGGACCGGACGGGTTGCACTTCCGGGACTGACAATTAGTAGGATCTATGAGAAGTTTGTAAGGACGCGGTCCGTTCAAGATGATTGTAAAGGAAACAGTGGTAGAAAGAGATCTGTCCAAACTGAAGAGAATATCATCCTCATCAGGAGAGAAAATTATCTTGCCATGCTTAGTACGTTCATGGAGGAAAACGCTCGCTTCACTTGCCATTTTCCAGCAAGGTACTTTCAGCAAGACGGCGCTCCTGTCCATTACAGTCAGATGGTTTTGGATTACCTGAACGACAGGTTCGGTAAACGTTGGATTCGTACAGGTGATCCTCTTTCATGGTCAACACGTTCCCCCGATCTGACGCCGTGTGATTTTTGGTTGTTGGGCATGGTCAGGGATCGTGTGTATGCCTGTAAACCTAGCAACTTGGACAACCTGAAGCACCACATCACTCAAGTCATCGCTTCTATCCCTGCCGAAATGTCTGCCCTGGCCTGATGAGATGCCAGAAGAGGTGGTAGTTGGAGGAAGAGACGTCAGCAGAAAACGGTACATGAAGAAGTGTTTCAAACAGTGTAATTCATGGAAAGTTTGTACCGACCTTTAAACGACATTTAGGTATTAATTATCGTGAGACATGAGGACGCCATGTCTGTTCACCATCGATGAATGCTCGCGGATTCACTTTTGCACTGTATTCCATGGAGTTCAGCTCTTTAACGATTCGCAATGATGGTTTCACCTTGACGGAGAAAGACGTCATGAATCAACCTCACCATACATTTATTCAACAACACCTTCTGTGGGTTTTGAAAACCATTCTGGACTTTGGTCAAGATTTAACTATTGCCCTCACAGTCGCAGCAGATCCATTTTTCGTCAAAAGTGAGAATTCAATAGAGGAAACTACCCTGGTTATTCGTTACTTTGCGGCAATTCGAAGCGTTCACAAAGCGTTTTTATTGCTCATGCGTACGCTCGGAATACGCTGACCATGTATTTAAATGTGGATGGCTAATCACAATGCGCTTCAAATGCGAAAGCAATGAAAAAGCACAGAAAACGTCCGCTCGAGAGTATTTGGTGCGTTTTTGGAACAATAGACCGCGTGCTGTTTAAAAGATGTCTAAAGGAAGAAAAAATGAAAGACGTGTTGCCAGGCAAGGGGGTCTTTTTAGCAAGAAACAGCAGCTTAGAAGATGCTTTATGCAGAGTATTGGAACTCTGCTATTATAGACTTAGACCTGGCAAAAAAGACCTGGAAACCCTGACTGGCTCACAGTATGATTTATAACGCTGGCGAAAGTAAAATTACCTAGTAGCCACCTAGATCGCGTTCCCTGCGGGGGGTAACACATCAAAAACGCGTTCTGGAATAGCCTAACCCTTAGACGTAGAGAATTGTACACACCTCCAGACAGAGATTCTTGTTACCCGGATCAACTCCTGTGGCACCTCTCTAGATCCAACTTTTCCATCTTACCAATTGCAACAACGATGTTATAACTCCAACTTTTCCATCTTACCAATTGCAACAACGATGTTATAAAATAGAGGATCTGCTCATGCAACAAAATAGTGAAGCTATACGTCACAGTTTCGACACCCGTACTCCGCTCGCTCCGCCCAATAAATAGCAATGTTTGGAGCCAACATTCATGGCGAAAACGAGAGTATCCAACGGACAAGAGCAGACGTACCGATGCTCGGTTGTTTTTTTGGGGCTTCATTGGGTTAATAGGATGAAGATACATAGGCCTATGGGCAGATCATCTATTTTATAACATCATTGGATTGCAAAGAACAACTGAAAGAAAGTGGTATGATGTATACCTTCGCACTTGTCAGCAATGGCACGAACTCTTTTCGGAGGGTTTGTTTCCAAGGATGTTATAAAATAGAGGATTTGCCTATACAACAAAATCTTCAAGTTATACGTGACAGTTTCGTTACCTCCACTCTGCCAATTCCGCTCAATAAGATCGCAATGTTTTGAGCCAATATTAATGGCGGAAACGAAAGTAGCTATTCAGACGATGGTAGAAACTAGAGTAGCTAATCAGACGTGCCGATGCTCGGTTGTTTTCTGGCTTCATTCAGTTAATAGGCTGAAGATACATATGGACAAATCCGCTATTTTATAACATTCTTAGTTTCCACGGTATTCCCTTGAGAAATCCATCCGAACACGATGTTGGTCGGTGTCTAGACGGAATTCATTTTGCAATATTGTGTCATCGGAACGGAATTTGACAAACGAACCAATCACTATTCCTGGCCTAAATGCACTGTTAATATTTTTTTTTTGCCTTGTTTTGGAGAATGTCCCAGTTTGAATCCGTAGAGAAAAATCACTAGCAATTGGGTTTCTCTGTGATGAACCTTTTAGATGATTCTATTTAAGATTGCTCTTGGTGGGCATGGTCACTGGGTTTGCGGCGTAAATTGCGTGATTTTAGTCCATTCTTATATTGTGTTGTTGAGATGAATTTTCCCAGAAGACATCTAAGTGGACATTTCATTTGCACCAAATCTAAAATGTTTGCACTTTATGCGACTACATCAAGATGAGGCCTGAAGAATATCATCGAAGAAATCAACGGAAACGAAGAATGTAGTTTATGGATAATTATTTAAAAGTTGTTTTTTGAATGCATCTTGATTTAGTTTCGTACATTTTTAACTATTTTTATATATACTGTGTATATACGAGTATTTGTATCGAGACGAGTTACGGGTTGATTATTGCATTACAACTACTGTACTTGCTAACAGTGTAAATTTAAATTATATTATGGTCATTTAGATGGCGCAGGGTCATTTTGTCAAGAAAGTCATCTTGTAGGCTCTAAACTGTAATACTTCTTAGTTTTTTGAACAATATTTTCATTATCTTTTAATCAAAGAAGTTCCTGGATTGCCCTACTTTGGTGGATTAATTCCAATAAGTCTTCCAATGGGAAGCAAATCTGAAACCATGCGTGGTAGTTATTAGAATGCACTGCGATATACAAGTAAAACTGTTGATTGTCTCTAAAGCAAAATTCATACCAAATCTGGCCTTGTATAGAGTATGTGTAAGCTTGAGAAACAAGTAATAAAAATGTATGGAATAAGGGCTATAGATAACAGACGCTTAAGTAGTCGTTATCTTTTTAAGCGCTAACGATTGATTCACTTTATTAACGAACTCAGTTGAGGTAATTGCTACAGGCCCGTATCCACGGGGGGTCTAGGGGGGCCGCCCCCCTAAATTTTTGCTAGCCCCCTCTAAAATTTTCACGGTAGGCTTGCAAATGAACTATAATATGGTGATGGACTATAATATGGTTGGATCGGGTCCCTCCTAACTTCTACCGCGCCCCCCTAAATTTTGGGGCTGGCTACCGGCCTGAATTGCTATAGCTATTTCTTGCAAAAAAAAAAAAAAATTGCTTACATGAATCAGATATGAGCTATATATAGATAGCCACCGTTAAAATCACGTTATGTGTTAATCCATTAACAGATTGACTCAGGCCTGTAGCCAGCACAAAAATGTAAGGGGGGGGCCGGCTGAAGTTAGGGGGGGCCGGCTGAAGTTAGGGGGTCCCGATGTAACCATATTATAGTTAATCACCATATTATAGTTCATTTGCCAGTCTATAGTGAAACTTTTAGGGGAGGCAGCCAAAATTTAGGGGGAGGGCCCGCCCCCCCTAGACCCCCTGGACACGGGCCTGGATCGACTCCATTATCCACTCAAGCGGGGTAATTACTCTAGAGCTATCTGTTCAAAAATTACCTTACATGTATGGAATATGGGGTATGAATAGCCACCATTAAAGTTATCGTTATCCATTAATACGTTAATGGATTGACTTTATTAACGAACTGAGTTGAGGTAATTGCTGTAGCTATATCTTGCAAAAAAAAAAAAAAAACTCAAAAATTCGCTTACATGTATCAGATATGAGCTATAGATAGATAGCTACCGTTAAAATCACCGTTATGTGTTAATCTATTAACATATTGATCCCATTATCCACTCAACCGGGGTAATTAATCTAGAGCTATCTGTTCAAAAATTGCCTTAACGGATTGAGTTTATTAACGAACTCAGTTGAGGTAATTGCTATAGCTATCTCTTGCAAAACAAACCAAAAATTCGCTTACATGTACGAGATATGGGCTATAAATAGCCACCGTTAAAGTTTCTGTTAGAAAAATATCTATTAACATGTTAATGGATTGATACGTTTAACAAAATCGGTCGATGTAATCACTCAAGTTATCTATTGCAAAAATCAGAATTAAGAAGACAATTTCTCCATGTACATTAGTCTAAACCAGGGTTTCTCAACCTGTGGTCACGACAGGGTTTCATGTGGGTTGCGAACATAAACAGAAGAGGTAAATATAAGTAGAATCTAATACCGGAAAATATTTTTAAATATTATTTTGAATTTTGCTCTGACAGGAATATTCTTACTTTTATACGTAGACTCTACTGTTAAGAACAACAAAAAACAGGTCTACTAAACATTTTCAACATGTGCAGAGTTGTTTAAAAATCAATTTAAATGAAAGAGGTACGATATGAAACTAATGAGAACTGCATATTGAAATATTAGAAAAATACAAAATGCAACAAAACCTGCATATTGAAACACTGTACAATTAAAATTGAAAGCTAATGAGATATCTGAGCATGGTGTGATTTCACTAGTGCGGCAATGTCCAGTTCAACCTTCGTGACGCACATTGTCAAGTCATTTAAAATATGCAATAACTTTTTGAACAACTGTCCAAGATTTTTTTTTAAAACCAAAATTATAAATCACTTTATTTTTTATCATATGACTCAAAATTAAGGGAGTTATGAAGTTTGAAAATTTTCAAACTGCCTCCATTTTGAAACAGTATGACGGATCGGATTCGATATTTGTAATATAAATGAACTGACCAAATTTGGTTTTAATCCATTCGCTTTTAGGGAAGTTACTCTATCCACTATATACAAGAAATGGAGGTGATTTTGAGTTTAACGTCCCTTTCAGCAGCGAGGCTATATGAGACGGGGCCGTGTTGATTAACGTGGAATCCGAACCACATGAGCTCCCGCTAGGAATCGAACACGGGTCTTCCGTACCAAAGGAGCGTACGATAACCGCTTAGCCACGAAGGAGCTCATACAAGAAATGGATTCTACTATTGTAGAAATGGATATCGCAAGATCTCAGCAATAGGTCTATTAAAAATCCCACACAATCTTATTACAAACCAGAAATTATAAGTGGGTCGCTGGCAAGAAGATGTGATAAAATGAGGGTCGTGATAGGAATTAGTTTGAGAACCATTGGTCTAAACGATAACTCATGAACTAAAGCGAATTTTTGAATTCTATTATTATTATTATTATTTTCAAATTGATTGCTGGAGGAACCATATCGGATAACCTCGTCAACGGAATGAATTTCGTACAGATTAAGAGTATGGGAGTCACTTCTTTACGTCCGTTAGTCCACACGAAAACTTTTGAACAAATGCGAATTTTGAATTCTGTTTTTTTTTTTTTTTTTTTTTTTTGCAATAGATAGAGCAATTACCTCGGCTAAGTATATTAATGTAGGCAACCCCGTACAGATTAAGAATAGCCCTATGGGGACGACTTCCTTACGTCCAATAAGTTACTCGATAATTCTTGAACGGAAGCGAATTTTTGAATTCTGCTTTTCGCAATAAATAACCACTACGATTACCGTTGAGTTCGTTAAGGGAGACAATTCATGCAATTTAAGAGTATGGCGACCTTCTTACTCAAGGGCGCCGATCCTGGGGAACTGGGGGGGCCGGGCCCCAATGATCATGTACAGTATAACAGGGGTGCCCACAAGGGGAAATAAATGTGTACTTATATTGTGATAATAGAGAGTTACAACTAAATTCCGGAAACTTTTTGCCTGCCTTCGTGTACCACCAAAATTTAATGTTAACTGGCACTTTTCTCTTCTCCTAACAATAGCACACACAACTTTCTAATAAAAAATAATTAAATAATATTAAAACGTCTATTTAAATTTAGTAATGCTTCTGGAATATGCACTCAAACCAGAATTCTACGGTATTCTACTGTCCTATGCCTTCAATATAACAAACATTCGTTTCAAATAAGACATGTTAACATTCTAGAGTGCGAAAATACAGCTGTATATACTGAAGATTCTGTTGGCTGGAAAGAAGATAAAATCTCTTTTTTTTTTTTTTTTTTTTTCTGCGTGTGAATTGTAAGAATATAATCCAAAGGATCCCTTCTTTCTTGATTGCTATATTGCCCACAAATCCGCTTGTCGACAAACATCCCTAGGATAGCAATAAAGTTAAGGGTGAGACCCTCCACTTTCTCTCTCTTTCTTTCTTTTTAACTTATTTATGTATCTATGCCTTTTTTCTCCTCGTTTCATTCAACAGCCAAACTAACCTGGAACGAATTTTCTTTCCAATTCGTTTCGGGTGGGTTCATTCTTGGGAGAAAACGTGAAGGATGTTCCATAAATTTTAAAATACAAAACACTGCGAGAGGTAATAAAACTATAGACCAGGACAAGTTTTGACAAAAAAGCTATGTACAATATTGTTTTGAGGTCTGTTTCTTATTTGCTTCTGTTCTCGGTAGAGGACCGACCGATCAAACAAAAGTAAATATAGTTATTTGTTGTTCTACACATTATACCGTAGGTCAATGGTTTGGACATATGTGAATAACTGGACTTTATGCGCTTCAGAGCACAGATAACTATTGTTCTATGTTTTTATTTTGCGATTCCAATTTTGATATGTTAGCGCCGTAACTAGTCGTTCTTTCAGAAAATATGTTCCGGGGGGGGGGGCACTTCAGATACTATTTTATTTATTATTATATTATACACGTATTATTTTTGTCTCGTCCGGGGGAAGGGCACTCTCAGAGCTCCGGGGGGCAGTACCCCAAAAACTGTCTGGAAGAAACACTGGCCGTAAATGGGGACTTTTTCTGGGAGGGCAAGCATTAATATTTGAGACTAATAAAGTTTTTATTAGTTCTAAGCCTCAGTTGATGTTTCACTGAAGGCCTCAGTTGATGTTCAGGGCATCATTCCATAATGATTTTTACAAAATTTGCGCATCGCAACGCAATTTCAATACTTCAATAGGTAAGTTATAACTGCAATGTCGACTATTGCAGACTTCAATGGAATATTTTAGTTGCTTTGACACAAAGTGATACGGAATGAGGCCTCTCAATACATTTATGCTTAATCTCAAAGAAACACATTTTGTTCAAATGTTGGGGGCAGCAGCATTGTCTTAAATTATTGCAGTTATATTCGAAAAGGTATGGGAGGTCCATTCAATGTTTTGCAAATTAAGTCGAGGGAACTATATTTGACACTTCTTAAAGCTTTAAGAAATATATATAATATATATTATTTCTGGAGATCCTGATAATAAACATTTTACTGAAATGAACCCATATTACTTTTTTGATTCACTTGAGACATTTCTTTTTAATGTAATGAACCCATTGCATAAATTAGCTATACATTCATGCTCATATTGTATCACATACAAGAAGAAAGCTTTATCTTTAAGTGGGCTCCCCTCAAACTTCGGGAAGCTTAAATGAGTGGGCAGTTTACCAGCTTTGACAAAGCGTTTAGCTTAGTATAACAATGGAATTAATATATATATATATATATATATATATATATATATATATATATATATATATATATATATATATATATATATATATATATATATATATATACAGTGGCGGATCCAGGATATGATCAAGGGGGGGCTATAGCCCCTATAACCCCCTTGGATCCGCTACTGTATATATATATATATATATATATATATATATATATATATATATATATATATATATATATATATATATATAAATTTAAAATGTAGCAGTCACATGTACAGCAGGTGAAGGAATTTGGTTTCTATGGAAAGCAGTCTCCCACACATGATCCTGACCATGATATACATTCTTCTAACAATGGTGCACATAATTCTAACATTGGCGCAGATGCTACTTGTAAACCAGTGGCGTATCTTGAAGGGAAATGGGATCGGGAAACATTTAAATTTTGTTCGTACAAGCAAAGGGAAGATAGCTAATCTAATTCACTAATTTTTCTATCTAACCACAGAGAAAATAACAAGATTTATTTTTGTTTTCTCTGTGATATAACTTTCCAAAGTCATATGAAGTTGTCTTCCCTTTACTTTTTTTTCCCCCGATGTGACGTTCTCTGAAGAGTCACCAGTGTTGTAAACTGTCTTCATCTTGGCGTTGTAGCTCATAAAGCGCTGTGACCAACAGGTGACTAATGTGTGGTCAGTACATAGCCTCCTTTAACCACTGACCATTCTAGAGTAATTAGAGTTAAGATCTGGACGCCAATAAGTCATTTTATCCACCTCTTCCCTACTAATTTATTATCTGTATTCATTATAATATTTTGCAACTTTACTGCAAACTAGTAGAAAAATACTTTAAAAAATAAATGCTGAAATATATATTGTAAAATAACAGTAAAAGTAAAGGCAACCTTACTTTAGTGATGTTAAAAGAAATTGTGAAAATGCTGAATAAAACGAAAAATGCTAATAGGGATTCTAGAACAGGGGTGGGGAACCTGCAGTCTTCTATATCTTTTGGGTAAACTCCTAAATTGCATAAGGTATATGAAGTATATGGTAAATATAATTCTGCAAAACTAGATATATGACAAAAGTTCGTGCTTTATCTTTTCGTAGTTGACGTGTTATAGTGTGTCTAGAATATATAAACATGAAGCCGTTTGTATATATATGTGAACTAGAAATATAATATTAAACAAAATTTTAATAATATTTTCATTGAAATTATTAGTCTCTTTTAAAGCTGGAATTTCAGTTGTAAACTAAAGCAACTGAATATCAAAATTATTTCCATTTTCGAACGAAAGATATGACAAAATTGAAATTCCACACAATAAGCCATCTAGATTTCCCCAATGATTTCAATCATCCGCGTTGACTGAATGATGACTTTCACCACACAATTTTCCAACTTGGTCTTTATCACAATAGCCGAAGCATGAAATACAACTCGTGCAGTGTTGACAAAGAGAACATTTTTCTTGATGCTGTTATCAATTTCCTTCACGTCAGCAACAACTCTTGTTCTCTCTCTCTCTCTCTCTCTTCTAAACGAAAGAGAGAGAAAGGAGAATACTGAAGAGAGGAAGATGTTCAAAGGAGAGACCAAATATCAAGCCATCTATCTTCCACGGCGCGTCAGTTGTTTCAATGACGTACATCCGGCGTGTCAGCTTTTAGTTGCTGCCTCCGAAACTCCAATGTTCAAACCAGGCGTGAAGTTGAACGAGACTAGCCGGCTACTGGATATACTGCCATAGCAGTGTTTCAAGCTGAAGTGCTATACGTCTAAAACTTTATGTATTCTGAACTGCGAGTCATTGATGGTAGATGCTAGGTGGACCAAAAGGGGCATTACACCCTAAGCGTCATTCTCTGTAAAGCATGGCAGCGACAAAAATTATAAATACTGTATCACTAGGTCTCGTACGAAGTTCCGAATGGTTTAAACTAGCGGTTCTCAATGTGGGTATGCTCGTTTCTAAAAGAGTTGCTGGAACAAAAAGGGGTGACTGGAAAATATATTTAGAGGGGGTTAAAATTTCATGACCTATTGTAATTTTTTCTTATTATTGGACGAAAGCCATTATGCGTTCTACAATTTATCACAAGTTTAGATTCTTTTTACAAACAATAACGTTAACACTTGAAGGTTGACTTTAAGAATAATAGCTTTTTTTTTTTATGGGGCGCTCAGAACAATCGCATTCACCCGGGAGCGCTAGACTAGATAAGGTTAAGAACTATTTGTTTCATCATAGACACTTGTGAATATACAGAAAGAATAATCAGCATATTGCAAATTCTATGCCGATGTTATTGACTTTTTGGCAGGTTTTGATGATTTCATTACCAATAACACAGATTTTCTTGCCAGTATTGATGATTAGTTTGAGGTTCGTGCCGGGATTGTTGATTTTCTTGAACTTGGTTACCTGTTTGTTTCGTGCAACTTCTTAATTTTCCTCACAATGCCGGGTAAACGACGTCACGTTGTCAGCGCCATCTGACGTCCTTGGTGGTCACTCATCCACGCATTAATCAGTATAAACATTGCTTGATGGTTGATTTTAACTGGGACCAGTACACTATACCAGTGAAATTAAAGTGTTAATTCGGCACTCTGGGTCACCGTGCTGATAGAGGGAAAGGCAGAAGGAAAAACAGGAAGAGGAAGACCAAGCATAGAATATTTACATGCAGTTATGAAGAAGAAACTTTATCAAAGTATAAAACAGCTCTCCCAAGGGAGAGAGAAGTTTTAAAATTTCCATGTTGCCCACCAAGTTATGGTTAAGGTGAACAAGAAGAAGAAGAAGCATTTATTAGTTCATTTCCTTTAGCTGAACGAATTTATCATTGTTGATCTTATTGATAAATCGCAAGATGTTGATAGGTATTCTCTAGCATATGTATGATGCTAGATGAGATACATGCCAGTTGATAGATCTTAATAAGCTGAACAATATGATATGAGTCAGTGTAAGTCCTCATGCGTAGTTTTCCAGAAAATCGATGAAAACGATTTTTTGTAAACCCGAAAATTGATGTTCTACTATGCTCATGCCACCTATTAAGATGACACAGATACAGAAGTATACCAAGATGAAAGTGAAACTGAAGTATGCCAAGACTGAAGTATACTAACAAGGGAAGTATCAATGAGCTCATATCGAAACCTACCGTAAAATTTCACTCAGAGGAAGGAAGTCCCAAAGAAACGCCACACACAAAAAAGCAGCTGCGTTTTTGAAGTGGAATTAACCAAAATGGCAGATTGAAATGTCGCGTATCCATGTCGGCAATTGCACAATACGTTCAGTACCACCCCTTGTAAACTGCCTGTTAATAATAATTATAATAAAACGTCAATAACAACAATGGGTGTACATACTATACCTAAGGGGAAGTCGTACGATAAGGTGAACCTTGACAGCAGCCATCTTGAAATCCGCCATCTTGAATTCAGGTCAAGTTTTTTAAATAGGAATAGGGCAATATGATACATGATTTTGGGCAAGAATTTAAGCAGAAAAACAATGGTAGCAATAGTTTTAAGATACGTGCATTTGGTAAAAAGTTACAGGCATTTTTATTGTGTACATTTCCATATACACAACTCCCGAATGAAGCAGGTGTCCAACAATATGTAAAATACAAAAATATAGGAAACACCTCTATATTTTCTCGATTTGTTCCAAATATTGTTGAGTAAAGCTACACACTTGTAGGAGATTAGTCGGCAAATTTGATCCAAATTGGTTGAATAGGGAAGGAGATACAAGCCGGACAAAACGAAAATTCTATTGGAAAAATATAAAATAGTTTAAACACCATGTAATTCTGATGATTTGTTTGAAATTATGGTGGTCACAACTAAATGATTTTGAAAGACTACTCTGAAAATTTGGTTCAAATCGGTTGAATAGGAGCGCAGGTAGACTAGATAATACGAAAATTTTACCCAAAATCGCTTATAACAAAATCCTTATATTAAATACTGTTTGTGCAATTTTCCTCTGATCTGTCTCAAATTTTAGTAACATTTAGTTACAAATTTTAGTAACTTTTAGTTACAATTTATTTCAATAGCGACAACTTATTTTTGGACATCTGCTTCATTCGGGAGTTGTTTACATGGAAACATACACAATAAATATGCCTGTAACTTTTTACCAAATGCACGTATCTTAAAATTATTGCTACCATTGTTTTTCTGCTTGAATTCTAGCCCAAAATCATGTATCACATTGCCCTATTCCTATTTAAAAAACTTGACCTGAATTCAAGATGGCGGATTTCAAGATGGCTGCTGTCAAGGTTCACCTTATCGTACGACTTCCCCTTATGTATAGTATGTACACACATTGTTGTTATTGACTTTTTATTATTAACAGGCAGTTTACAAGGGGTGGTACTGAACGTATTATGCAATTATCGACATGGATACATGACATTTCAATCTGCCAATTTGGTTAATTCCAGTTCAAAAATGCAGCTGCTTTTTTTGTGTGTGGTCTTTCTTTGGGACTTCCTTCCTCTGAGTGAAATTTTACGGTAGGCTTCTATATGAGCTCATTGATACTTCCCTTGTAAGATAAAATTGATATTGAAGTATGCCAAGATAAAATGATACTGAAGTATGCCAAGATGTAAATGATACTGAAGTATACCAAGATGAAAATGAAATTGAAGTGTGCCAAGACGAACATGATACTGAAGTATGCCAAGATGAAAATGATACTGAAGTATGCCAAGATAAAAATAATACTGAAGTATACTAAGATGAAAGTGATACTGAAGTATACCAAGATGAAAATGAAACTCAAGTATGCCACGATGAAAATGATACTGAAGTATGCCAAGATGAAAATGGTACTGAAGTATGCCACGATGAAAATGATACTGAAGTATACTAAGGTGAAATTGATACTGAAGTATACCAAGATAAAAATGATACTGTAGTATGCCAAGATGAAAATGATACTGAAGTATATCAAGATGAAAATGAAACTGAAGTATGCCAAGATGGATATGATACTGAAGTACACTAAGTTGAAACTGATACTGAAGTATACCAAGATGATACTGAAGTGTATTCGAAGCAAATTTTTCATTATGGCACCAGCACAGTAATGTTAATGAAATATAATTCAATTTTCTAAATATAATTTATATATCAATTAATAGTTGTAATGGAGCTAAACAAAATGATTTTATTGAAGATGAGTTTTCGTTTGTTCTTCTCCTGAAAAATCGAGATTTTTTTTAAAGCGCGTAAAAGTATATCGTTCGTTGCCAATAATAATTACATACTTTTTAGTGCTTTAAAATATTATTCTCTTTTATACGACATATTTTTAGTGCTATATAAATTATTATTTTAATATGACACCCTTAACCGTTATAAAATTAATCTTTTTTCACACGACATACTCTTTAGCACTGTAAAAAATATCTTTTTAATACCAGGTACTTGTAAATGCTACAAAAATATTGTTTTTATACGACATTCCTTTTACTGATATAAAATTATTCTTTTTTAAACAACATACTTTTTAGCAGTATAAAATTATTCCTTTTTATACTTAATACTTTTAGTGCTTTAACATTGTTCTTTTTTTATACAACATACTTTTTAGTGCTATAAAAATCACTCTTTTAAACAACATGCTTTTTAGCACTACAAAAATATAACACTATAATAAGCAGCGAATATGGGATTTTTCGAGAAGATCAAAATTTACGGCTTATTCATTTAGATATTGTAAAAAAGTGACTAACAGAGAGAAATTTAATTTTTAATATTATAGCATACTTTTAATTAGTATAACGTGGGAAATTCACACGTAAAAGGGGATTTTTTGCCTCTCGACATGGGATTTCATATTTTTCAGGTTGGCATCACCTGCTAAACAAAGAACAACAATAGTTATCTCACTTTGAATACAAGGTATGGAGCGTCACACGTAACATTTTCGCTCCAATTCTTATACTAAATCATATTGGGCTATAGTTATTAATGAAACTGTTTCTTGGAGAAATTCACTCAAAGAAAACTCACCCCCAAGAGTAAACTACCTCTTGTGGATATCTTCATGGTCGCCTGAGTCGTACTTGAGAAAGTCGTCCGGTAAAAACACCCTGAAGAATAAACTACTGCTTAGAGATTTTTTCAAGATTTCTAGATTCTCCTATCTTTTTCGAGACGAGATGGGAAGTTTCTAGTCTTGTAAAAAAAAAAAAAAAAAAAAAAAAAAAAAAAAAAAAAAAAGCTCACACTAGCTCACGCTAGCTCAAACTCTCACTCGCTCGAGTTCGGGTTCGTCATCCTCTATCAAACTCGTACTAGCTTGACCTCGCGCTCATTAACCTCATTGAGTTCGGGTTCGCTATGTTCAATGAGACTCGCACTCGTTCATACTCGCGCACACTAGACTCATTAGGGCTCACACTCAATCAAACGACAGGCTCTGACTCACTATCGACTTATAAAACTCACGCTCACACTGGCATGTGTTCATTTATTAAGGTTGGTTTAAAGGGACAAGTTTTGCCGATAGATGGCACTACAGTCTTCGTATCTCTCCCATGTATTTTTTTTATCTTTCACGAAAATTGACGATTTTTCTTACAAACCTACAGACTTAAAATTTTTAGAAAAGGAACTTCATAATCTATCATAATCGATCCGTGTCGATTTTTTATTTACAATTTTCTTCATTGTTGAAATGGCTTGATTGTTGAAATGGATATTCAAACCTTTAACAATTGAACTGTTTCAACAATGAAGAAATGTCTAAACAAAAAATCGGCACGGATTGTGCCTTCGATAGGTTATGAAGTTTCTTCTCTAAAAATGTGAAGTTTCTAGGTTGAAATTTATAAAAGAAATTGTAAATTTTCGTGAAAGGTAAAAAATACATGGGAGAGATACGAATACTGTAGTGACATCTATCGGCAAAACTTGTAACTTTACACTAACCTTAAGTTCTTATAGGCCGGCTGAGCCAGAATCGCTAGTTTGGACATTTAGGAACGAAAGTTTTAGTTTGTGGAAGTGGCAACACTAGAATTCCATTTCTCAGTTTCAGAGTATCTTGAGTGTCTCTGAGGATATTTCTTTTGACTGTGTGAAGATGGACAGCGGCAGGTGAACCTGGCAAAAGCACGCGCAAGAGTCTTGTAAAATGAAGACATATGCTATTGGTAAGAGAACCCTACACACGAAAAGAACCTGGAATATACGGATGGATGCATGTGATACGCACATAGTCTAAGATTGCAAGATATAGAGAAATGGACCTCCGTGTGGACAAATGTTAAATAGCGTGAAAATGAATTGCCCCTTTCAACAGGGACGAAAAGTGAAATGTACAAAAGGCGTTTCTTTACTTGTTCCATGTTAACTTACAGACATGGGATGACGTTTACAGGCGCCGCATGTTGTCTACAGTTGGGACGTTTTACTAAATTTATTTGAATAAAAAAAATGAATGCTGTCACCTTTTTCTCTTATTGCTTATGTACCTCAGCTAACGAAAGATGGCTCTAATAAATTTATTGTATTTGACAACATTTAAATTAATACTTTCTTTCGTACTCAAAACTTTATACAACATGAACACATAAAATTAAAAATTTGTTAAAAACATATAAAAGTATGTTTAATACAGACATTTTTTGTTGTAATTTTATTTTTGGTTAAAGAGCATTCACCAATATACCCTATAACACATGAATATATTAAAACGTAAAAGTTTATTTTGAGAATAAGATTACAAATACGACCGCTTGAGTAGTTACAATTCTTGAAGATATAATATCAGAAGTGTTAAAGAGCTGAATATTTTATTTACTTACAAAACAAGAAAAAAAGCTCTATATGCACTTTGACTAGTAATAAATAGTATGTATTAACATGGCCACTTTCTTTTCCTTTTGAAGAGAAGAGATATTGCTAATTTAGTTATGTCGAAACATCAATTATTACAGACTATATCTATTGCAAGGCACCAGGTTAGTGGAGGTGCTCTTATAATTCCTGGGATAAGCTGACACAGGCTACCGAATCCCATGGTTTGACCACAGCCTGGCAGAGTCCAACCCAATTCCGAAATCTTCAGGCATGCCCGAGATGGCTTGTTCGTTTCCGATCCTGCTTACATCTATCGTTCAATAGCCACCGTTTTCCCTGTCGAGATACTTCCATATCTCATCCCGGATCCAATGGTACTCAATAATCTCCAGTCTCAAATTTGTGTTCCCAATTACAAATGTCACTGATCGTGGGCTTACCTTCAGTTCAATTCAATAACGATGCCAGCTTCAATTTCCTGACCAAGCGGAGGGGCAGATAAATTTTTAGGGGGGCAGTTATTGTTTAGTATGCCGAAAATAATAGTTTTATATTTAACCTACCTTACAATACATGTCTGGGGAATGGAAGACAGAGGGTGCCAACAGTGGGTGCTGGTCCCTTGTTTCCTCTAGTGTCATCGCTGGTTTAATTTGACAACCCTGTAAAAAAAAAAAAAAAAAAAAAAGGACGTGGCTAAGCGGTTAGTGTACGTGCCTTTGGCGTGGGAGACCCGCGTTCGATTCCCGGCGGGAGCTCATGTGGTTCGGATTCCACGTTAATAAGTAGGTCCACGTCTCATATAGCCTCGCTGCTGTACGGGACGTTAAACTCAACTCAACTCAACCTAAAAAGAAGATGGGAGCCTACATATCACCGAACTGAAATTCATTTAGTGAACCACACATTTTCATAGTTCTAATACTAGTTTTTTTAAAAAAAGTTTATTAATTTTTACGTAAATTATAAAGAAATACATTGAAGTTTCAACATAACGATCCTGTCTGTACTGCTGCAACATGAAATTCTTTTCATTGAATCAAGATCTTTTTAGAGAACAACCTTTTGCTACTTTTTTCCATCTTTCATCTTGCGAAAAAAAATATATATCAATCATCAATTTTCTACACATGTTTGATTCTTTTCTTTACTATTCAAGGGAATACATTTCGTATCGTATGTAGTGAAAAGCTGGAGAACCAATTTTCACCTTGACTCTTGAGAAAACGGCGATTGTTAGTGAGTTAACAGCTAAACAGGGTGGGTATCATGATTACAAGGGACCTCCCTAAATACAAAAGACGACGACCCGAAAGGAGAGGAATACGAAGTATAAGAAAAGAAAAGTAGTCCTTATAGTAGTTCAGGTGAAAAAAAAATCTACCCAGGAGCTCTGTGTCTGAGTCCAAGAACCATCATTTAATGTCGAACAAAAATAACTTCCATAGCTTTGTTGCCATCCCCTACGAAGTCAGATGCACCCTATTGTAAGTTTAACAATCGCTTCCTCACGATTTGGACAATAGTGCCTTTTGTAAATTATCCTTCCTTCTTGTTATAAATGACTATAAGTGCTACTACACGATTTTATGGGATACCTCACTGTTATGATATACATTCTATCTTTCTGATACGTTAGAAGTCAGAGAATAAGAAAAATGGAATATATATTTACACACACACACACGAATACATATTAAGCAGTTGGACTTTCGCTTGAGTGAATTGGTCTGAGAGACACCTTTTCTGTAATAAGAAAAAAAGAATCAAAAGTAACAACAATAAACTATGGAGCATGATGAAGAAGAAGTTAGCCGAGAATTTTTTGACAGTTATGTTAGTAAGTTTATAAGAAATCTTTGTCGGATCTATCAGAAGTAAGAAATTAATGGCCGCGCCAAGTTTTTATTTTGTAACAGGTTTATCGCTTTTAGTGGCTGCATAACAAAGGAGATGCTTCTGACCTCAAGTGTGGTTGAAGTATATATATATATATATCCAGTGTATACCTGATCGTCAAGGGAGGTCTATAGTCTCTACAGCCCCTTGTATATATATATGTATGTATATATATACATACCTAGGTATATACATATATTTAAATGACCAAATTTTACTGTTCTAATGCTATTTTACAATAATTATACGTATTATTTCCCATTTATGAAGAAAATAATGTGACTTCATATTTCCTCTCAACAGATACTACTATAAAACGTTTAAATAGAAAAATATAGAGTACTTAGTTTAAATTTAAATGTTGGATATTTCGCTGTGAATATGGCATATTTTTGGAATTATGGGACGTGAACTTTTTGAGTTAAAATTTCTTAATTTCTTGGTAGGCTATATTTTCTGTATTTTTTGTTGGTTCAGGTTAAGATGGATTATATTAAATTAAGTCAGATTAGGCTAGGTTAGGTTAGGTAACTTTCTATTGGCCCCTCCAGTTCCAAAATTATTTAGTGAATATTCTCACGTACATACGTAATACGACAATTTTATATTATCGACCGTAGATCGACTTCAAACAACTACTATTTGAAGTTGTAGAATGATCACCTTCACGGATGAAACCTCAAATGATTTGAACCACCTAGGACCACATAACTTTGATTGGTCTAAAGAAGATCGCCAGAAGCTATTAAGAACAATCTAATCTATCACATATGCATATAAAGGTATTATCTTTAGTAAAAGAATACATTCACGCAGTTTTACTATTCAGGGTTAATCTTATAATTAAACAATCAAATTATGTAAATTTAAGTCAATTCTTTCTCTTTTTCTATTTTTTTTTCTACAAAAAGTATAGATCCGCGTACTTTCTCATGCTATTGCGCACTCTATTGCTGTTATTTATAACTAAATTCTTTATAATAATTATCGATTATTATTATTATCTTAAATAAAATTCAATTTATAAGAAAAAAAATATTATAACAGTAATAGTTACATGCATGGGCGGCGATTAGGGGGGGCAAAGGGGGGAGTTTCCCTCCCACTTTTCTGAAATGGCCTGTTAATGTATATAGTTTCAACCAGGGAAATTTGTATATTAACATTGATATACAAATATTCAGATCATGTCTTGCCCCCCCACTTTTAACATCCAATCGCCGCCACTGGTTACATGGAAGAAGCACATTACAGAATGTCAATATGTTTGTACACGTAGAGTAAATAGAAAATTCTTTCTATAAAACTAGTTTCAAACTTTACAACAGATGGCTTAGAATTAATTATCTAATAATTTCTGTTTAAAAGGCTGTAATAAGTTTAGTTCTCCTTTACAACTGCCTCTATTATTTTAAAATAATATGTGGAAATTACAGCCACAACATTACTCTTTACAGATACATCTATAGGTAGTTCAATAGGTTTGTAAAACCAGTAATTACACGCATTGTCATCTGTCACAATACATGCGAATTGTACCCCGGATGGGAATGAAAGACATGTGAAAAAAAAAAAAAAGTTGTATTTTACATAGACTCTAATTAACTCTATGGCCTATGGAACCCGGAGGTTCAGTGCCAGTGTTGCCATAGTCCTAGCTCTGGAGTGGGCTGAAAAATAGTACCAAATTGAAACAAAAAGGGCTGAATTCATTATTTTATACCAGTGTAATACATTGTTCTATAACACGAAACTAAATGAGATAAAGTTCTAGAATACTCTCTCTCTCCCTCTTCCAAAAAGCCAAATCAGGAAAGTGCTGTTTCTAAACAACTTAGTCCGGTAAGCCGGCAACTATGCAATGTATTTTTTTTTTTGGCGCTATTATCGTTTTGGTGTAGAATCTTTGCAACGACACATAAATAATAGACTTACTTGACTACATGCTAGTCTTCAGAATATTCAACACTTGGTTCAACATGTGTGTGTGTGTGGTGGTGTGTGTTCTTCTTCTTCATCGTCTTTTTTTTTTTTTTTAAGATGCGTGGCGTGGATGTGCCCATCTAACATAATTTGTTTCCCGGTATAATTCGAATTTTTCAGATAAAGTTCGTTGGGATATGCGTTGCAATGTCACAGAATGAATGTTCAACAGCACTTATTAAGAGTCCAACACACAGTATGAGTAACGTAAGATGTAGGAAAAGTCTTACTGATACCTTTGAAAATGTGACAAGTATTTTTTAAATGGTGCTGAATTGGGTAGAACTGTACCAACTCTTTCTCAAAAGGGGCTGATACCAACGGGCTGATGAATGACAAAAAGAGCTGAATTTGGTACAATTGTAACAAGTGTGGCAACATTGTTCAGTGCTGCGTTCATAAAAGCTCTCCACTGACTTCTATCTTTAGCCAACTAGATCCAGTTTCTATTTTGTATTCCTATTTCTGCGAGATCCATCCTCCCATCGACGCCTAGGTCTTCATCCTAATGGTTGTTTTCTGATTGGTCTTCCAGTTAAGACTTCGAAAGCGTTCCAACTTTCTTCCATCCTAAATACATGACCTGCCCACCTAAGAGTCCTAGACTTGATGACCCTAACAATGTTTGGTAAACCTGTAAATTTTGTATTTCATCGTTATGAAGTTTCCGCCATTCCCCATTCCTGTTCCTCTTGGGTCCGAATATTCGTCTCAGGATCTTCTGCTCAAATACCATCAGTCTATGTTCAGAGTAAGCGACCATGTTTCGCAACCATCAGAACAACAGCCATGATTATCGTTTTATATATTTCAACTTAAGCTTCAAATTCCTCAATAGGATTCGCGATGACAAGAGATTTTGAACTGAATAATAGCACGAATTCTTTGCTTTTAGTCGACATTTAATTTCATTGTGAATGTGATTTTCGTCTGTTAATATTGATCCTAGATATTTGAAAGTATCCACTTTATCAAAAGTATTATTTAATATTTTAATGAATCCATAATTTGCCGTATTACGGTCCTGACGCACTTCCACTTTTACATGGGCTCACTCTAATAAAATGAAATTATTATTTTTTATATACAAATTGATGCTATATTCGTATATCAACTTATACCGTATTACGAAATCTTATATCCACTAATATTTTTTAACTTTTGCTTATTTAATAAACAGAAAAATTAATGATTTACTAACTTAACGTCAGTAGATCTAACTACACAGATAGAAATAATGGGGTAAAGCACTCTATTCCACTCTACCTACACTTACCTAGAGATTCATCAAACCTAAACTAACCTACGTACGAAGGGCGCCCAATAAGTTATCTAACAACACAGGAAGGAATGCAGATAGGTTTACCTGATCACCACCTGTTTTTCCATGTAGTCCCCATGGAGATATGTCCCGTCGCCATTTTGTGGGCAGCGAAAAAATCCCAGAGAAATAATAGCCTTTCTCATGGCCTGCAAACCACTGGGAAACAACCTCGCTATCAAACGGAAGGCGTTCCCGCAGGTGTTTCTTCAGGTCTCGGAAGAGGAAATAGACACTAGGAGCAATGTCCGGACCATAGGGAGGATGATTCAACACTTGGAATCGAATCGACAATGGCAACCTGAATCTTCCGGGGCGTTTGCACTGGTGCGTTGTCGTGGAGCAAGAGGATCCCGTTGGTCAACTTTCCTGGACGTTGTTCTGCAATGGCATCTCTCAGATGATACAAGAAGGCAGGATAGACATCACCCGTGATTGTCGTCTTGTGAGGGTTGTACTCCATTAGCAGTCTCAGAATCCCAGATGTCGCCATGATCTTACCTGCATAAGGCTGTATGCGAAACTTCTTCAGAAGGCATGGAATCTTGGTGTTTCCATTGCCTAGACTCCTGTTTGTTCTCAGGATCCCAATCTTGGATCCAGGTTTCGCCCCCTGTCATCAGTTGAGCCAAGAATTTGTTTTGGTCCTACTCTAACAAGTCTTGGAACAGCTGCATCCGGCACTGCTTCTGTTCAGGTGTGAGCATTCTGGGGACCCAACGACCACAAACCTTCGACATGCCCAAGCGGTCATGCAGAATCGTCAGGACGGATCCTTTGGATATGGTACATGTTGCTGCAATCTCGGTGACCTTCATAAGGCGATCCTGCAGGACCATGTCCTCAATTTTGAGGCACATTTCCGTGCTGACTGCATCTGCAGATCTCGTGGAGCGGAGGTCATCCTGGATAGACTCCTGTTCCCACTTGAATTGCTTCGATCAGTATTTGACATGGAATTCTGACGGTGCTGTATCCCGGCAGTGTTGGGTAAGTTACTTGTAAAAATGTAACGCGTTACAAGTTATTTTACTTTCCCTTAAAATGTTGCCCCAGAAAAGTAACTGTTATCCTGCTTCGAAAGTAACGCAAGTAACGCGTTACTTTTAGGTCCGAAACTTTGAATATGTACACAAAAAAATTCTTATTATTTCAATTTTCCCTACTACTTCTACTATTATTATTATTATTATTATTATTATTATTATTATTATTATTATTATTATTATTATTATTATTATTATTATTATTGCACATCGCACCTCGTATTGTCTAAGTACTTACACTTATCCTTACCTGATTAGCATTCAACGACGAGATTGGCTGAAGTTCATCCTTCCAGGCCTGTAGCCAGCACCAAAATGTAGGGGGCCCGGCTGAAGTTAGGGGGGGGCAATCCAACCATGTTATAGATAATCACCATATTATAGTTCACTTGCCAGCCTACCGTGAAAATTTTGGGGGGCAGCCAAAATTTAGGGGGGCCCGGCCCCCTAGACCCCCCTGGATACGGGCCTGCATCCTTCCGCTCCCTCTGGGACATTCATGGATCATACTAGTGCTGTTAAAATTCGAATAGTGGATTCTGCAGATATTGGTATGTTTTAATAGCACTAGTCCATATACCTGAAAAAAAAAAAAAAAGAACAATCTTGTCAATTATAACTGTGTAATTTCTGTACGTGGTGTAGTATTTGTTTGTATAAATGTAACCAAGATAATTCTGTCGATAATTTTGTGGAGATCTGTGTTCAATTGGCACTCACACCGTGAGTTGAATGCAAATGTAGATAAGGCGAGGGGCAGTTGCTGTTGTAGGTATATCCAATATACTACTTGGTTGTGCCAGTTCAGTTACACCGTGAACTTGCATAAGGACAAAGTGAACATGGGACCTCCACAGAGCGTCATAAAGGCGTGTATGCTGTATGAGTTCAAACTGGGGTCAAATTCCCCTGCAGCTGGGCAGAAGATAAGCCAGGTCTTTGGTTGAGGGTGTCGTGACAATGCAGCGGTGGTTTACCAAGTTTAAGGACGGTGAAGAAACACTCGAAGACGCACCACGTGCCAGAAGATCAACACATATACAAAATGAAGTTCTTCAAGCAGGAATTGAGGCAAACAGTGGACAGATATGTGGGAAACTGGCACTACAATTCAGTGTGAGTGGAGAAACCATTCGGCAGTACCTCCATCAACTTAGGAAGCACTACAAGTTGGATCCATGGGTTCCCCACATGATCTGACTCCGGGCCAGAAGGCAACGCGAGCAGATACCTGTGTTTCTTTGCTGTCTCGTCCGAGGAAGGAGTCATTTCTGGACAGGGTGTTGACACGTGATGAAAAATGGTTCCTGTTCCAAGATTCACGGCGCCGTCATCGTTGGTTAGCATCCCATAAACCGGTTCAGAACCAGCCGTAACCAGCACTGCATCAGAAGAATGTCCTCCTGTGTGTTTGGTGGACTGCTCGCGGAATCTTGCATCGCAACCGCTACCAGCTGGTCAGAGCATCAATGCAACTGTATACTGTCAGCAGTTGAGCCGTTTAAGAAAAACTCAAAACTCTGGAGTCAAGACTTCTGAATCGCAAAGGATTCCGAGTGTTATAGGACAACGCTATGCTATATGTGGCTTGGATGACGCGGGACACTATTCTACAGCTTAGATGGGAAACACTATTGCATCCACCGTACTCCCCGGACATTGCACCGTCCGATTATCACCTGTTCCTTGGATAATCACCTTAGATGACGCCAGTTCAAATCCCTAGCAGAGATGCAAAATGCAGTTGATACCTTCTTAGCTTTACAGCTCACCACGTTCTGCCGCGATGGAATCCATGGCTTTCCAGAACGTTGGCAGAAGATCGTCCATGTTAATGGGGACTATTTTTGATCTTCAAGGTACGTCTTGGGTATTATCAATGTTCGAATGTAGTGGGTGAAAAAGTCACAGAACTTTCTTGGTTATCTTTATATAATAATAACGTTCTTTTAAAGCTTTAATCATTGTTATCAAAATTTATTTGTAGATCGAAACGACAAGACGGATAAATTCTCATGTAAAATTGATTTCTATTCGTTCAGTTATTCGGGAATTAAGTTTCAACTTGTGGAAGATAGCTTTCTTTTCGGTGTGACGTCGTACAAGTCAAATGCTATAGTTGTAAATTCAATGTTTATGTCGCCTTGCGTATGTTACCTTGCTAGTGAACTCTGTAGCGAGGCTTTTCACAGAAATACTTACCAGTTGTGTACCTGAGACATCTTCACACAAATCAGATAAATTCTTTCTTCGGTGGGCTCCAGACACCGAAGGGAATTTTGCGTTCCCATCCGAACAATTTCTGGTACCGAACGACCTCTCCCCTGTTACTCGTTTTGATTGTAATCAGAAAAAAAAAAAGGATTTATTTCTCACATGATTGATATACTTGAACAGAAGCTAAGAATAGGGTACAAAAGAAAGCGATATTGTCACTTTATCATTGGAGTCATTATAAGTTTATTAAATGCGAATAAATAAACAAATACAAAGGAAAATCGAAAAGTCTTTGTGCCTGTTAGTTCATTGCCAGATTACAAACCAAAACGAAAAACAAGATATACGCAACTTTTGTATTTCCACATGATCGTCACATTTGATGAGACACTTATCACAACGATGCGCGCTGAGAAGAGGGCGACCGGGTAATCCACGGAACCAACGACTAGCGATGTTGTGTGCTTCAATGTGGCTCGTGAACCTCTGTCCTGCGAGGAACTTCTTTATTCGTTCAAAAGATGGTAATCACTGGTGTAAAGTCTAGACTGTAAGGGAGATGCTCATAATCTCCCACTCTTAAGAGTGAAGTTTGGCGATTGTTTTGTTCGTCACGTGCAATTTTGAGTTGTCATTTTTTTGGTCCATTTTCAAACTCCTTGCACCACCGTTGTATACTTCGTACTGCTAAGCACTTGTTCCCATACACCAGCTCTACTTCCTTCTTGGATACTCCTTGCATAATATAAAACGAATAACACTTCGCTACTCATACAGTGTGCACGCCCTGAACACTTTGGCCATCTTTGGTAACTGATAACAGCGCCGCGTTGTGGAAGAAATGAGAAGTTACACTCGGCCGTCTCAAGAAAAGCTTAGTGCATCGCTCGTATATCTCGGTTTTGTATTAAAATGTAACAAACGTTCGAAAATAATAGGCCCAAAGACTTCTAGATTTTCCTACTTACAAACGAAATAAGTAGAAAGTACTATACGCCTTGGAGCAGAAAGTATTCTCAAATGATTAAGATCAAACGGCGTATCTCGCCATATACACTCGACTAAATATGATGGTGACATATATTTACAAGATAGTGTCAGATTATAGAGACCTTATTGAGCTAGAAATCGGAGTTCTATCTGCTAGTGCATGAAGTTTCCTAGAAGTAATATTTGCATACAATGTGTTATTTTGGAGTATGTTTAGAGCACTTTAAAGGACTGTAGCGGATTCTACCTGAAATTTGCGATTGTAATGGGCGACAAGCGCCATAAAATACTCATTTGCACGGGAAATACTTGACTAATATGCCTATATTTCACCAATATTTTTATAATAAATAAGATTTTATTCTTCATACAAAATTAGCACTTTGTTACTTTGGTTAACGGTTTTAGATATTGGCAACGAATTCACATTTCTTTAACAGTCATATAATTGAAACATTATTGATATTTCAACAATAACGGCCGCTTTTGAAGAATTTGCCCTGTAAAACCAAAGTGCAAGTTTTTCGAGAACAATAACACCCTCTCACGACTATTAAAGGATTGGGCAACAATGTTTTGTTCGCAAAAGTTCTGGTGAGTTTATAATGAATTAAAACGTAATTAACATAATATCCGATTTTTCGGATCATATGCACTAATGGGTTAAAACAGAAAAATCGTACGTGAAGATGAAGAGGTTAACGGAAGACTGTGGAACATGGAAACTTCTCAGTTGCAGTAAATGACCTACCAGTAATGGCAGAGTACCTATGATGATAATGATGATATCGTCTTTTCGAGTACAGAATAATACCCGTTGAATACTACATAGACGTACTGGCTTGTAGTATTTCCTGTCTGTCTTAACCATGGACCCCTCCCAACAGAAATTTCTGGGTGCGCGCCTGATCCACTTTATTATTTTTAAGCTATAAGAAATGTTTACTTTCTTTTCTGAATGTTTTCGTCTCTTTACCTCTAATTATCTGTCCTTTCTTCATCTCCACCTACCATTTTAAGTCATGCCGTGAGTTACAAATATTTTCTCCTTGTCAATGGTCTATTGTTTCTGTATTAGTGAAACGTGATTTTCTCGTCAATACTTTTTATTTATTTTTCCCTCTGTCTCTAACCTTGTGCCATACATGAACATGCGTGTTACTGTTGGGTGTTGGCAGCTACATGCATGTGCACATGTTAATATGAACTTGTGTACTGAGGTATACAAGGGACGGCAGAAGGGTGGAGGGAATGATTACCCATAACACAGCAGGTGCTAATATGAATTATGGGTTAGATTGGAGTTCGAAATTTAGCTAGTGTATTAACTGAAATGCTGAGAGTAGGGTTGCCGACCCATCCCAAATTTTCATGTAAATGTTTCGTCGGGATACTGAAGTATCTCAACCAATGTGTTTTATTTATTCTTTTTACTCGAATATTTTAAACGCATTGTAGCAACTGTAATGACATTGGTTTAACATTTAATCAGTAAAATTCAACAATCTTAATTTCAAGCATATATTAGGAGATTTTATACCCTCCTCTTCAGGTAATAAGTTATTATTTAAAATTATATATATATATATATATATATATATATATATATATATATATATATATATATATATATATATATATATATATATATTCTTTTTTAACATTCATGTCCCGGGCTCGGGCCTTCAAAGCAGATATCACTTCGGGCCCGTGCTGGGCTCGGGCCGTAAATATTTAAATATACAACCATATTTCTCGGGCCTTTTCGGGCCTAACTTTGTAAATATACTGTACAGTGATATATATTGCACAGTTCTTTCTGTAGAACTTTTAAAGCACAGCTGCAAAATTAAACCTCTAATTGCTGTAAATAGAAATACAATTTTGCGTTAATTATTAAGTTTCTGTAATTCGGGCTTATTTGATTATCACACGAGCTCGGGCCAGGCTCGGGCCTAAATGCTAAAACATATTTCGGACTCGGGTCAGGCATCACATTGTAAATTCACGGTCCGAGTCGAGCCCGAGCTAAATATTCCGGCCTGTGTAGACCTCTATCCCATGGTTGTGCCCTATTGACCAAACTAAACGACAAGAAATGATTGACACGAGGAGTGATCAGAGAGTAAGGTTACAAAGCCTGCAGTGAAAAGTGTGTATGTGTTATTTCATACACAGCCAACAGATAGTACATAGGGGAAAGTCGTCTGGTATCGGACAGCGGGTGGTATCGGACAAAAGCAGTTTTCGTTATTTCCTCCTTAAGGCGGCACCTGTCAAGCATACAGTTAATTGATCAAAATGAACTAGCTAAGCTCACGCCATAGTGGATTTGTCCGATGAACGGTGCATCTCGTGCTTCAAGGTTTTTGTATTTTTGCGAGTGATCAGCTGCACGGAGATAGATTTGTGTGCCTGCAACTTCTCACAAAGTAAATGTATTGATATATGACTGCTATCACAGCATTTATTAGGGTGTATATATATTATAATTTAGGCGTATACTTGCCTTCCTGTTGTTACAAGCTGGTAGATAGCCATTCATAAGTTACAAGTCTTTCGGCTGGTATCGGACAAAAGAGAATCGGGTGGTATCGGACACAACACTGGTAAGTAAACTTGACGATTTTAATCGTTTCTGGCCTTTTCAGGAAACCATGGGGAAAATACGTGGCAATTAGAATGAAAAAAATATGAAGTTAGCCATGGACAAAGTTATTTCCAAAGAAGCACGTGCGGCCAGTGCTAGATCTGGTGTTCCTTAGAGCACATTAGAAGATCGTGTTGGAAGGGAAAGAGGTAACAGCTAAGCTTCGGTGCTAGGATAACAAAGGCACATCTAGTAGACCAAGAAGAAATACTATACAATCATGTAAAGGCTTTGTATACTTAACTAGCCTAATGCCACTAAGTATATCAGAATTTTTAAAACTAGTTTATAAACTTGCTGAAAAACTAAACATTATAATCTGCGGGGAATCTTTTGATGAGTGGATACAGCGCAATATATGTAAAAACTTGGTACATGATCAATGTCAAAATTTTGAAGGCAGACTATTTTATCATTGTGATTTATGTCAGAATAAAAAATAACAACTCTTGATGAGACTAAGAATTATAAGATATATTTTTTACTCTTATTTTAGGCTCTATTTCAAAGCGTAATAAAACTCTATTTTGTGTGTAAGAACTCCTGTAAGTAAACAGCTAAAACAGCTAATATTTACAATTTGTTATGTTATTAAATTGCTTCAAAAGACTAATTTTCTATAGTTTTATGTTTGTCCGATACCACCCTCCACTTTTTAAGAACGCTAATTTGTGTTCCTTTCATTTTTTGACAAAAATATATATTATTAGTTTTTACCTATCAAGTCACCTTTAACACGTTGTGTGTAAGATACCAAGGTATCATTTTGTGCATTAAGTTATTTGATATAGCTATTTTTCAGCATGACAAACTAAAAAAAGCTAAGGTGTCCGATACCAGACGACCTTCCCCTACATTAGGTTATTTTTCAACATAGTCCGCATATCGGTTGAGGAACTTGTCGCATCGTGGGATGAGTTCGAAGATTCCCTTCTGGTAAAAAACCTGCCCTTGCGTGTTCAGTCACGTTGTCATGGAGTGTTTCACCTCCTTGTTTGAAAATGAAACAAAATCTTTCAGTTTTACGTCCCTCGTTTATGCCGGCTAGACTAAAAGAAACGGTGGTGATGAGAAATGAATGCAATGATGGAATGAATAAAGTAGGGAGAAATGGGAGAACTCCGAGAAGACTCACGAACACGGTGTTTGTCCACCACAAAGCCCACTTGGCGTGATCTGGGATCGAACCAGGGATCCCACGCACCAGAGGTGAACGCTCTATCACTGAGCCACAGGGTGCCCCGTTTGAAACGAAGCGATGGCCTCCTAAGTTGCTCCATCGAGTGAGGGAATAGGTAAAAGTCGCTTGGACTGTTGTCCTGATTCAGTTTCTCCACGTCCCGGGTTCGATTCATGGTGGGGTCACTCGGTCAAAAAAGTGTAACACGCTTTTTCAGAGGTTTTCTTGGGTTTTCCTCATTCACACCAGGCAAATGCCGGGATGGTACCTAACTTATAGGTCCCAGGCCGCTTCCTTCCTTCCCTTTTCCCGGATAGTGTGCTCGCCAAGGAACGTCATCCCTCAAACGTGATGGGATCAATGGCCTTAGATGCCGAAAGCCCAAAAATCTAAAATCCTAAATCCTAAATCAGTTTCTCCATGCGAGCTGTGTTCAAATTTATTCATACCGTGCTGGGTCGGCCACGTGCTTCTTCTCATCGGTGACATTTTCTCTACCAGCCGCAAGCATTTGACAGTATTCTGCGACATGCTGACACCATTGCAATTTCAGCCGCAGTTACTTGTTTCGCTCACAGAATTCGAATAACTGAGTGGACTCCTTCACGAGATCAGTCTTCCAAACGAGTCACCTACAACTAGCACCAGAGGTGGTGGGTGGCTGAAACTGCACTGTTGCCAACTCCATGTACTTCAATTACCGCACACTCCTCATTCCCCTATAACAGACGAAACTCCAGAAAGATCTGTCTTGTAACCTTAGTTTCCGATCCTTCCTTCTATTAATTGTGACAAACTACTCGGACGTGCGACACAAGGTGATCATAATTTTAATAAGTTTATACAGTGAAACCTCTCAATAACGTACACCCAAGGGATATAATTATTTGTCCGTAAATGAGAGATGTACGTTACAGAGACGTTACGTAAATTTAGATAACTCAGTTCATGGGATAATCGTGTACAATACACGTAAATGCATTAGATATAAATATAGACCAATTTTTAAAATATTGTGTTGAGTCGTTAGAGTTACTGGGGAGTGAAGAAAATGAATGAAATGAAATGAAATCTGAGTTTTACGTCCCACGGTTATGCTGGTTAGGCTAAAGGAGACGGTGATAATGAGTGATGAATGAAATGGTGGAATGAAGAAAGTGGGAGGAAACGGGAGAACCCCGAGAAAACCCACGCACACGGTGTTTGTCCACCACAAAGGTCACTTGGCGGGGGTTGGGATCGAACCCGGAACCCCAAGCACCAGAGGTGAACGCCCTACCACTGAGCCACCGCGGCCCCTACTGGGGAGTGAGTGGAGAATGTCCCTTTGTGAAAAAAAGAAAAATATCTCTGGAGGACATGCATATGTGATAATGTATTGCAAAATACAGGGTAAGTCAAAATGATGAGCAATATACCTAATCCGAAGAGATTCACACTCGATACTCAAACCTCGAATTTCATCTCAATTCCTCAGCTTGTTTCAAAATTACATGATATTTAAATGTACTTTCTGCGTCCTGTGTTCGAACTTTGGACCCCTTTATCTCCGGTCCTGTTTACGGTCTGCCGCTAAAAACTTGTTTTTCTCGGTTTCTTTGGGTGCTGCATCCAATGATAGCAAGCATTTTCAGAAATCGAATTGTCAAAGAAAGAATGGTCCGTTCTAAGAGTCAGCAGCGAGCCTGAAATAAATTTCTGGTACTGATTGCAACATTTTACTAAAGGTTTGGAGGATCGCCTTAAAGTTTGCCGTGTTACACGAGATGGTCAAATAGAACACATGTTTTATGTTTGAAGATAACTTTGACAGTTTACCTTTCTCAGCACTATGGTGCTGAGATTTTTTAAAAAACGTTTTAACACGATAACAGTTTCGATCTGTGGTCCAACAGAATTTTAGGGATGCCAACAGAGGAAAGAGGCCCCTTCTTTGCCGCCCTTCTAGTTACATCTATGCTCTTAAAAAAAAAAAATCAAATTTTGAGAAACCGTTTCTTATCTGTGCACCGAGACAATGTTTTCTTAGAAACGACATTTAGCAATTCTCATTCATAAGGAAAGTACCAGTATATTTTCTCGTTTCGGTTTTTACAACCTCATCTACTTTGCTTCATTTCTCATTAATGAGAATTTCAAATTCTTCTTTCTAAGAAAAGATGTCCTCGGTGCACAGATAAGAAACAGTTTCTCAGATTTAAGAAATTATTTTTAACAGTGTGATAATCCAAGTTCAAATGAAATAATGGCTTTTGTTCTCCTTTACGTTGAAATGACATACATACATCGTTCTTTCAGTAACTTCGGAACTAATCAATAATAATTCAGTTTACTTGTGACGTAAAGAGAATGTAATTTTCTATACACTACTGACAACTGAATTCCAATTGGCCGATTGTTGTGATGTGAAGTTATGGATAATTGGATGTGTACACCAATTCCTTTTTGCTAATTACTGTACCTTGATTAATTTGCTGGGTTCGTGCTTAACTTCACTTTTCACCAACTTTTAGCTACAGCTTAGCTGGAATCCTAATTGCGTGGTTGCCTGCCCAGAATCGAATCCGGGTCTCTCTCGCCGAAAGTGTGTATGCTAACTTCATACCTACGAGAGAGCTCTGATACGTCGACAGGCCCCAATTGTTTAGTTCAGAAAGATGGCAAACCTTCCTGAAATAGCGAGCGAGAGCGCGCACAAGAGAGAGAGAGAAGATGAAAGTAAGAGAGAGAGAGAGAACCAGAACCGATTGTCTATTGTTAAATGCAATCACATGTTTGCGAGTCAGCAAATTGATGTATCACTTATGCATCACTGATTACTCTACTACTGTGGTACCCCTTATTGCGGTATCTGATTATCATTGTATCTGTTCTCTGTGTGTGTGTGTGTCGGTTGCATGGTTTTGAATTAATTATATTTCTCTTTATATCTTCGATCGTTGTAACTTACAGAAGATGCATATACCGTGTTCAATTACCGCTTTGTTTATTGGTATTAATACTACCAAGTTTCCCTGAGAAACAGCAGGGGATTTTGGATGTATGTATTTTGTACAGGTAATCTCACCATAAGAAATTAGGAATATGCATAATCATCATCATCATAGGTATTCTGCCATTATTGGCTGCTAATGTTACCTACGAGACATAAATGAAGTTTTCTTGTGTCTTCTAAAAAAAAAAAAAAAGTCTCGTTTCGTCTCGTCTGGTTTAGTCACGTAAATTTATCTACTAAACATATAACCTGATTTTTATTTTAATTTCATCTAGAAGTTATTGGAACCCTTCAGTGTCAAGAAAATTCTATAAAGGACATGATATAACAACATTAAATCATATTTATTATTGGAGTATATTGAGTAATGACGTACGTATCTTTAACCGTAAATAAATGTTTTTCATTCTGTTCGTACATTGTGTCACTTCATCAATTTATAGTTCATATACTATTAACCTTTGGCTAGTTGGAGACTTTGCCCAACCACTGAATAATTTGGCTCGGCGTACGTTCTCGCATCTCATATTTCAGCCTTTGGTTCCGTTCCCCGCGCGGCAAGAATACGTTTATAGCATTATATATTTTGGCGAAAAATTTAAACCTCCTTTCCCCCTTGTAGAATCCGCATGTCACCCAAAGTGAAATGATAAAAACCTATGTCGACACACAGTGGCGTATTTAAGGGGGTGGCTTCCGGGCTTAAGCCCCATCCCCGAAATCTTACTTAGTATAGTAAAGTAAATGAAATATCTTGCAGAATTTTCACATTTCCAGACAAAGCCCCCCCCAAAAGCTAGCAAAGCCCCTCCCGAAACAAAATCGTAAATACACCACTGTATGACACAAGTGCTAAATGTGTTCAAAAATTCATTTCAACCCTCATTTTGCTATATCCCTCATATTTTTTCCCGTGATGATACGACTCCTCGAAGTAAATTTTATATATTGAAAAAAGAAAAGTTGTCCTTTTCTCTCGTTAAAAGCGGAATTTCGAGAAACACTGTGATATACGTATACCGACTTCGTTTCAATAAGATATTTGTATACTAAGTTTCATATCCCTAATACATTTCCACTCTGAAAGCATTTTAAGATAATATGTTATTTCACTATATTATTTTAACAGTTGCAAATCTCCATCCTCTTTTCCTTCCCGCTTTTTTCCTTGTAGGGAAAACAAAAGAAAGCGTTGAAACAAGCCTGTAGTTATTTTAAATTAAAAAAAAGAAGTCTAAATATCAAATTTCAGGTCTCTAACCTTAAAAGATTTCGAAAATATTTCCTTTCAACGTTCCACGATTATACCCTTTAGGATAAGGGAGACGGATGATTAAGTCAAGTGAGTAAAGATAGAAGAATTGATGAACTGGGAGTGAGGGAGGAAACGGAAGTAACCATAGAAAACCTAAGTGCACCATGTTTCCACCACAAATTTACTTTGCCATGATAAAGGGTTTTAAAATATGGTCATACAGTTATAACAGTTGTACCGATAATCAATTTTCTTCCCTTCTAAGGGAAATAAAAAAAAAACTGAAACACATATTTAATTATTTCAAATTTGAAGTCTATATGGCTAATTTGATACCTGTATCTTTTATAGATTCGAAGATATAGACGTTTAATCATAACAGTTACCGCTGTATTTCCCTTCGTCGTCGAGTTTCCAAAAATCCTTCCTTAGTGATACTTTACGTTACATATCCTATTGTCAAAATTTCAAGTTTCTATCTTAAGCGGTTTGAACTGGATGTTGATCAGTCATTCACTCATACAGAATTTGTTTTATATAGAGAAATAAATACTGTAACACTAAACAGTATTTAAAATCTAAGATTTCGGTGAACTTGATACATTTATCTTCTCGTTTCCGAGACGAGAATCGAGATAAAACTAGAAAGTTCTCATATCATCTCGAACTAAAAAGGCATTTCTCTTCTCATTTCCGAGACGAGAATCGAGATGAAACTATAAATTTCTGTCTCATCTGGAATCGAAGAGGCATTTCTTTTCTCATTTCCGAGACGAGATTCGAAACAAAACTAGAAATATTTAATCTCATCTCGAATTTAAAAGGAATTTCTATTTTCCTTTCCGAGACGAAACTAGAAATTTCTCGCCTAGTGAGTAACTCTACTACCGAAGAGGACCAAAATATACGAGAGAAGCTACAGTATAAAGATATAAATGGACATAAATTAGCTGTAAGTGCTTATGAAGGGCAAAAGAGAACCTAATGAATTCCTTCCCCGGAGTGCTTTGATAATAATATTAGTAATAGTATTAGTAGTATTAACATAATGGTAATAGTAATGGATTGTGGACAATGATTGAAACAACAAATACCTTCACCTTGTCCTTCTACCCTCTCTCACACTCACACACACACCAAATAGAGAAATGGAGGATCAAATGTTCTGTAGGCAGTAAAAGCCACTGATGTTGTTACATTTAAAGTTTGCGATGGTGGCATCCTGTAATTTGTATATACGCATGTTTATGTATCAGGTTCACGACTAGTTTTCATACAATACGTATACATACAACATACGAAGTCTCTCTCCCTCTCTATCTCTTCGTATTATGTTATACTGAAGGCGACAACCATAACGAAGAGAACAAAGGTACTCATGTTTTTATATTCGTTTTCATTATACTCTTTTACGAGAAGTAATTTAAGCGGGAGGATGGGAGAGATGACTGCTATAGAGTCAGTCGACATTTTTGTCGAAAACACAGAGATATAAATGTTGGTTTGACGGAATGAAGCGAGCAGTAGGGAAAGGTTAATGTATTCGCACAGGAAACATAATTGTAAAAAATAATGACTTAAGTTGCATGCAAATCTCATGATTAGTTCACAGTAATATATTTTGCTTCTCCTGCCTTGTAGTACGAAAACCTATCTGGTGATAGCTATATTGCTTTACTAAGTAAATTACATTTATATTCTAGTTGGAGTTAAAATTACTGTACAAAAATATTGTTAAGATATGAATAAGTACATAGTTCATATATTAATCAGCACCATCGTAACAATTATCAGGAAAGAGGTAATATGAAGCAGAATCCAGTGGCGGACTGTTTATTACGCGATTGTCTCGCCAAGTCGACATTTATTTTTTCGTTCTCTTTCTTTCTCTCTTATACCAGTGGTGAACCTCACAGCCGCATTGTAACGAGAGAAAAAAGAAAAAAATTTGCCGTCCTCACTGAGAATCGAGCCCGGGTCACCAGTTAGGTGCGTGATTTACTACACTACCGCTGCTTTATATATAGATTGAGTGGTTTCCAAAATGTGAAATGAATTTCCTAACATGTTATACTTTTTGTGTTGATTTTCAACAATTCTTGAATGATAATTCGCAGGTCTATATATACGTTACATTAAATGAGCCACTTCCGTTTTCACAACTGATTAACCTACTTGACTTCCCAACCGTGATTATAAACTTAATTTCTTCGCGACAGGACTATAGTACGGCCGCTGTATCTCTGGCTCTGACAGCTATGTGAAAAAGAAAGCGAGGGTTGATACTACATTGACACACCCCCATAAAGGCCCAATGAGTGACCGTGCTGTCACCGCGCTGGCATGGAAACCAGACGTTGTTGCTGCTCCGTATTCTTCCTTTTGTTTGTGCATAGTTCAGTGAAAAGTGCTTTGAGATCGTGTTTGGTTATTGCAACTCAAGGATGTTATAAAATAGAGGATCTGCCCATACAACAAAATCGTGAAGCCATACGTCACAGCTTCGCCACACCTACTCTGCCCACTCCGCGCCACTAAGATCGCAATGTTTTGAGCCAACAATCATGGCGGAAGCGAGAATAGCCAATCAGACGTGCCGGTTCAGACGATGCTCGGTTGTTTTTTGGCATCACTGAGTTCATATGATGAAGATACGTATGGGCAGATCCTCTATTTTATAAAATCCTTGTTGCAACTTTATTTTCTTGTCTTTGTGTGTGTATTTGGGTATGCTGTTAAGAAGTGTTGTTATTATTTGGTGACAATGGCTAGTTCTTCAGAACCGAAGCCAAAGAAAATAGTGTATAAAGGACAAATTGGCAACATTGTTTTTCCACGTGCAGAACTGTCAGAGCCAGAGACGTAGCGGCCGTACTATAATTGAGAATTAGGGATGCGCACGAGACGAGTCGAGACAGAATTTTTCTCACAAAATTCGAGTCGAGATAAAGATCTTCTAATAGAGAAATATACATTTTTCGAGTCGAGACATCGCTTTTACAGCACATTTTCGAGACGAGACAGCCTCAAACCTTGTCTCGTGCGCATCCCTACTGAGAATTATATATAGACTCAAATATATATTAGACTCAAGTACTTACCGTAATTCCCTGGAGGGCACGGAGGCTCAGTTTTAGAGCGCTTATGTCGTGTGTAGAATCTCTAGTTCGATCCCCGGTCAAATAAGTCCATGGATTTTCTCAGAGTACTCCCGTTTCCTCTCACATTCTCATTCCACTAATTGTTCCATCAACAGTCACTTGTTTTAATCATTTCTCACCGTTAGCATAAAGGGCATACCGGTATCTATTCGTGCGAGGTTAAATTGCGATTTAATTGCATTTATTTTTCATCTTAACTCCTTGACTTGAAATCCGAAAGAAGCTGAGTGTTTTTTTTTTAAAAAAAGCAGCAGTTCTGTGATTACAGTACAAACAGCTTATCGTCTAAAGTTTGCTATTCCACACAATGAAAATGTTCATCGGAAGGCTATGTTGAATTAGGTCGGGGCATTTGAATGAGAGTTCAACGTTGGAAACAAGTCATGTGGCCTACCTAAAAGCGCTAGTACGCCTGTTTCAGTCCCCAATACGTTTTGCAAGGAAACATGCTGCAGCTGTTGGGCTTCCTAGGAGAGCGTAAGAAGAATTTTACAAGAAAATCTACTCTTTCACCCAAACTATTTTCAATACAATTTTATAGTTTTGCATAAACAATGTGAGAGGTTTATTAGGTCATCCTGTATTAACCAACTAGCAAAATTCTATGTATGTCAATGGCAGCTCTTGAGGGAAATCACATCGATTAAAATTAAAATATTATAGCTGCAAGCTAAATTGAGGGACGAAAACTTGCCTAATGCCCTAATTCCTGCAGATAACAATTAGCACATTAGCTAAGTTTTCTTTCCTCAGTTTGTAGCAGTAAAAGTTTAACAATATAACTTCACTGATGTCATTGTTACGAGTATGATATTTATATTATCTGAAATATATCATGCTATTAACATCAGAATTAGGAGTAGGTATAATTACGAGGTGTATTCAAGTTATAACATCGTCTTTTTTTATCTTCTCAGGACTGGTAATAACAGAAACATGCTGTTCATTTTAAAATACACTAGCATTCGCTGTCAATGCGTAATCAGGGATGGTAACACCGTATGGCATACAGAACTCTAGCGGTAGTGAGAGTAATATCTGTTTTTGATACTTACGATACTCGTAAAATGACTACGTTTTCATTTTAAAAAAAAGAGCGTGTAATCATTCGTTTTCTCCATTTGCATAGTGTAACACCATTCGAAATTCATCGCCAGTTGACTGAGACATATGATGATGTCATGGATGTGTTTAATGTGCGTTCGTGGGTGCGACAGTTCAAAGAAGGCAGAATGTCATGTAACAACAAACCAAGACAATCTCGGCCTCTCATAAACCAGTCTGATGACCAGTGTTTCTTCCAGATCTGTTTTTTGGGGGCACTTACCCCCCCCCCCCGGAGCTCTGAGATTGCCCCCCGGAGAAGACTAAAATAATACGTCTATAATATAATAATAAATAGAGGAGTATGTTTAGTACAAGGGGTCCAGAAGCACGTAAAAACACAAAATTTACAGGAGAAATGAATGATGCAAGTACTTGGACGTAGCAGAACGTAACCAAATCTACCCTAACCTAAACTAACCTGAAATAACCTAAACTAACCTAATATTAGTAGAAATAAGCGAAATTATATATATCGCACGAACGCACATTAGGCACATTCATGACACCATCGTCATATGTCTCACTCAACCGGCGACGAATTTCAAGATGTGTTACACCCTGTAAACGGAAAAAACGACTATAGTGCTGCCAAAATGTCTTGAGTCGTGGCAAAAATGCAAACTAAAGCTCACATCCTAGACACACCCACGCGTTGAACCAATAAGGGTTCAGCTGTTGCTAAGCGAGAGAGCCTTAGCGAAAGGGAGTGGAATTCCTTCAGCCGACAGCAACGCCTGGAACGGAAGACTAGGTGTCAAGTCGATATCGTATATCTATAGTATTGCATCAAAAACAGTAATCACTCTCACCGCTGCCGCTAGAGTTCTGTGTCTCGTACTGTCTTGCCATCTGTCACGCATTGAGAACGAGAGCTAGAGTACTTTAAAATAAACAGCACGTTTCTATTTATTTCTAGTGAGAAAAATGGAAATGTTATAATTTGAATGCACCTCGTAGATATTAGTACAAGATATGACTTCCTTCTTTCTAATTAACTTTGATTAGAAGATAACCATAGTTTCTTCATTTTTTCAGAATTGCTTTTTTTTAAAAAATCTTGAATGGATCAACTGAATTGTTTGATTATGTTTCGGGTAGTTTCGTGCTGTGTATTTTTGTAGGAAAAAAGCTGTTTATTTGCGTGAATTTCTCCAGAAAGCTGGAGCTGACAGACAGCGCTGGAGTCCAACAAGTCAACCGTGTGGCTTCCAATTAGAACAACGTCACAGTCTGTCCGATCGTTCCTCCCTCAGGCTCTTTGGGCTTCCTTTCTTGTCCCCTCCGGGAAGAAAAGAAGATGACATGGAGAAACGAAAAGGGGTCTTCTTTCTCTTTTCTTCTTCTCCAGCCAGAAAGCTAGCAGACAAAAGAATGATTGGTTGGGTTTCCTCCTCCTTTCTTTTGTCTTTTGTATGCGTTTGTCTCTGTGTGTGCCTGTTTCCCGAACAAAATAAGTTTAGCGAAGCCGATTGATTGCTCTGTGTGTTTACTACGGCTTCTCTCTCTCTCTTTCTCCAGGTTGGTAAGGGCAGGAAGCAGGAAAGGAAATAGATTCGTTGAGATTTGCTAAAGAATTTTATCTCAGTAATCAACTGCAGAGTCTTACTTCTAATGCCATTATATAACAGATTAATTACTACTTAAATAAGCCTTTAGGAAGTGTATGAATGAATGTTGAAAGGATGACAACTGTAAAACTATAATTTGGTATTGCATGGAACATAAATAAATAAAATAAAAATAACGAATTTTCATCATTATCATTATCCAGTAGCCAAACATAAGTCTAAATTTACCTTTCATTTGATATAATATACTTAACCTTAGCAGTTTAACATCAAACAATTATGCACATATGCTGTGGAAAACGGAAATGATAGGATGGAAGATAACAGAGGAGTGATGAAAGGGGATGGAGATAGGAAAACCAGGAGAAAACCCACCTGATGCATGCTGAGATCTACCCAAGCATTCCATGCACCAGAGGTTAGCTTTCTACCACTGAACACCCGTGACCCCTTTCATAGATTCTCTATGCATATGGCTTTGTTAAATTTAAATTATTAGTTACGCTACGAGTCCGGCTATCCTTGAATTACAAACTAGATGCTTAGTCAGATCCGAGAATGAAGAATGTGCAAAAGGTTTACCTGTCATGATTTCTATATCCTTCTTTTGACCATTCGACTGCGTTCACGGGGACTATGGTGGGTCAGTGGTGGAATGTTCACTTCTGGTGCATGAGGTCTCTTCTTCGATCCCGGCTCGCTCCAAATTGGCTTTGCGCTGGACAAGCATTGTTTGAGAACAACTGCAATCCGCACTCGTTTTTCTACACGCCTTTTTCCTCCCTTCTAGAGGAAAGATTAAAAAAAAAAAACTTTGAAAAAATTATTTATTTATTGTAAATGGAAGGCCTAAACACCAAATTTCAGGTCTCTAACCATAGAACTCGACCAAATTTCGAGATATGGCCATCAAATTACTCTCTTCTTGTTACTCCATCTTTTTCTTGTTGCCTTTTACCTTCCCTTCTAAGGTAAATATCAAAAGACAGTGAAATACTGTATTTGTGTAATTACTTTAAATGAGAAATCCAAATACCGAATTTCGTGTATCTAATCTTAAGAGCCTAGATATGGACATCATAACTCGACCCCTTTTTTCTCCCTACCCCCTTTTCTTCCCAGCCAGATCAAATCTCAAAAAACGGTAAACCATGTTTTGAATTATTTTAAACGAGAAGTCCATTTACCAAGTATAGTGTCTCTAGATTCCGAGATATGAACATTTTAAGATAATAATTGCCATCCTTTTGCCCCCGTTCTCCGCTAAATTCCCAAAAACCCTTCCTTGATTGGAAGGTGTTGGGAACGAACGTAAAACATAAGAACTTGAACTCAGTTTTACGGAACGGAGAGCTTTCATAGATGCAGCTCTTAGGGGCCATAGAGGCTTATTCCCCAGGATCTGAACATTTATATTTTGATCTTTGCTTGGATATTTGACAACAAAACGTACATACCTAAAAGCCCCTTCCTCCAATGATATAAAAAAAATCTGAGCTGCTGCAATTTTAAAAGAACACGCCCATTATTTACAGTTTTAAAGTTGGTTGAAGTGTACGAGTGTCCCTTTACAGCACCGAGACTATATGAGAGCTGGACCTTTAATTTAGGGGGGAATGCGAATTACAGTAATGCGTTCAAATTTCATGGCACTTCCACCGGGAAACGAACTTGAGGTGCCGTGCACCAAAGGCGTGTGCTGGGCACTAAACCAGCAAAGAGATCTACACTCGAAGTTTAATCAAAATAGAAATCGTATTTAGAGAAAAAATGAGGCTCTACAAACACACACATATATAAATACATTTCTTTTGTCTTAAATGCTAGCTTCAATTATTAAACAATTTCTTCTGCCACCACTGTAGGAGTATGAAAAACCTTCATGGAATAAATACGACAATTTAGTCCGAAAAAAGTATATACGCGTGTATATATTTCTGTTTCTTCCTCTCTGTGTCCTCATTATTCGTATGTGTGTGTGAGAGAGATTGCGTGTATGTTTATGTATGGTAGTGAAAGAATGAAATAAAGAAGGAAGGGGCACACATAGAGAGAAGTGAATTTCCACCCTTTTTGAATTAATGAAGATACTGAAATGTTTAAGACTTCGCGTTCGCTGACAGAAACCACGACAAACGCATACACACAGACAAAAAACACCAGTGTAAAGACTGAAACAAAGAGAAGATTTCTTTTTAAAATTGTATGAGTTGTAGTACTCTATAGCGTTGTTGATGCTGTTTTACTACAGTCCAGACCAAGTGCTTCCATAAGAACATTCAAAAAAGGGAATTAATAAAAAAGAGAGACAGTTATAAAAAGAAATTATAATGAAGATGAATGCAGTCTTTTTCAGCTCTTGTGACTTGTCTTCTGTCTTTTTTCCTTTCTTCCTTTCTTTTGAAAACTACTGGCTTTTTCATGGTGTTGCATAACAGTAATTGTGGACAAATGTAATTAAACACATACAGAACTCTTTTCTTGTGGTGCTTCTTAGGTGAATAGGTAATTACATATTTGCAAGTCTTGCCTCAAAAGCAGACATAGCAATTTTGCAAAATCGGGACTCCCTTTGGCTCGTGTATGTTCACTATACTCAATGAGACACGTGCTCACTAATTTTAATGAGCTCACAAGCAAGATTCACGCCAACTCAAGTTCAGACTTGCTATTCTCAATGAGACTCATGTTCGCTCGAGCTTGGGCACGCTAACACTATAGACACTCACACTTGCTCGATTTCGCACTCACTAAGAGCTCGGGCTCACTATCCTCATTGAGACTCACACTTGCTCGATTTTGCACTCACTAAGAGTTCGAGGGCTCAGTATCCTCAGTAAGACTCACATTTGCTCGTTTTTACACTCACTAAGAGCTCGGGCTCGCTATCCTGAATGAGACTTACACTATTGCATTCACAAAGAGCTAGGGCTTGCTATCTTCAATGAGACTTACACTATTGCATTCATTAAGAGCTCAAACTTGCTATCCTCAATTAAACTCACATTCGTTCGATTTCACACTCGAGGAGAGGGGGGAGTATTTTAAAGAGGGTCGCAAGTGATATGCAGGAAAAATTGTTCCTATCTCATCCTGGCTTCTAATCTTTTCCTTACCTGGCAAATGTTATATTACTTTGCTTGGTGAATCCTTTCCATTCAACCTTCAGAAAATCGACTTGAACCATTGTTTTTGCAAAACTCTGCTTTGTTTTAAGCCACAAACGGAAACGTTACGGTAAAAAGTTTCGGAAAATGTTGCTAGTTTCACTGCTAGCTTCTGAATTTAGATAGTGCATATCTACAACGAAGGGGGGTGAACCCCCCTAAATCCGGCCCTGCCTACGATGATGTTGGTAAAGACTCTACCAGTTAATCTTCGTGCCCCTGTCAAGAATAGGAAAAGATAAGATTTATTTTCACAGTTAGGCTAATTCTAAGAAAATGTGTATCCCCCGATAAGTTCCTTTACCTCTTATGAGTTATTGCCGAACACTGATTCGAAATTCTAGACTAGAGATAGACCTACACTTTACCTCTCCTTCTGTCAGTAACTGCACGGAGGAAATCAAATACAATACAAAGTCACGCTTTTCCATTTAGATTTACTACGAACACTTCCTCCTTTCACACACGCACTTGGTATGGAACACTAGTTTTTATGGATATGTATTAGTGGGAGACTCTTCATACATTAAGGCTAATAACTTTTCTTCGAAACATAATTGCCGCTATTCATCTCCACATATATTTGTATAGGCCTATACGCATACATCATTGCACATTTAAGATTTCTGGCTTCCTAAGAACTTTAGGAGTCTTCACGTCATCTTTGTGCACGAATAACAAAGTGAACGCAACAGCATAAAATAGAATATTAAAACACAAAATGCTCAATTATATAAATGGCTTTAGTTTTTTTTTTGGGGGGGGGGGACAAGGGAGGAAGGAAGGCAGACAGCCCATTTGTATACGAATATTTAGTACAATATACCATTTCTTTGGGAACACCAGCAACTGTTACCAAAAGCGGGATAAGAAGAAGAAGAAGAAGAAAAATGGAAAAACAGCAGCCATTTTTACCATCATCATCAGTCAGTGGCGTGTTTGGAGGGATGTTGCTAATGTCATATGTCAGCACATCCTTTGCGCGAACAATAGTTTTCCATATTTCATACTTTTTTCTCCTCTCCCTAGCGTCTTTTTCTTGCTTCTTATGTTTTGTAGACATGCAAAAACAATTACGAAGATGGGAAGGAAAAATAGACAGTCTAGGAATTAAAGAAAAGAAATATCTATTTTTTATTTTTGTTCTTGGGACAAAGTCTGATTTTTGGTAGAATTCAACATATAGAAGACTCAACAACAGCACTATTAACTATTCAGTAAATTATTGCTATTATTATTTAAAAGATGCCTCGTTTGGGGTTCAGAAGAGAAAACTGATCAGTTGGGATAGGTGAGGTTTTGAATCCTAGATACCGGATGCGAAACGCCTATCTTAGAAACAAAATAAAATATACATATTTAACTTTACTTATGGCTACTTGCCTATTTCTACCTCTTTTTAAAGCTTATTTCCGTCTACATTGATTAATTGCTTAATATTGTCTTTATTTAAAGTTTCTTTAAAATCAGAAGTTCATTAGGATAATACATACCTATTGCTTCAATAAAACTTTCTTTCTGTCGTTTCAAGAAAGAAAGTAAAAGAAGGACTAGTCTCGATATATGGGGAAAATTTGAGCGACTTATGATAGCTAATAACAATATCAACAAACTAAGAAGAGATGGACAAGGGCTCAGCAGGTGAAAATGTACTAAGGGAATTTGATCCATGCCTGGATTACAAGCAGTCAGGGCCGGATCCAGGATTTTCTGACGGGGGTGCACCAATAACTACCGGTACATTTGGATTAAATTTGACTTCTTTCAATGCCTTTAGGCATCAGTGCTGTGAATGAGGAATATTGTTTTGTTTTGTGAATCCTTTTCCGTCAAACCTTCAGAAAATAGACTTACACTATTGCTATCACATAACTCCACTTTCTTTTAAGCCCCAAACGGATACATGAAGGCAGAAAGTTTCCAAAAGCGTCGCTGTTTACACTGCTGACTTTTCATTTTAGATAGCGTATATTGACAACAAAGAAGGGTGCATGTGTGCCGGTGTATCCCTCTTAAATCCGGTTCTGTATACAGTATATGTAGAAGTGCAAAGATACACTGAGAAAAAAAAATGTAGGTGGCGTACTTAAAAAGATAGGTTACATGCATAATTCCTGTAGTTTTTAGACTTAACGTACAGCAGACGTATAACTGAAAACGCATATTTTATAATACTTTCTGTATAAGTGTTTCATCTATACGTACTTTCCGTATGAAATAATGTAGGTGGTCAGGATCTCACATACAAATGGACGTATATAACATATAGCTGACGAAGGTAACATAAGTATATGCATGTGATATACGGAAAACTGTTAGATGTCAGACATCCTGCAATGGCATGATGTAACATCTAAGGGCAGTGCCTATGTGGCATACGGATAACGTATGCTCGGTACTGATTACTATAGTAAGCAAGAGGATACTGTATATTTGTACAATATACCGCTGTCCGGAGAACAGATTTTTTTCTGTGTAGTTCTACATTTTAAAAGATGATTTGTACAATCGATGATTAATTTATCAACTGACAATTTAAAAAAAATAGTGGAAGAGAAAAGAAGAAATTATCATCTTCTTACTCACACTTTATTAATCATTTGTAATAATAATTAATTAATCATTTGATGGACTGCCAAAATATTAATCACTAGCAGAATGCACGTTCTTCGCATGGGGAGAATATGTTTTTCATTTTGGACATAACGGGCACGAATCAACTTAGGGACCCCCAAAACTATGAATTCGACACTAATATCGGTCATTTTCAATTATTTTTACATGTCATCATCCCCCCTTGGCAACACTAATGGGGACTGAGTTTGGATTTAAACAGCATCGGAAGTGTGACTATTCATCTCAGTGACCCCGAAAACTATGGATTCGACACTAATATCGTTCATTTTCGATGATTTGATATGTCTTCCCCTTCCCCCAAATTACGAGGCTGAATTTGGATTTAAATGGCGTCGGAAGCGTCACTGTTCATCTAAGCGATCCCGAAAATTATAAATTCAACACTAATATTGTCATTTTCAATCATTTTTATATATTTCCCCCGTCTTCTCCTAAGTTGCACCGTCAAAGTGAAATGATAACAACCATCGCAGGCCCAAACGTTTCTATGTTGAAAATTTGATCGAGATCGGTTGTGTGGTTCAAGAGTTATTAAGTCACATAGTCACTTTCATTTTTATATATGTAGAATAGGAAAAGCAGAAATATACTTAATCTATTTACTAATTAAGAAGCAGCCAATAATTTCTTTCCTTCGGTTGCTGCGTGTTAAGTGCTGTAATACCTTGGACATTTGTTTAAAACCTGCTGGTAATTTTTCGATTGCTCTGTGAAGCGGTAGTAAATAATTTGACAGGCGTAAAAAGAATTTCATGTTTCTTTCTTTAAACAATGTTTTGTTTGTACTATCAACGGCCATTATTATTATTATTATTATTATTATTATTATTATTATTATTATTATTATTATTATTATTATTATTATTATTATTATTATTATTATTATTATTGAGTTTAACGTCTCAGAATTATACTCTGAAGCTGAAACAGTGATGATGAGAGTAATGAACGCAAGGGTGGAATGAAGTGGGAGGGAATGGGAGAGAATTTCGAGCAAACTCATGTGCACGGTGTTTGTCCACCATAAGGCTTAATTAACCAGAATTATATCTAACGCACCAGAGATGAGAGTTCCATTCTGGATTATTTGAACATTATTCATGAGTTAGTTTCAGTGCCGCAGTGGTTCAATTGTAGTGTGTTCAGCTCTGGTGTATGGGGTCCTTCGTTCGATCCCAGTTCGCGCCAAGTAAACTTTGTGGTGGGCAAACACCGTGTGCGTGGGTTTTCTCGGAGTTCTTCCGTTTCCTCCCACTTTCTTCCTTCTATCATTTTCTTCATTTCTCATTATCATCATCTCCATTAGTCTAGCCGGCTTAACCGTACATGTTAAAAATTACATGCGTTAATTTTAGTGTGGCCTTGTTTACTATTGAATACTTATCTTCATTATATCGAATTAGATATTAGTGCCTATGTCTAACCCGATATAAGTACCTATGTAAGTGCCTATTGTCCTTGGTTTTAGTTGCCTCTCCTCAGCCTCTACTCATTTGTGATCATCCTTTACTCTTCTCTGTGACCAGGACTCTGGGAAAAGTGGGACGACATTCAAACTGTACCGCAGAACGAAAGATAAGGCTTTCATTCAAGAAAGTACCTGCTAGTTTGTAGTTCATTAATGCAATAGGCTTTTCTGTGGGTCAAATGCGGGTCCTTTATTGTTGCGTTTACTCTGGGATAGAAACTTTTTAATCCAGTCAGGGATTATACCTAAAGATACTTACTACAAGAGGATGAACTGGGCCTCTTGTTTTCCTGAGTTTACAGCTTTTTCATCGTCAAAGTTTTACAGTAATATTTTACACACTTATCTAATAATTCTTAGTAAAAGAAAGGAAAAGAGATAAGAACAATATAATCTAAATATATACATATGTGCGAATATATAGGCGTGAATATATAGTGCGAGACTAACTGGTATGAAAGATCAATATGCATATGCGTATAGGAAGAGGAGAGGGGAATATATGTGAGAGAGACAGAGATCCAAAATCCTATTAGACCAATGAGAAAATTCCTGAAGTCAACCGTCTCTGTGAAATCATGCATTCTCTTTCGTGAATTAAAGATGATGTCTATTCATGTGGCTTGATTGTGGCCACTTTAGGATGCGCCTTTCATCTCGTCATGGTAACTTGCCAATGCAATTTCCCAATCTGTCAGATCAAATGATTTAATTCGCTCGATTCGCCTCTCAGGGCGAACGGTTGCAGAGCTTCCAGGCGCATGATGTCAGCCTAAAGCGTATTTCTGTCTTTTTTCATGTTAAAGTTTTTTTTCCCCTCGTAAAATATGCGGAAAATAATGTCAATTTAAGGGTTCATCTTCTATCACAACGGAAGCGTATTTTTAAAGTAAAAAAAAATATCTTTCATATTATTGTGGAATTTTCATTATAACGATGTGTACTTACTTTATTTTCCTTAGCGAACTTGTAGAATGCGAGACCAATTTACGCTACAATATCTAACAATGATTAAATATCAGTAATAGTTGAAGAAGTGAAAGGAATTCGACCAGGACCTATATTTTACGGTACCATTACAGCATTAACTTGATGAAATTGATATGAAATGAAACTTTTAATGTTACGTCCTATGATTATGCCATTTACGCTGAGGGAAAAACGTATTGGCGTACGTAAAAATGTAAGTTACATGTGTAGATCCTGTAGTTTTTGGACTTAACGCACAGCAAACCTATAACTTAACTGAAAAGTATATTTTATACGTACTTCCCGCATAAAGTATTTCGAATGAACGTAGGCCTACTTTCTGTACGAACAAAAGAATTGTGTATTGGATCTCACATATAAATGAACGTATATATCATATCGCTGACGTATGTAACATATACATACGTATGTAATATAAGGATAACTGTTAGATGTCAGACATCCTGCAACGACATGATGTAACATCTATGCGGGAAAAGGGCAGTACGTACTGTATGTAGCATATGGATAATGTATGCTCCGTACAGATTTCCGTAGCAAAAATAAGGATTCCGTATATTTTCACAATATACCACTGTCCGGATAATGAGTGGCCCCGCGTAGCGTAGTCGCTAACGCTCTCGCCTTCGGTGCTAGCGGACCCGGGTTCGATTCCCGGTGGGGTCACTCAGTCGAAAAAGTGTAACACGCTTTTTCAGGCCAGCCACCCTGAATGAGGTCTTCCTGGGTTTTCCTCATTCACAACAGACAAATACCCAGGCCGCTTCCTTCTTTCCCTTTCCCCGTATTGTGTATTGGCCGAGGGCTGTCATCCCTCAAATCGTGACGGGCTAAATGGCCTTAGATGCCGAAAGCCCACAAATCTAAACCCTAAAAAACCCTGTCCGGATAATGAATTTTTCTCAGTGTAGGCTAATGGAGATGGTTTGATGAAAGTGTCAAAAATACTATAAAACTCCAATCAGGGCGGCTATATTAGAATCCGAGTATATATATGCCGGTTTTGTGGGTTTCGGTTTTTCTAGAAACCGGTTTCCGGTTTTTATAAAAAAACGGTTTTGCCCATCCCTAGAAAAAATATGTATCTTCACTTCATTACGTACAAATGAATTGAGCTAGAAATTTTTTCCGGAGGGGGTCCGGACCCAATGGACCCATCCGTGGATGTGTCCCAGTTTTATCTTCAAATGGGCCCCTTCGAACAGCAGGGAACTTAAACGGGAGGGCCAGTTGGCACTGAAAATAGATGAAATAAAGAAATTTTTAGATTCAAATTTATAAAGAATCGTTTGTAAGACTACAATTTACCAGTGACATCTCAAAGTGTTGTAGAGTAGCCACAAGGAAACAAAAGAAATGCAAAACGACTTTTCTTTATTTACAGCTATGCATGTATATACGTGAATCGTGTGTGGGTGTTAATGGTGGTTCGAATGGCATAATTTAATGTGAGAATGGAAAGAAGACATAAAGTAATTTGTGAGTTATAAAACAATCAACTCCTACCATTAATTAACTTGGTGTGTTCATTATATGGACAATAGAAGACGTAATAATTTAATACATGACTTCTTTATTTAGCAGATAAACATTGCTTTTACATGTCGAAATGCGTGCAGACTTTTAGGTATCATACTTACTTTATACTTTTAAAAAAATAGTTATACATGCATATATTATTTATGATACGCATTTTAAACGTGAAGAAATCTTCTGTGTTTTAAAATTCAAAAGAAAATAATACGAAATTATGGCATTTTATAACTCAAGGTTACATTTTATTGCAGAATAAACGTTATTAGCATTAAATTCATGGTGCGATTACAATCGTGAACGGAAGCTTTTATCATGTATTGAAAGTCATATAAAAAATAATTCTATCTGAAAACAGCATAATTAAGCTAGAACGTTTTAAAAGCAAATATTATTAGGATTTTAAGAATATAAGTGGATGTGAATATACTTCAATTTCCCTTTCATAAATATTTTCTAAAGGTTTATATATTAAAAATCACATTGAAACCATTACGGTGTCTCACTGGTAGAGCGCTTACCTCTGGTACATGCGGTTCTTGGTTCGATTCCCGGAAAAAGTAAGTTTGTGGTGGACAACACTGTATCTGTGAGTTTTCTCGGAGCACTCCCGTTTCCTCTCACATTCTCATTCCACCAATACTTCCATTATCATTCACTTGCCTTAATCATCCGTCTCCCTTAGCTTAGAGAGCATAATCCTGGGTCTTTAAACCAGTGGTGCCCACCCCCCCTTATGTCTATGACGCACCCTCCCCATTGTCTATCCGTAGGTGTTCTTCCATGAAAAAAATCTTCTTTTCGATTAATTTTACCCCCCCTCATCAAACATATTTATATAGATCTTAACCCCCCCAAATATTTCAATGACGCAGTTTGCGTCATAGCCCCCCCTTGTGGGCACCCCTGTTTAAACTGAGATATTTCATATCATTTTACATTGGAACCAGGTTCATGTCTGTATTCCTATTCCCTTCTGGATTTACTAGTGATGCTGCGAAATGCAATGTAGAAGCAAGTGAATGTTTATATATCGTATTACTTTTTACTACTCGGATAATTTTAACGAAACGAAGGGAAGAAGAGCTAAATCCACCCCTTCATTATTATCTGATTTCAGTCTCAAGCAGTAGGGATTATGGAAAAGCCTCTTAGCACCATTTTGTCATGAAAATTGAATAATTTTTTTACTAAATCTCTCACGGAATATATTTCCTTAATCGTGGGAAAGAGTTAAATTCAGTCAGTCATTCTTAGCGATTTTTAGCCCAAGCAATGAGGACTGAGAAGCTTCAGAAAAGCATAAACTCAGGGTCGGATTAAGGGGGAGTTTAGAGGGGCTAAAGCTCCGGGCTTCCAGGTGGACATGGACCTCCATTTTGATCAAACTCTCAGCTGCCTATCTATAAAGAATCATGAAAAGTCAACCATTATCATAAAATAAAATATGACCAAAAATATGAAACATATTTCCTTAACTTTCCTACTGTAGTTTCACAAAAATGTATTAGGGGAAGTCAGCAGGGGCCTTGTATTTTTTTCTAGCCCTAGGACTCCAGATGTGTTAATCCAGCTCTACATAAGCTATATTCTACTAAACCGTTTTTAATATTTCTTACGAACTTTTTCCAGTGGCGGGATCTACTCCGGGGCCGGGAAGCCTAGGTCTCCCCAGTTTTCAGAGTGACGAAAATAATTTAAGCTATTATTTATATATTTTTTAAAGTTTATAGTAAGCTCATGACATACCTATCATAGTCTGGATTCTGGCAACCCCCCACTTTTTACCTTCTAGATCCGCTACTGACTTTTTCTTTAAAAATTGGGGGGGAGGTGTTTCCTTCATTTATTATTGATTCTAACAACACTAAAAGATCATATAAGACACAAAAGTATATCCACCACATTGTTTCAAAAAAGAAAAGAAAAAAGAAAGAGTAATTAACTTACAAATGGCACAGTATAAGTTGATGATAATCGCAATATATGAGGAATCTAATGTTGAAACAGGCAAGATTGTGTCTCCAGCAGGGAAAACAATTTCAGCATATCTTGTAACCCCAAATTATTTTCTCAGATATACCCTCTTATTTTACTCGATTCTGTTAATATACGGTGCAACGACATTGCGCAAATTTTTCTAAAGATTAGATCGTTGATAATCTAAGTAATTTATGTCTTATTAACGAGGAGCAGAAAGTGCTGAAATTGCGCAAATTTCCGCCGCGACGTTGCCAACAACAGGATTTAAGGAATTGTGTGAAATTTTGCATCGAAATGAAATGTATAAAGCTATTCCTTTATGAGATATATTTTATTGCATTCTAATATTTACAAAGCAACATACTTATTTACAGAAAATTTCATTTTACAGTTTGAATGCTTGAAATTTAAATCCTACAGCTTTTAAAAATGTCATACGTGCCTTCTCATAGTTTCTCTGCGAATTCCTGAACTCAGCATACTTCCTCATGACAAACTCGCTCCTTTTGACTTCTGCTGGTCTTTGGGCCTTTGAAATTCCTTTTAATATGGACGTTATTTTCATGGCAGTTTCCGTTTGGATCTCTAACAAAGCAGAAATCACCGTATGAATATCAGGAGCAGGGAAGTAAAATTGACTATTATAATGTCTGTGAAAAGCTTCTGGTCCATTTGTCGTCCGACGCATCGTGGATGGTATAGACGCCCACATGACAGGTGGATACCTAAAATTAATAAAATAAAAAGATCCTTAGTTCATGCACACAATTATTGACAATTTATATAAAACACTAAAACATTTATAACACTAGATTCAAGAAATATTTATAGTCTTGGTCCGTAATTTGTTTACAACTATCAAAACCTGCATTTTAATCTACGTCTTACATGAAGACAGAAGAAAATTTCACTATAATTAAGTTGCATTGAGAGAAAATACCATATCAGCACAACCATTAATGTTGTGTTCAAACTAGGACAACAGTTTTTGCAGTATTAAGAGTTATTGAAGCATGTGCTACTATAGATGAAATTCAAAAGGAAGCTACTTACTTGCAACCGTCTTCTATGTAGTTTTCTAGGACGTAATCGGAAAATTTATGCCCTGTATCATCCGGCGTCATTGATATTAGTTGAGTAAAGGCATCTGATACTTCTGTTGGATGTAAATATGGCAACCCAAAAAATGCCTTTATCCATGAACCTGTAAGAAAAGCAATAATAATAATAATAATAATAATAATAATAATAATAATAATAATAATAATAATAATAATAATAATAATAATAATAATAATAATAATAATAATAATAATAATAATTTGTTAGAATAAGCAAGCATTGGGAAAGTAGTGAAATTGATGGATCTTACTGTTGGCTTTATAATTTCTTCATTTCGTACATTATTAGAACAGCAGTTTATTTGCTTTTAAGAATGGTGACTGAATTAAGATTCTTCAGTCAAACAGAATAAGATTCTATTTTCAACTGTATTCTGTATTAATATATAACAAAACAAAGTCCACATGGTATTATTAAATTAATAATAAAGAATAATAGACCATAATAATATCAATAATACCTAGTTCAGATTTTGGATCCATATATGCTTGTCGCAGATCATTGTCGGCTTGAATCCTCCGCCACCATGTTTGTCCCAAATGGAATCTGCAGCCACGAATGTCACAATTTGGAAACACATTCTTGATGGCTTCGTGAGCAGCTGTTTCAAAATCAACGTAAATGATTTTCAAGTCGAATCTACTGTCTAAGTTTCTTATCATCTTCCACATGGCCACATACGTATTCTTGTCTTTCTTCGGCAAAAATGCAAAACATAGAGGTAGATAATATCCATTTTTATATGCATGTATTGTATATAACTGTGTGAAATGCTTAGGAGCATAAGTGAAAGTTCCATCTGCAAATACTTCTAACCCGCTGAACTCACACAGAAAACTGAAAAGAAAATAAGATTAGTGTCAGAAAAGAAAATAGTAAACAAGACTGTAGTGTCATATCGTTAGGTGAAATGCTATGTTACGATATATTTTGTGAGAATCAAAAAAAAAAAAAAAAAAAAAAAAACCTATTTTACTATAATTTGGAAATAAGACGGAAAAAGGAACTTTTCTGTTCAAGCAACTACTTCCTATTCTACTTCTTGATGCTGTAAATGAAACTCATTTCAAAGTTAATGGTTATAAATGAAATTATACTTACTCGATATTTTTCTTACACGTGAAAAGAATTATATTAGCTTCATCATCAACAAAGATGAATCTTTCTCCGTCAATTGCTATATCATCCTGCTTCTGAACCATTTGCTGTATAGCCTCTACGGTGTTTCTGGGTAGACGAGGAGTCACCTTTCTTCGATTTTTATAAATAACGTCTCGGCATCTTTTTATCCGCACCCTCTTCTCTTTCTCGCAAAAATTAACAAAATATCATCTCTTTATGACTTATAGTTCTCGAGATATGACTGCTTAAATATCTAGAAATTCGAACTTTTTTAGTCAGTATCACGGGAACGGTAAGTCATAGAGAGATGATATCAGTGTTAATCCCTAATAGAACATTAAACATTTTCGTACTGATATTAATTGATGGCCAGTTGCACAGTGGCCACCGGTTACTATTTGCTACCAAAATATTTACCACCCTTTTAGATATTGACCAACACCAATATGACCTCTCTATGACTTACGGTTCCTCAAATAATGCTCCTTAAATCTCTGGAAATCGGCCATTTTTGGCCAATATCATGGGAACGGTAATTCATAGAGAGACGATATTGGTCTTAATCAATACCTAAGAGGATGGTAAACACTTTGGTAGCAATATTAATTGGTGGCCATTGGCCAAACCAGAACTCTTTAAGTTCGTTGAAAACCGCGGCGAGACACAACATTCGACATGCTGCTTTAGAATTCTAACTGCATGTAGGAGGTACACGTAGATATAAGTTGCTGCATCACTCAAGGGGGCGAGCTTTCTTGCCAAGGGGCCCTATTTATCTCTAATACACTGACCACTCATTCTTGTAACAATTTATACGATAATACCTAGGTAATATATAACAAATGTTTCTCACAGCACCTAAGAACAACTAAGACGCAAATGCAAATCTAAGTATCATTTATAGAAAGGTGAAAGGATAGTTATTAAGATATGTGGTAGACACACCTGAAATATGTATACAAGTGCTTGTTTCTGATTGGCCAAAACTGGAAGATATAGACAAATCTTTATTTCTGATTGGTCGAACGTCTGTTCACGATATTTCAAGAGAACTTCTAGAAATATTTATATATATTGTTTATTTTATATATGTTTGTTTTCCTTACAGTATTTCAAAACTATTTGCTTTCAATAACTATATTCTTACAGTTTTAATCTTACAGTTAGATATGATACGGAAAATGAATGACTGGGACACATTCCCCAGTCACCCTCTCTAACGACGCCATTGCACACATATAATATAGATGACTGAAAATGCTATTGTTATCCATTACTTTGTATTTTTTTTTTTTTTTTTGTTAAAACGACTTGCATTTTGGTGACTGTTTTTATTAGTCGATATACTTATGGTAATGATGGCAACGTTGCACAAGATTTTTTTCGCAATTTCCAATTTTGTTGCCTGCTCATTAAGGCTTTATCTGTGTCAACAGATAAGCGTGGGAAAATTTGCGCAATGTCGGTGCACCCTTAATATATTGTTATTCTTTCAAATGTAGTTGTTTTAAAAATGAAACTTCCTAGTGAAACACCCTGGCTAACAAGAATTAGAAATTGGTTGTTTTAAGTATATGATACTCTTTAAAGGCAGTCAAACAGAAGATGAGACTTGTTAAACTTTCTTTGATGTGACGTACTTAAAATTAGATGTGTTAAATTTTTTAGTTTAAGATCCTACGATTAGGGTCTATGCTCTGTCAGCTGAAGGAATCGGATGATAAAGAGAATGATTTGTGAAAGAGTTCATGCGAGAAAAGAGAAGAACCACGATAAAACCCGCAGACTACCACTTACATGGCCTGACGTCGAACGAAAAATCCCACGCACCAGAGATGAGTACCATTTCATCCTCCGTATTGGTCTACTTTCCAGCGCATGCGGCTTTGATACACATAGTCCCGCGTTCGATTCCCGTTGGAGAACAACAACAACAAAAAGTAATTTCACAATTATTCAGTTTCGTTCTAGGACGATAAAGTTTGAAACCAGAAATGGCTAATTTGAACTTCTTTCGGTTTGCGTTTGTCGTCTTGTCTCGTCTCGAGTTTAATAATGTAGTTCTTGTCTCGATTTTCGTATCTTTTCAAGACAAGAAATCCGTCGTCTCATGGGAACCGTTACGATTAGACAACAGCGTGAATTAGATCCATAACGTACATTTACATCCACTTTTTTGGGGATCTTGATTACTGCTAAAAATTGGATATGTATGAATGATATAAAGAGTAAAAGAGATAATAGAACAAAGTTGAGCAAACCGAAACTGCAAACGAATAAGTATAGATGGAAAGGAAATAAGACGAAGACAACCAAAAGAAGAAACCCAATAATGAAAGCGACATGTGAATCAAAAGAACAGAAAGAGAAGCTGCTGTTTCTGATGATGACGATGATGAAAAAAGAAGAAAGAAAAGAAAATACAGCCTTGCATTATGATAGATTTAAAGAGTGAAAGCCAACTACATGATATATGAGTGCATAGACAACTGGATGTTGAATACTAGAAAAGAGGTTTTCCTATTCAAAATCAGCGGTCGGCAGAAGTTGTTAGGTCACATAACTAACCCGCTCCACTCCTCATCTTCTGCGTCGTCTATCTATGTAAGAATACATTCTTCATATATATCACCTACCCATGTGCAACTGATGTGTATGTGTGTGCAAGCCTGCCTTTTTGTGTGTGTGTCTGTGTTACGTATTTCTTTCTACAACAGCCTGGGTTGGATTAACAATGATAATGACGTATTCATATGTTAATTCCTTTCGTACTGAATAAGGAAGAAATATGGTGCTTCACTTTAAAAAAAAAAAAAAAAAAAAAAAAAAACCGACTGGTTCAGTGAAAAATGTTAGGTAGGGTTCATAGAAGACGTCAAAAGAAGTTTTCTTTCTTCATTTAAATCTTTCCAGAAGAGATAGAAACTAAATTTGGGGGTTCACATATTAGCTACATAATTCAACAAACAGAAGAAGATATGTGTAATATTAAATAACTGACGGTTTGTAAGCAACATTATATATGTATATATACACACACAAAGTCCTGTTGAATAATATATATCTTATTTGTATACACTTTTCAGTCAAGAGGATTTTTTTTTTTAATAAGAGCTGAATTTTTTATTGTAGAAATAATATCTCTGTCTAAGTTTTTAATACAGAATAACAACTATATCACTGTCTGCACTGTATACTAACATGGACTACTTCAAAAGAAGCCATGAACTTGTAACAGGATTTTGTAACTAAATCCCTTGAACAGAATGTAAAGTTACGTCTAAATTTTCTCATTTATCCTAATATGTATATTGTCCCTACAAAATAAACCGCTTCTTTAAACTTCAAGAATAAATAAAAAGGACAATATTCAAATATAAGCTGCATCTTTAAAATCCTTTTTTCCCCTTCTTCCTTTTGAGCTCCTTCGTGGTTAAGCGGTTAGCGTATACCCTTTTGGATTGAGAGATCCGGGTTCGATTCCTGATGGGAGCTCACGTGAGTCGGATTCCAATTTAATCAGTAGGTTCACGTCTCATATAGTCTCGGTGCTAAATGGGACGTTAAACTCACAGTCGACTCGACTTCATTCTTTCTTTGAGCTGATTCTTTTAAATCATACTTAAATAACATTTTACTGTAGTTTTATGTCTCACGGATATATGGTACATGTCTTGTAAGTTAAACCAGGTGGATATTTAACGAAAGTGAATTATTATAATTGGTAGAATGAGAATATGCGAGAAAAATGGTAAACAATCTCGAGAAAACTCATGGACACAACTCGATGTTGTCCATCACAGACACACATGCTCACATGAGATCAAATCAGGAATTCCTCGTACTAGAAGTGGGCACTCTATCATTAAGCCATTGCGCCCCTTCTCCTATTTCTTTTCTATTAACATAGTATGGTTAACGAAATATACTAATTTACTATAAAACGTTAATTTTTGTTTTACTATAACATACTGAACTAAACAAAATGATAAGTTTGAGGCTGGCGTGATCCGTAATTTATGTGAAAATCGAAAGAAATGATTTTTTAATTAGCGTTAAAAAAAATATTTTATTATTATTTGCACTTGCTAATTTCTATTCTGCCCGAATATATTTCTTTGTTTACGTTATTCTGCAAGAGTAGATTTTTTTTTTGTTTACGTTATTCTTCTAGAATAGATCATTTCTTTCTTTACGTTATTCTACAAGAATAGATTATTTGTTTGTTCACTTTATTCTACAAGAATAGATTGTGTTTGTTTGCATTATTCTACAAGAATAGATTATTTCTTTGTTTACGTTATTCTACAAGAATAGATTATTTCTTTGTTTATGTTTTTCTGCTAAAATACATTATTTCTTTGTTTACGTTATTCTCCTAGATAGATTATTTCTTTGTTTACGTTATTCTACAAGAATAGATTATTTGTTTGTTCACTTTATTCTACAAGAATAGATTGTGTTTGTTTGCATTATTCTACAAGAATAGATTATTTCTTTGTTTACGTTATTCTACAAGAATAGATTATTTCTTTGTTTATGTTTTTCTGCTAAAATACATTATTTCTTTGTTTACGTTATTCTCCTTGAATAGATTATTTCTTTGTTTACGTTATTCTACAAGAATAGATTATTTGTTTGTTTGCATTATTCTACAAGAATAGATTATTTCTTTCTTTACGTTATTCTATAAGAATAGATTATTTCTTTGTTTATATTTTTCTGCTAGAATAGATTAATTCTTTGTCTACGTATTGTATATGTAAAACCGTATGTTAAGCAGCACATTGTGTCTATTATGGTTTCTCCTTGATACATATACAGTGATACACATACTTTTAACAGTGACACACATGTCCCAACATTGATCAATCCCATACTGTGATGCCTATACTACTTGTAATAACAATCATAAAACACGGCGACCGGTTCACAATTTTGTGACTTAAGAATTATACATATCTTTGTGATTAAAATCGGTCATGAATAAGGAAATAAATCCTTTCCAATTAAAATAAAAATCGCTTCTGTCTGATTTTACTAAATAATCATTTTGTTAACAGTTATTCATAAAAGACCTAACTGATTGTTTTTTAACTCTTTTTTTAAAAATGATAATGCATTGTTCATTCTTTTTGATGATTTTTTTTTTTAAAAAATCATTATCAATTCACATAAGATCATATACATTATTAAGCAGCTAATCAAATCGTATGATTATTACCGTAAAACTGCTTACAAAGGTAAGTAGTGTTGAGTTTTCAACTGCGTAATTTTTTACATTTCCTTGCCTTTATAGACTATAATTACTAGTTTCCTTAATAATTGTTTGAAAGATCTATAAACCTTATAGAACTACCTACAGCTAAAAATATGTATCAGAGATTGTTAAAACTCAATATATAGCCTCGAGAGGTATCAACGAGTTAAAAAAAAAAGAAAAGAAAAGAAAAATAATTATACAAGAAAAGGGTGGACTTATCTGATTAAACATTTATAAAATCATATTCTAACCCCCGAGCAGTTACGTTTAAAGGGAGCATACGAAAATATGTATCTCTATATTTCTTTCTTGAATAGTGTATAACATAACAGACTCTTAACTAGTTTGGAGATATGTTGATTGCCTCGGTTGTACGGAACGAATATCTGCTGCTCAAACTCCCCCACTTTACCCTACGGAACCAGGAAGAGTTTTCATCTTCGTTCACGTATGCAAGATAAGAGAGACAGGGTCGCTGTTCTAACATTTTTTTTTATCATGCCGGTTGGTTCGTTTGTATCTCGCAAACTCTCAACTCCTCTTCTTCTTCTTCTTCCCCCTCACCTTCCTTATCCTGTCTCCTTACTTCGATCGTTCTTGTATCTTCTCTTTCTATGAGTATGTATGCAGTTTGTGTCCTCCTAATCTGACCATCTCGCGAAGTGAAGGAACTCGAGACACTTTGGGTGGTCCCTGTGTGTACGCCGGTTTGTTGAATCATATACTATACTACATTTATAAGTGTTGCCATCTCATTTTCAGTAACCATATACATTATGTACGTAATATATTATATAAAAGAGTGATTTGTCAATGTGGAATGAAATGCGGTTCAGAACAAAATAAAAACCATACTTGGAAGAGGATTTCTTGTTTTACTTAGTCCTTCTTCCCTGAAACGACGGTTTTCTAAACCTGTGTATTCTGACTCTTGTTTCGTGTATCTAGGCAGAATCGTTAAGTAAGATTAGACACGAGAGGTTCAGTATTATGAAGCTATTGGTTATTTTTTGGTATGTGTATGAATGTGAGATGAATTGAAGTCATTTTGAAATGATCTTGCCGTCAGCTTCCTCCTTATTTTACTTTTCTGACTACGATTGTGTCTTGTGTAATTACGGCCTGATTTTACATCTGAATAAGAAAAAAAAAAAAAAAAAGAAAAATAAATAAATGCAAACTTTTTATACTAGCATAATGAAACTGAATTTTTCAGTTTGTTTTGGTTGTTAGCTTTCTTATCGTGATTTCATTACTTAAAATATCAACTTTAAAGTACAGATCATGTATGGAAAAACAACTTTAATCTCAGTAACTTGTATTAAGTTTTTTATGTTTTTTTCTCTATTTTATTTAAATTTTCAAAACAAACATTTGTATTTCTGCTTTAGTTTAAGCGTGGAAAATTACTGATATCTGATCGAAAAAAACATTGCCTCTCTCTTTCTCTTCTCTCATACACGAAAAAGGATAGAAAAATATTTTTAAAAAATTAGCATTAACAAAGTACTATAAGAGGTTTATTTTTCATGCATAATGGATACAGGTATGTATGTATGTATATATACATTTAAAGGTAATCCTGAGGGAAACTTAGGAAGTTGAATATTAAAGCAAAATATATTCATATACAGGATTAAACTAGTTTATACATATAAATGGTTTTTAGCTTAGCTTCAAAATCGCGTTTTAATAATTCTTGTTGCTTGAAACCTTATACGAACAAACGAAGTTTTCCATCTCTTTGGAAACAACTAGTAAAAAGGAGAGAGTGAGAAAAACAAGAGTAAAGGGCTTGAAAAAAAAATCATGCAAAGATTAAGTATATAACCTGAATTATATGCTGTTGACGTAAGCTGTACTGTGACAGTTTCCTTCCTACAAACACATCTAAGAATATAAAAAGAATAATAAAAAAAAAGGAATTAAAAAAAGTTCTGAGAAAGTTCTCCTCCACATCTCTTAGTCTCCCAATCTCCTCCTCTCGTGCCTGTTTCCTTTACTTGTGGACTCTCAATCCATTCCGTGACTTCTTAAGGCAACTGGATTAAGTGCCGGGAAGTTTGTTTTCGCTTGTGTTTCATTAGCATTCTTTCAGCACCGCTTTAAGTCTTCGAGTTTATCTTGTGTTTCAACTTTAGTAATGGAGGGGGATTTTCTTCAATTCAGGCGGAAAATTACATATTCTTTCCCACTAGTTCCGGAGAGGAAAATAACTACTTAACACTGATAATAAGTAACATAATACATGTATTTATACCTAACATATTTGGGTGGTCGATACCAAGAAACTAAAACACACACACACACACATACACGTAAGTGGCATATAAAATAGCTTAATCTTGTAAACTACATTTTAATATCTATGATACACATAATAAAGTAAATACATGAGTATACACGTGGATATGCATATATATTAAAGTATCCATAAGCCAAATTTTGTGATTAAAACTTTCTTGTGTGTGTGTTTTAGTATTTTAAACTGCAATTAGAAATGATACTCTTCTAAATCTGAGATACGGAGATAGCACACCAAATAAAGGTTAAAAACATAAATATCAGTACTTTTGAAAAAAAAATGAAATGAAATCTTGGAGTTTTACGTCCCATGGTTATGCCGGTGAGGCTAAAGGAGACGGTGATGATGACTAATGAATGAAATGGTGGAATGAAGAAAGTGGAAGGAAACGGGAGAACCCCGAGGAAACCCACGCACACGTGTTTGTCCACCACAAAGTTCACTTGGTGGGGGCTGGGATCAACCCCGGGACCCCAAGCACCAGAGGTGAACGCTCTACCACTGAGCCACCGCGGCCCTGTATCAGTACTTTTGAGTTAAAAGTTTCGTGTAGTACAGCTATAAACTGTTTCTGTACATATTCTAATCTGATATTTACAGATAAAATGGAAAATGGTAAAAAAAAAAATTAAAGCTAGATATTTACCTCAAATTAGAAAATAAATCACTAAACCAAGCAACGTTTATTTAATAATAATAATAATAATAATAATAATAATAATAATAATAATAATAATAATAATAATAATAATAATAATAATAATAATAATAATAATAATAACTGTGTAACAGTTTCGCTAACTGAACATTAGATTGACACTGTCTGATAAAGCCAATATGTTCAGTTAGTTAGCGAAACTTTTACACAGTTATTATTATTATTATTATTATTATTATTATTATTATTATTATTATTATTATTATTATTATTATTATTATTATTATTATTAAATAAACGTTGCTTTGTTCATTAATTTGTTTTCTAATTTGCGTTATTTAGGATAGCAAAGCTAACATGAACCAGTTAGTTATTAGGTATTTACAATTACACTGCAAAAAAAATAAAGAAACTAAGCCTACTTTTAGACACTGTACACATTACCGTCACTCTTTGAACACCTCCAGATGACACATATTCACCGCTTTTAGATACTGTGTTGTCCAAGTATGTCCCAGATGTATGTACAGAATGTGAAAAATGTATGTTATCACTTTGTTTTCGAACTGTTTGCCGAGAAGTCTTTTAAATATGTCATACTAGATACTATTTTCGGAGAATGAATGCTTTTGGACGCGCAAAGCACACTTTGTAAAACACACAATTGATTTATTTCCCCCCTCAACATTTGTAATAAAAGTGTTTAAATGCTGTTTTATTTTATACAGTGCATATATATAGTCACATCAGAAGCTCAGGTACACTTTGAACATTTATATGCTTGAACTTCTGATTTGCTTATATATACATACATATACAAAACGATACGAGATAAGCTTATCGAGAAGAACCTTGTTCGATATCTATGAGACGAGATGAGAAACCATTATTTCTCGTCTCGTGAGCTATACTAAAGCCTGTGACAAACATCTTGGCATTTCAGCTAAACGAATAAAACGCAAGCTCGAACGCGACGTTGCCAAAGTGGTAAAGGGGTGTGGCTATGGCTAAGCAGACAAATTACAACGCGATCAGGTGACAGGGGATAGACGTGAATGTGTACAAAATAAACCTGGCAATACCGCTGGCCTCTCATTTTCTAGCAGCATTTAAATGGAACTTGGAGCGCCGCCTTTAAATGCCAAGATGTTTATCACACCGTTTAGTTCTAACTAAAATTATATTGTATTAATATTATAGAATTTCGAGAAAAATCACTCTATAACAAATCAGTTTCTTCCTGTATGTAATTCAAGGAAAAATCAAAAATGAAGAAACGCAAAAGTTATTTTTAATGAAATATTAAGTTTAATGTCGCTTGCTTTTTACGGGACGAGAAGAATGAAAAATTAATGATTTGAAACAGATCGATATCATGAAACAGCGGAGAAAGCAACTCTGTCAAATTGATCAAACTTAACATAGATCTACGATCGTAGTGAATGATTTTCTTTATTTGTAATTTATAGCAACATGACCAAAAGAAGACGCAATTTTATAATTTAGCGTGAAACTTGTGTCATACACATTCCACCATGAATTCTAATAATTAAAAAAAATGTCCGCAATCAATGTCGAGTACATTTACCATTAAAAATCTAAGAGAACTCTAGATTATTAAAATCTCGAGATATATTGTAAAAATGTGTACAGGGAGAATAATTTTACAAGAAGTTTAGAGGAAAATGCCTTTATAGCGAATGAAAATCTGTTCTTTTTTTTTTTTTATTATAGCTACATTTTACGAAAAACGGATTTTCTTCATTTTCTGCAATTTCTTAATAATAGGAACAGAACATTTAGTTTCTACTTGAGTGAATGCTTTTAAATTGTGTCTGTGTACTCAAATAAGCACAAATTTCTCATTCAGTCTCTTCTCTCACTCTCTTTCTTACTTTTCGTCTGTTTCTACAGGTCCATCCATCGTTTTCAGTTCTTCTCTGAGTTGCTTTTGTCAATTATCTTCGATTTTCTCTCTCTTCCACCTTCTCTTTTGTATTATCTTGTCTATGGTTGCTTAGCAACACGTGCTTTTATTTCTCTTTTTGCAGTTTTGTGCACGAAGCAAAAGGAAGTGCGATAGATAGTAAAGAAGAAGAGATATAATGAAAGAAGAGGAAATATAATGGAATCAAGATATGAAGAATTGTACGTGAATAGAACAATCAGGTAGATATTTTTTCCCCTTTTCTTTCCATTTTATTCAACGTAAGAAGCTCTCGATAATCACGGGATTTCTCCAGGAAAATGTTTATTTTTTTGTCTAAGCGATAGGATACAATAAAGCATGACTATTGAAAATAAAAATTATGATTATGTGAAATTGGTCGGAAGTGCTACAAGACGTGAACATGGCTAAAGTATATGTGTGAAATGAAGTGGCATCGTTATTGTTTGATATCTAAAGACTAAACTTATGATGTTTTGTGTTAAATTATATGTCAAAATGTGTGTAACAGTTTACTTATATACTAGTGGTGTAGAGACATTTACATATATTTAATGAATAAAAATATCTGGAAGTGATGCTATCTTTAGAGACTATATATGAAAGGTGAAAGTTACTATAACTGTGTTTGGTAACGAAAATGAAATAAAATCTTTGAATTTTACGTCCAACGGTTATGCCGGCTAGGTTAAAGGAGACGGTGATGATGAGAAATGAATGCAATGGTGGAACGAAGAAAATGGGAGGAAACGGTAGAACCCCGAGGAAACCCCCACACACGGTGTTTCCCTACCACAAAGTTCACTTGTCGAGAGCTGGGATCGAACCAGGGACCCCATGCATCAGAGGTGAACGCTCTACCATTGAGCCACCTCGGCCCTCCAGTGTTTGGTAATGGTCGCATTCTGAACAGACGAGATCTAACATGGAAACGTATAGATGGATAACCAATATTGAATATACTATAATTTTGATTTATAGTATTAGTTTCTGGAGGTTAATTAGAAAAGTAAAATTTACTCTATATCTATTTATCTATATCTATCTTATCTACCTACTATCTATCCATCTACTACTACATATGTATAAAGTATGTACAAGAACGTTGATGATGGACATAGAGCTATTACCAGGAATATTAGGGTTTAAAACGAAATGGTTGTTGTATTTTCTGTTATGCCTGATAATTTTTTTTCTTCAGAAATCAAAAGTGATATCAATGCGAATCCCACATTTGGCTTAAATACAAGAAAGCTTGTTTATGCGTTCACAGATAAACAAATTTCAGTAAGTAAGTTATCAAATTCTGTCCAAACCAGCTAACTGGGTATTAAGAATAACTTAGGCTATGTTTCAGGTTTTGTTTTCATAATATGACTGAAGATGGAGACAATAAATTGCCGAAACTACAGTATCATACAAGTTATATAATTAACATTTATAATCAGTGATTTGTTGCTTACTGGAAGTTTGTTTCCACATGTGAGTGCAAACAACAATATGGTGGTCTATGAAGGGACATGATAGGATCCTTAGTGAAGAAGATGGAGTCGCACTTACATGAAAAGTCGTACCGTACACAATCTCGACAAGAGACGCCATATTAACCTTACTGATATTATGTTCCATACATAATGTAATAGAAACGGTTACACTTCTATCTACCAACTGGATGGCCCTGAGTTCGACATCCGGTAGATGAGAGATTTTTTTTCTCGTTCTACACTAAAATGCGGAATCAGATTCGACCAGTCTTTGTAAAATGGGTATGAGGGTACAGGCGTAGTAAAGGGGTTGTCTACATCACCTTCTTCTATATGTGCCGAACAGTGGTGAATGATAATTACAAATTTCCTCCAGTGGGACTTTCAAAGCACGAGGTGAGAAGTAGTAATGCTTAAATACTGGTACTTACTGGTGTCATTCAAATCATTTAAGAATCGACTCTATAATTATTATTTAACAACAGGTGCTGTAATCACTATACTAAGTCGGTTTCGTGTTATTATTTATTTATTTATTCCAATGTTACTAGTAATGTAACTAGGATTAAGTCATATAAAACTTTTATATTGATATTTTGAGAGAACTAATTTTCTTTCTCAAGTATTGGATCTCGAGGTAAAGAGATAATTTTAACAATTGGTTAGAATTCCCCCTTGGCTATATAGTTAGCGTAGGCAACTTTGGTGCGAGACATCCGGGTTTGATTTCTGATAGTAGCTCATATGGTTTGGATTCCATATTAAGCTATATGTCTACGTCTCATGTTTTGAACTCCATATCAACCAACCACATATTGAAGACAATCGGACATAGGATATGGTCCCAGGAGGGAATTTCATAGCTTTGGAAGGAATTCATTCTCTTGAGCAACCCCCCTGATATCTTTGCCGGTGACGAAGTCTTTAGTATTTGTTCTAATAATAACAATCAGTTTTAGGTAATCGTCAGAGAATTTAGTTGGTTTTAGGTTTATGTGGAAAAAAACATCCGTTATCTGTTATTGTGAAACCCTCTAAGTAACTAAAATTTAAGAGGCCTCATCCCGGCGAAATTAGAATACCGCTAATTTTACGATAATCATGTGATATCTTCAAATAGATCAAAGATAATCTAAAAGTGGAACAAGAGCTCGCTAGACAATATTGTTTTACATGAGATACCTTTATCACAACTTTTTTTTTTTTTTATCAGCTTTCGATTTCAAGCCATTTAGAAAATCGGCATTTATTTTCGCGTTTCTAAATGGCTGCAAACGGAAAGCTACTAGGTGACTCATGATAACGGTACCTCATGCAAAATAATATTGTATAGGGCGCTCTTGATCCACTTTTCGATTATTTTTTTTATCTATTTGAAGATATCACATAATTACTGTAAAATTAGCAGTATTTTAATTTCGCAGTGATTAGGTCTCTAAAGTTAACTAAATACTATACTTTCAGGGCAGAACAAACACTGTAACCGTTTGAAATTAAGACTTGTTTAAGGCAAGTAAATAAAATAATAAATGAAAGAAAACCACTAATCGAGTTGCAAATTCGTAGGCGTGTCGCAGCCTTTGTAGGTTGCAAAATTCTTGAAAGTTAGAGATAAGATCAAGAAATTAAAGAAATTATACTACAGGAACATGTTTGAAACTTTAATGAAATCAAGGCGTAGAACAAGCTGAAAACAAACTTGACACTTCATTAACGCTAATTGCGTTCAAGGCATGTAGCTTCCAAAGACATGCATTATAATCTGCAACGGAATATTATTAGCAGCTAATTTCTTTGTGAAGATTCTGCTGGTTAGGGCGTGGTTCTTGTCATTGTATAAGTAATTACCTAACTATTTCATTTATGATAGGATGAGAAGTACTAAGAATGTCTTAATTTTTGCTGAAGAAGTACGGTAAATTAATGTAAATGTATTATTTACGTATTACAGTTTTTAATATTTATTTGATATTATTGCTAAAATCTTCTCGAAATCATTTTACTTTGTATAGGCTTATATACAAACAAAGAAAAATATCTTCTTTAAGACGTTTTCGGGGATAATTGGACAGCTTGGATGCCAAATGGTATAACTCCAACGTTGAAACTTTCGAGGTGAGAACTTTGAACTTCAAGATGTCAAGATAATGTTATTCATGATCAGTATTAGAAAATAATCTTCATAATTATGTTTTGGGCTGCAACAGTAAAAGAAATATTGGTATTTTTTAAAAATGAAATATTAAATTTCAAAATTTTCTCTTGAAAAATTTTCATTTTGAAATCACTCTACTTGACACCCAAGTGGCAGTAGCGGATCTGGCCCGAGGCTGGGGGACCTAAGTCCGCAGTTTGTTGAGCAACAAAAATAATTTAAGCTAGTATTTATATATTTTTGAAAGTTTACAGTAAACTCATGATATACCTATCATAGTCTGGGTACTGGCTGCCCCCTAGTCTTTACTTTCTAGATCCGCCACTGCCAAGTGGTCCAATTAAAGAATACCCCTGTTCGACCATATGATTGTGATTTCTGAGTTCTCGTTAAGACAAAAGTAATTGTAATTTAAAGTTAGAAAAAACAGGCACAGTAGAGAAAATAGTTAAGAAAAGATGAAATAGTTGCAATTGACGAATTGTGATGGAATAAAAGTCTTCATAGAATAGGCACTTTACTCAATTCATACAATGATAAGCAGAGTGCTTCTGTCATTGTTTGCTGCTATTAATGGTCATGTACAGTGGTTAAGTATCATTTCCTGCAATTATTACTTGTAATTTGCTGCGATTTGTAATGATTTGCCACAATCATCTACCATTTAATGCAGTTTATCATCATGTGTTGCGATTAATTATCACTTACAACGATTATTATGATTTGGCTATGATAAGGTGTATCAAAAGTGTAAAGCCACTTCGTTTTAGTAAAGATACGAAAAGAAAATAAGGAAAGAGGAAAGTTATTGAAAACAGATGGTTTTCAATCTGAAGGGGTGGAATTTTTACAATAACCGCAATCGATTTTATAATTACCTATCAGGTTTCAAGTCCTAAATTTTTACACCAATGATCTTAGATCAAATATCGTAGATCTAACTATAATCCTAAGATTCAAAGTGTGAAATTGTATATATATATCAACTTATTACACTAAGTACGTATCAGGTTTCAATTCTAAAATTCGGAGTTAGAAGTTGGATCAACGAATCAGATTTCGTTAAGATAACATTTTTACTAGATAATGGTTTTAGACTATTAACATTCATGGCTAAAACCTAGAGTGCAAGTGAAAAAAGTGTTATTCTATACATCAATCGGATAATTTCTTATCAGGTTTCATGCCGTAAATTTCGATTTCAAGTCCAAAAATTTTAAGTTAATCGTGAGCAGTGTTCTACCAATCAGCTTGCTTAAAAAATAACTTTCCACCAATGACGTTAGACTACAATTCCTACGACATTCTTAATAACAAGTAAAAATCAACCAATCAAATTGCACCAATGCCCTGAGACTGAGTTATCCCTAAGGTCCAAAGTGTTAAGATGATAAGTTAAAAAAAAACTCGAAATTTGAATTTTAGCAATTTTTTAACCTCCGAAGGACACTGGTTGAACTATTCAAACTTGCAAAAAAATATATACTCGAGTCCTAGAGAACAATTATCAATTTTTATTTGTTGACAATTCCGAAATTTAAGAGTCCGTCATATGTACATCTCCCGAAATTTAAGAGGGGATCAAGGTACTCATGTAGAAAAATATACTATAAAAGAGAGAATTGACCTGGTATGTCTTTGCGTCCTAAAGAACATTTTCCAATTCCAAAATTTAAGGTGGGCCAACACCAAACCAATCTGTGTTCTATGGAAGAGAATTGACAAATGTAAGTTTCTATAAGACCATATAATGCCATAAAACTTCATCAAAGAAGATAAATTGAAAAAAAAAAAAAAAAACATGGGTACATTAACCCACTCCTCTTAAATTTCGAGACAGGTACATAGGATCACTCCTTAAATTTGGAAACTGTTAAAAAGCAAGGTTTGGTTAATGTTCTGTAGGACTTGAATATATATTTCTGTACATTTGGTTGGTCTTGCTTGTCTTCACCTGAAGAATACATTTTTATCGGCATCCTTAAATCTTTACTAATAGGAATTCAGTTGAACTTTTGGATTTAATATTGATCTACACATAGCGTAAACAATAAGAGATAACGACAAGTGTTTTTTTAAATCGACTTAGCGTTTTAAGAATAGGTACCATCTTCTCTCTTAACCCTCTATTCAAACCGGAAGCCGGTGCTTGGATAGAATCAGTCACTTCCGGTTTTATTGTTGTTTGTTATAGCGAGAGACTGTTTTCTGCAATCAATTAAGCAATACCAACAATATAGTCAATCTCCACTCTAATCTCTCTACTAAAACCGGAAGTGGTAGAAATCTACAACTATTTTCGCTTTCAATATTATTTGAGAAAATATACAAACCAATCTATTTCATGTGGTGTACACATCACATTACTATTTCTTGTGTTTCGAAAAATATTGTTTTTTTTTTTCGATTTTCTTGGAGACTGGGAATAACGATTTATATTCATTTACATCATTTTGGCGGTGGCTTAGTGTTAGAACATTCACCTCTGCTGCATGGGGTCCTTGGTTCGATCCCAGCTAGCGCCAAGTGAGCTTTGTGGTGGTCAAACGCCATAGGCATGGGTTTTTCTCGGAGTTCTCCCGTTTCCCACCCACTTGCTTCATTCCACCATTTCATTCATATTCTCATCACCATCGTCTCCTTTAGCCTAGCCGATATAAACGTGGGACGTAAAACTTGAAGATTTCATTTTTACCTCATTCTGTTCAGCTTAATGAAGTCTATCGGTTAGTAAATGATATATTTCGACTATTATTATTATTATTATTATTATTATTATTATTATTATTATTATTATTATTATTATTATTATTATTATTATTATTATTATTATTATTATTTGCGATATACGCTAATGATATTTTAGACGTATGTTTGACGATGCAAACATAAGCATAACATCAACTAGTCTTTAACAAGTTAATCAAGCTCATGTTTTGAAAAATAGTATTTATGTCGTCTTTGTTGTGTTATTCCCATATATCAACACCATCAATTATATAATAATATCGATAACTGAAGTTATTTTCATCCCCAACTGTATCCAGCTGGTAGAATAATACATACGTATATAACAAATGAACAAGCATTGGACTGTGTCATTTCATCACACCTGGCGACAGGAGATATGTAAATGAGAATAGACGAAAACACGTGTCTCTGTGAACTGAAGGATTCGTGGGTGGTCGGGGTGGAGCAGTGACACTATAAGGAGACAAATAGAGAAGACCATGTGAGCGAAAGAAGGACTTGAAAAAAAAAATATGGAAATATAAGAAATTGTCAGAGATTCAAGTAAACATATGGCAGTGTATAGTTAATAATAGTAATAAAAAGAGGGTACATATTTAATAAAAAAACAATTTGGAGACGTTGAAGAGGTACGTAGGTTGACGTCCAAAATTAGTTATATCCTCTTCATCGTATATCCACCTGTGCTGTGTTATTTCGTATGGAAAGTGTAAAGAGCACTTAAAAAATTGTTGCCCATACCAATCTTTTCCATGTCTACTTCCTGCGGAACCTACGGGAAAAATTTAGATCTGTCTGTCTATGATTTCAGCGAACTCTTCCCTCAAAAGAAAGCCTCCAAATTTCCAATGCGTCTGATTTAAGTTTAACGTTCTTGCAATCATCGAGTCTATGCTAAATGAAACCTACAATTTAAAGGTGATTTATCTGAAAACATCTGCACTCAACCAAAGAAGGAGGGAGCGCGGTCGCTCAGTGGTAGAGCGTTAACCCTCCGGTGCTTGGGGTCCCTGGTTCGATCCCAGCTCGCGCCGTGTGGACTTTGTGGTGGGCGAACATCGTGCTCGTGGGTTTTCTCGGGTTCTCCCGTTTCCTCCCATTTTCTTCATTCTACCATTTCACCCATTACTCATCATCACCTCCTTTAGCCTAAGTGGCATAACCGTGGGACGTAAAAACTTACAGATTTCATTTCATTTTCAACCAAAGAAGGAATGGGGTCTATGGCAGACCCACCCCGTAGGCAGCCGAAAAATGAAGGGGGGGATCGAACCATATTATAGTTCATCACCATATTATAGTTCATTTGCAAGCCTACCATGAAAACTTTAGGGGGTGGGCAGTAAAACTTTAGATGGCCGCCCCCAGTGGATACGAGCCTAGAATATGGAATCACGATTAGAAAATGCACGCAACATAATTAGGAAAATCTATATTCTAGCTTCTTGGCTCATTCGATTCAGACTTCGGTTAAAGTTTTTAGTGGGAAAATTGAATATTATTTTGATTCTAGATTAGGATACGACGCGTTCATTGCACAAGAGAATCAAATCATTTTTTTTTTTTTTTAATTTTGGATATAAATTTCATCTCTAAAGATCTCATGTCTGAAGCACCTTTCAGAGCTTGAGACATTCGCGTTCATCACAAATTGTAAATAACTCTATAATGTAAAAAACTGTATTAACTTTTCCGTGTAGCCTAGCGTCCTATAAAACTCAATTTTTTTCACAACTTTCTTAATTTAGCTTGATTCGCTTGTGGTTTGAACGTTCCAGACAATAGACCGATCAGTAAAATGTAAGAATCAAATGTAAAATGTTTTTTCTTTTCTAATATGGCCAGCAAATTTTGAAAGAAACAGAAAAGAATGATCAATAGATTGTCAAAGATTGAGATTCGATCTCGGTACTCGAGGAAAGGCCTAGTGTGTGTGTGTGTATTTTGAAAGATTTGAAAGGCCCATTTTTGTTCGGTAATATATGGTACTTTCGGTACATTTTTAATAAGCGCAGAATATGTATTTTAAGCTAAATTAACCTTTAATGGTTTCTGAATCTGTAGAATAAACTCTCTCGGATTACAGGATAAGATTTATGCAACCGGGACGGGTTTTGGTAGAAATCCCAATCTAAAGTTAGTTGCGTCTCTAATAAAGGAATACGATATCCATTTCGTTCATTTACTTCTACTCAGTGTTGCCACAGTCCTAGGTCTGGAGTGGACTGAAAAATAGTACCAAATTGAAACAAAAAGGGCTGAATTCATTATTTTATACCAGTGCAATACATGGCTCAATAATATGAACCTAAAAGAGGTAAAGTTCTAGAACATTCCCCCCCCCCCTTCTTCCAAGAGTCCAAATCAAGAAAGTGCTGTTTTTAAAAACGTCCAAATAGGACGACCCCGAACAACCGTGGAAATAGATTACTTTTTTTTTTTCGCACGTAGGAAGTATAACAGAGGCTGCAAATTAAAAGGGAAAAGTGATTATTGTAGGGAAACCAAACGCGCCTCTATTTGAAAGTAACCAATAAACCAAAAGAATGGTCATATAAGAAAAAGTAAATAAAACAAGCAACAAATCAATCATCTCCGAGTTGGTGTGTAAACAATACGTTATAATAAAACATTAACATATAAATTATTACACCATATTCTCACCTATTTCACGACCAAAGGAGGATAATAGACTGTAAGAAGAATATAAGGTAAGTAAACTGACATTTGTAAAAAGAAATGTAAAACCGGTCCAGCATCCTAGAACCTTCCCTGAAAGACATCACAACATATTATTAATAGTTTTAAATCACAGTGGTATCTATGGTGCTAAACTGGGTAGAATTGTACCAACTTTTTCACAAAAGGGGCTGAAAATGCCAGCGTGGTACCAACGGGCTAATGAATGACAAAAAGGGCTGAATTTGGTACAATTGTACCAAGTGTGGCAACAGTGCTTCTACTGTAAAATTAACAATTGTGGAACAATTCATTCCAAAAATTGAGAAATCGTTAGGCGTCAATTACGCGCAAAAAACAACAACCTGGAAATAGAAATATTTCCTTTTGAAAGTAACCTCCTCGATTACAGTATTGTATCAATAATACAAGTTAGAAATTTTGTCAGTTTTCAAGTTAAGCGTCGTACATACATTTCCGACCTTCAAAATCCTTGACTTGTTCCACCACAGAGAGTCTTATGTACGAGGTGTGTTTTTATATTCAAAGCCTAAAGATGGCGCAATAATCGTGGGATGATGAAACTCGCTGAAACGATTGCATCATCCCTTTTCTTTTAGGACAAAAAAAAAAGTACACGGTGCTGTTGTTTCTTCTTTGGTTTCAGTAAGGTGCGGAATATTGACACCCAATGACATCTACTAAAGCTTCACGACAATGCTTCTGTGAACAGAACGGCTATTTCCAAAGCTGTTATTCATTAGTGCGGATTCATGAAGCCTTTGTAGGCATCACTGGGTTCAACGTTCCGCACTTTACTTAAAACCGAATGATAATTGCCAGTTAAAGAAGGATCATGCAATCATCAAAGAAGGATCAAGAATCACCGAGTTTCGTCGTCCCACAATTACTGCCTCACATTTAGGTACAGACTGTCCAAACATGGGTGTGTGAGTGGGGGGGCGGGGGAGCTTTCGAACATTGAATGTGACATCACTGCACATAAGCAGGATCTCCATAAAGTAACTTGAATATGGCGTATGTTCAGATATGCACATTAAAATAGCCTTCATAAAATGAATGCATGGGTATTATCAATATAATCGGCGTAGGTCAGCAATGCAATGTGGGATTTACGATATTTCAAAACGTTTTAGTTGTTGTATTTACTTTTTCGGAAAGGATTTTCATAACGAAGTTTATAAGCAGACAAAAAGTTAACAAGGATAAAACCATAAGGTACATATTCTATATTGATAAAAAAAAATCGTATATTATTTCAAAAATGGAAAAAAAGAAGTCTTATGGACCAAAAGGGCCTCATATTTTTTACAATAGATTTTCGACATTTGTAAATAGTGTAATATTAACAATATACCACATGCAAGGAGCTGTCTTTTATTTATTACTTCTTAGGTCAAATAGTAGTTATAAGTATGCCATTTCTTAATTTGTAAATCAATGTTTTATTGGGTTAATTAACGTTTCAATATGACTGTGTTCAAATGGTATCCCCGTTGCACAATACCTTTATCTAAGCGGCATTGGAATCTGTTCATGACTCGTCGTAACATATTGTCTGGAATATTAGCGACGGCAATTCTGATGTGGTCCTTCAACTGAGGAATGGTGGCGCAGCGTGTTCGGATAGCTTACTTCTTGCTTGAGGTACTCCCAAAGGAAGAAATCAGCACATGTGAGGTCAGATGATAGTGGTGGCAGGAGATGTCACCGTAACGAGAAATTACTCTCCCCGGAAAGGTCTGTCGCAAGAAAACTATCTGATTCCGTCTGTATGCGATGTCGCTCCATCTTGTAGAAACCACAATTGGTCTATATCCACAATGAAAATCCGTAATTGGGAGCAGCAAGGTTTTGAAGCATCCTTAGATAGCGTTTACTGGTAATAGTTACAGCTGCACCTGTATTGTTCAAAAAAAAAAAAAAAAAAAAAAAGACCAATAATCCCAAAGGAAGCAACACCACACCACGCTCTGACGCGAGAGCTGTGCAAGGGCTTGATGTGCAGTTCATGCAGGTTTACATCACACAAGTGCTCTTTATTCACAGAACCACATCTCGAAATGCGCTTATCTGACATCATTATGGTGTACAACATTTCTGGATTTTCACGAAGATCATGCACAGTTACGTAAAACTGTTCTCTTGAAAGTCAATCACGAGGCTTAATATCATGAACAATTTGCAGCTTATAAATGTGAAGATGGAGAGATCTTTGTGGAATATTCTTCTGAATAAGCGAATGGACCCGTGTAACGTGGGTTCCTGTCACCACGGCATGGCGCGTCCTCAGGTTGCGGATCGAGGAGAAGGCCTCTAGATATAGAGGTTAGCTGCGAATATACTGAATAAGCAGTCGCGGACAGACGACTAGGAGTGGTCCTCCAGTTTGGGGGTTTGGGTAAGGCTAACACCCTCATCCTGTAAAAAAAGGTACTTGTTCAGAAACTTTCACAAAAGCCTCGGACAAGGACTGATAACTTGGCACGACATCAGCAAAAGAAAATGGACATGAGATTTGGAACATGGAATATTAGAAGTCTTTATAGGGCAGGCGCGTTAAAATCTGTTACGAGTGAGTTAGAGAAATACAGGATGGACCTAGTAGGAGTTCAGGAAGTTAGGTGGGAAGGAAATGGAACTGAGAATTCCGGAAATTTTACGTTCTTTTACGGGGAAGGAAATAAAAATCACCAGTTAGGAACAGGGTTTTTCGTTCACAAACGAATATTACCAGCAATTAAACGGGTTGAATTTGTTACTGACAGACTTTCTTTTATTACTCTTAAGGGACGGTGGTGTGATATTATTGTTTTAAATGTACATGCTCCAACTGAAGATAAGGGTGACGATATAAAAGATAGTTTTTACGAAGAAGTGGAACGGATATTTGACCAACTCCCGCGATACCATATGAAGATTCTATTAGGGGATTTCAATGCGAAGGTAGGACGAGAGGATATTTTCAAACCGATTATAGGGAACGAAAGTTTACATAAGGAAAGTAATGACAACGGTGTTAGACTCGTGAACTTTGCAACATCCAAAAACCTAATCGTGAAGAGTACAAAATTCCCACATCGCGACGTTCATAAATACACTTGGACATCACCAGACGGAAAAACACATAATCAAATTGATCACGTTTTAGTAGATAGAAGAAGACAATCTAGCATAATTGACGTCCGGTCGTTTAGAGGGGCTGATTGTGACACTGATCACTACCTGGTAGCAGCGATAATACGGGAGAGATTATCGTTGAATAAATGTAATACTCAATGTCCGAAAACGGAGAGATTTAATTTAAAGAAATTAGAAGAGAGCCAGGTAAGAGAGGAATACCAGATTGAAGTTTCTAATAAATTCTCGGTTTTAGAAGACTCGGAGTGCACTAGTGTTGAGGATACTTGGATTGAAATTAGAGATAGCATTAAAAGTTCAGCAATAGAAAAATTGGGACACGCGGAAATACGTAGGAACAAACCATGGTTCGACCAAGAATGCATTAAACTAGTAGAGAAGAGAAAACAGGCAAAATTACGGTGGCTACAAAATCCGAATGAAATAACTACACACAATTTCGCAGATATCAGGCGGGAAACTTCCAAAACTTTTAGAACAAAGAAACGAGACTTTTTGAAAGCTAAAATTAAGGAACTTGAAGATAATAGTAAAAATAAAAATATTCGGGACATGTATAAGGGGATCAGCGAATTTAAGAAAGGCTATCAACCTCGTGCTTATATATTAAAGAAATCTGACGGAACAGTTCTCACTGATACGGATAGCCTCTTAAATAGATGGAAAGATTTCTTTGACGATCTGCTGAACACGCAGCCAAAAACTAATGTGCGTGGAGAAAAGGAGATACACACCGCAGAACCGTATATTCCAGAACCCAATCGAATAGAAGTGGAAGCCGCTATAAAGAAATTAAAGAAACACAAATCTCCGGGTGTAGATGAAATTCCGGCTGAGTTAATTTTAGCTGGAGGCGAAAAATTGTGGAACAAGATACACAAACTCATTATCCTTATCTGGAACAAGGAAGAATTGCCACAAGAGTGGAAAGAGTCAATCATTGTTCCAATTCACAAGAAAGGCGACAAAACTGACTGTAATAATTATCAAGGCATTTCTCTTCTGTCAACATCCTATAAAATCCTTTCAAATATTCTGTTAGCAAGATTGACCCCATACGCAGATGAAATTATTGGAGATTATCAGTGCGGATTTAGACGAAATCGATCAACTATCGACCAAATATTTACCATTCGCCAAATACTCGAAAAGAAGTGGGAATACAATACCCCGGTACATCAACTATTTATTGATTTTAGAAAGGCTTACGACTCGGTTAGGAGAGAAACATTATACAACGTTCTTACAGAGCTTGGAATACCGAGAAAGCTAATTAGATTAATTAAGATATGTTTAAGTGAATCCCAAAGTAAAGTCCGGGTAGGAAAATTTTTGTCCACGAGCTTCCACGTCGAAAATGGCCTGAAACAAGGAGATGCGTTGTCGCCATTATTATTTAACTTTGTGCTGGAATACGCCATAAGGAAAATCAAAGATAGCAACCAGGGCCTAGAGTTGAACGGCATTCACCAGGTTATGGCATATGCTGATGATGTAAATTTAATAGGGGATGATAGGAGAACAGTAGAAATAAATGCAGAGATATTATTAAACGCTTGTAGGGACATGGGTTTAGAAGTAAATGCAGAGAAAACTAAATACATGGAAGTGCGTCGGGACCGTAATACGGCAAATTGTGGAGGCGTTAAAATATTAAATAATACTTTTGATAAAGTGAATACTTTCAAATATTTAGGATCAATATTAACAGACGAAAATCATATTCACGAAGAAATTAAATGTCGACTAAAAGCAGGGAATTCGTGTTACTATTCGGTTCAAAATCTCTTGTCGTCGCGAATTCTGTCGAGGAATTTGAAGCTTAAAATATATAAAACGATAATCATGCCTGTTGTTCTGTATGGTTGCGAAACATGGTCGCTTACTCTGAGGGAAGAACATAGACTGAAAGTATTTGAGAACAGGATCCTGAGAAGAATATTCGGACCCAAGAGGAACGAGAATGGGGAATGGCGGAAGCTTCATAACGAGGAACTACATAGTTTATACGGTTTACCCAACATTGTTAGGGTCGTCAAGTCTAGGAGGCTTAGGTGGGCAGGTCATGTAGCTAGAATGGAAGAAAGTAGAAACGCTTTCAAAGTCTTGACTGGTAGACCCATAGGAAAACGACCATTAGGAAGACCTAGGCGCAGATGGGAGGATAATATTAAGATGGATCTCGCAGAGATAGGAATACAAAGTAGAAACTGGATCCAATTAGCTATGGATAGAAGTCAGTGGAGAGCTTTTGTGAACGCGGCACTGAACCTCCGGGTTCCATAGGCCATAGAGTTAGTTAGTTAGTTAGTTAGTTATAAGCGAATGGACATGTGTAAACATTGGGAATGACGACGAGTAGATCTTTGCAGCATAAACATTTGTCAATGACTTCTGGTGTCCGCATAGTTCTTTCGCTTCTTCCTGGTTTGCGATTGCAAGCAGAAGCTATTAATCGAAATGAACGAACCCACTTAACAATGGTTCATCCATCTAGAATTTACCCATGATGCCTCACGTTGAAATGTTGCCCGAATAGACGCTGGGCAACAACTACAGAATTATTATTCTTGACGTGTCACAAAGACACGTTGCTCTGCACTCCACCGATCCATGTCGAACTAACAACCGAAATGGTAGCTCAGTAGTACACGAACGCTATACGAGATGGCGCGTATTCATACATTACGTCATTATATTATGCGAGTCACATTACGCTATGTACACTGTCGCACCTTGTATATATAAGTATATGCACAGATTATCCCCTAAATATTTGTTTAACTTGCCCTTGGACAAACTTTTTTGAATTTTCCTCTATTGAATTTGATTGAATTGTATTAAATATTTTCGCTCTCTACAAAATACATTGAAAAAAAAAAGAGGTACACGTGCTGCCATCTAGTAGTAAAGAATAATCAGACCTTTACATTTACCTCCGGAACACTTAGCTAGTGGGGATTCCGGTTTGCTCCAAAATTTTTTAAAAAGAAAAAGACATTAAAGGAAGGATTTTGAACAAAAAGGATTTCATATTAAATATTCGATCTTTTTTTACTACAGTCCAGTCCACTAAAACATGTTCTGTTGTTCTGTAAGTTTGACACTAAACACTTTGGAGTAAACAAAAGAAAGAACGTAAACAAGTCTGGTTCAACCAGTTCTTGATATTATGTACTGTATAAGTAATCAACGAAAACACGTATATCTACATCAATATGGAATATTTTACTCCAATGATTAGTATTAATAGTTTTCATTTTTTCCCCACATTTTATTTTATTTTGATAACCTGTTTCTTCGCCCACGTAACATCATTCATAATTACTTTTCTTAAGTTTTATTTTTCTAACTTTTTTTCTGTATATGTCGCTATGTGATTACTAGAGACCGGATGTTAGGCAAAATGCCTATTCTTTAATATTAAAGATATGATCAAAAATAACATTTTAAAGTTTATATAGGGGGTTATAGTTTTGATTTAAGCCAATTTTATTTTGCCTATTTTGCCTATTTCGACCTTTACTGCCTAAATAATTGCTTTAGTGCCTAATGTTACCTATTCTATGCATTTTCTTCAAAATAAGCCTTCATTGGAAAAATATATAATTTATATAACATAAATAATACATACATATGTACGTATATTAGGTGTTTGTAAACACAAGCACGTGGTACGTTACAATATATACACAGGGTGAACTTCAAAGATGTGCACATACTTCCGAGGTGATGAATATCAAAAGAAGACAAAAAGTTCTCTTGTAGTTTGTCGAATTTTGTGTCGTGTGCGAGTGATAATGATGCCAACTTGGAATCGAAAATCGAATATTGACAATTGGACTGGAACAGATCAGGGGTGGACTGGCCATAATCAAGTACCGGCCCGATGGCCGCTGCGCCCTCCTCACATCAGTGCCTTTGCGCCCTCCTTGGGAGGGGCTAAGACCCGTCTTAGCCTCGGGAAGGCGCACAGTTTCCTCTCTGAACACAATTTTAAAAAAACGCTACATAGGCCTAATTATTTTATAAATTCGCTAGCCTTTGGCCAACTAGGGCTCCATCCCAGACTCCGGTATTTGCTCGGCCTGCAGCCTCGCTTTTTCTGTTTTTGGCTTTGAGAATCATTATAATGATCTTAGGGACCCTGAAATTTATAGATTTGACTCTAATATCAATCATTTTGGATGATTTTTATATATCAACCCTACCACCTCCACTGCTCCGCCCCCAGATCCAGTCTTTACTCGGCCTACGGCCTTGCCCTTTGGCCGAGTTTGGGTGTTTATATATCTTTCTTTGGGCTTCTCCAGGAAATTTAGATATTTTTGAAAGAATCCCAGAAACGACTTGAGGTGTACTTGGAGCAAAGCCCAAGCGTTCGTCTTGAGGCTATTGGGATAACTCGATGAAGAAGTAAAAGCAACGCTGCTGTAAAAATATTTGGACACTTTCATTACTGGGCACCCGAATCAAAGGATGCCAGACCAAGAAAATCAAAACCAGTATATGTGGAACTCGTAGCAGCTTTAAGTGTGATTGGCAACTCGCAAGAATTCAACTCCAAAGTCAGACATGATACAATGTCTCTCATTCAAAACTTGTGCTCCTTTGAGACTATCATTGTGGCTATGATGTTTTTATTGATTTTTCAGCATACCGCACCTTTATCAGACTACTTGGAAACAGAAAACTTAGACTATGTCCAAGCATGGCGCCTGATATCCTCAACTCAAAATAAGTTGAAAGAAGCTAGGGACCAGTTTCATAAAGTCTACAAAGCAGCAGAACACTTTGCAACAGAAATGTCAAATAGTATTGAAGGACTCATTACAGATGTTCCTAGTCTAGAACAAGTTATTATAGAAACAGAATTGCCTGAGGTAAGATGTAGAAAAAAAAAGAAAATGGCAGGGGGAATCAGATTTTGATGAAGTAATTGAAGACAGTAAATACGGATTTGAAGTAACAGTTTTCATCTGTGTTCTAGACCAAATTTCTAACAGCATGCAGGAACGATTTGCTGAAAGTCAAAGCTTATACTTAGATTTAGAGTGTTTTGATTCTAAGAAGTTCAAGAGTTTAAGTCTGGCTTCGTTGTCACTGAAAAGAATCACTGAATTAATTCCTGGTTGTGAAGAGGGAAAACTTAAAGAAGAGCTTCTTTCGTTTTCATCAATGTGGGAAGAGTTTTCAAAATCCCCTTATGAGAACCAAGAAAAGAATCAAGAAGCTGTTGAGGTTCGTACGATTGAAGATTTGATTGAAGAGGACAAGTTTTCTGAATATTTCATGGAGGATGAGGAGGAATGTTTGGGACCAACTGACGATATTGTGGATTTAAGGTCTATAAAATGTGATGGAGTGAAGTGCAATTCTTGCTTTAAGTGCGCCTTCGATGTGATTCTGCAGTACAATATGTACACAACACTCTACACAGAATTATTATTTAAAGTTTATAAATATCTCCTTACATTACCGGCAACACAAGTGTCCTGTGAGCGAGCATTTTCAAAGCTCAGATACATAAAAACAAGACTCCGTTCAAGACTTACAGATGAACATCTGGAATCATTGTTCTTGATGAACTCAGAAAGAGACATTCTGACCAAAATAGACAACAATCTTATTATTGACAAAAATGTGTGAGAAAAGCAAGGAGATGCGAAGGCTCCTTCAAGCATAAAGCAGTGACTTTACTTTTATTTTCCAGTTTTGTTTTTGAATTTCTTTTTTCACTAGGTAGGTATATAATTCTAAATTTACTTTTGTTAATTTGTAGTAAATGTTTCATGTATACTTTTTAGCAAAAGTTTTAAAAATAGATGAAAAATAAGTTAATGTTATGATGAACATAGCTTTAAAAGGACGGAAGTATGAAAAATAGCATAAGCCCCAAACTTAACTCAAATCTTCAGTTATAATTAGGCTGTTAACAAATGTAGCCGAAGAATTTAAACAACTGGTGCGATTTTTGTAGCCTCAGTTAAAGTGTGCAGATTTATATAGGCCTAATATATTTAATACTCAAAGTCTCTTTGTTTGTTTATGAAAATATTGAATTTGTATAATTCTATCGTGATTAACTGCAATAGCTACTTAATCTTTTGTTGTTTTTTGTGTACTAATTTTCCGGAGGAAGCCCCCCGGGACTTCCTTTTATTAGGAGGGGGTATTCCATACAAGCGAAAACGTCGGATGGACGGCGCCCTCCCAGAGTATGTGACCGCGCCCTTTTTACATAGCCAGTCCACCTCTGGAACAGATAGATGTGCACATACGTTGGGAGGTGATTCGTGACATGAAAAGAAGACAAAAAATCCTGTTGCATGTGGAATTCCGCATCGTGTACGATTGACAGGGGTGCCAACTTGGAATCGAAAATCGAATCCTGACAATTGGAACGGAACAGATAGATGTGCACATACGTTAGGAGATGATTCGTGACATGAAAAGAAGACAAAAAGTCCTCTTGAATGTCACGAATCACCTCCCAAAGTATGTACACACTTTTATATCTCGCTCCAATTGTCAGGATTCGATTTTCGATTCCAAGTTGGCCCCCCTTTCACTCGTATACGACGCGGAATTCCACAACATGCAAGAGGATTTTGTATTCTTTTGGTGTCACGAATCACCTCCCGAAGTATGTGCACATCTTCCAGGTTCACCCAGTATATATGGAATGCATAGCAAGCTTCGTTTTTATATATGCAATAAAAGAAGATATTGACAAAGAAGTATGTTTCTATATTCTTTGAGCATTATTTATGACTTGAATCTATTTTTTAATGGTATTGAGTATTTATCTTCATTATTTCGAGCTACATTTTAGTGCCTATTTTACTGCCTATTTTTTAAATTTTTAGTGCCTATTTGCCTGCCTATTTTCTAGGTTTTTAGTGCCTAAACATCCGGTCTCTAGTGATTACTTATCCGTAGAGCAAAACAAAATGGAAATAAAAAAAATGAGTAAATTAATCCCTTGAAGCAAGTGTATTCGATTGCCACATTCACACACAAAAGTTTGTTTCTTAATCTACGTATGTACTGTATTATAATTAATGTGTATATGTCACTTTTAAAAGGTTTTCTCACACGTTCGTTTTCTGCCCACACGTTCATTTCTAGATGATTATTACGCTGTCTTATATACAGTATGGTAAATAAGGTGAGGTGAGCTGATTTTGAGTTTAACGTCCCGTTCAGCAGCGAGGCTGTGAGACGTGGACCTACTGATTAACGTGGAATCCGAACCATATGAGCTCCCGCCGGGAATCGAACACGGGTCTCCCACGCCAAAGGTGAGTATGGTAAATAAGTACAGTAAATTCAAATAATAATATATTAGCGTCGAGCGAAAAAAAATCTCTAAGAATAAAATATATAGACACGAAAAGTTTTGAGCTGAACGTCCCACGTTTATGCCCGTTAAGCTAATAGAAGACGATGATTACAAGCGAGTGAATGATAATGGAAGAATTGGTGAAATGAGAAAGAGGAAGGAAACGGGAGTACCCTGAGAAAACCCACGAGAACGATATTGTCCACCACAAACTTACTTGGCCGGGGATCGAACTATGGACTCCACGCACCTGAGGTAAGCACTCTACTATTGAGCCACTGTGCCCCCATATAGATTCGAATCAACACATATTGAGGTGACCAAAATAATATGCATAACTTTAAAAAAAACATGCGTAAATTTCGAGAAAAATGTGGAAAATGCAATTAATTTGTAAAATGTTAAAATTGACGTTGTACGAGAATGACGTCACTTATTGAGGTAAAACTGATATTGAAACATACCCTTATTAGCTACTTCATTATGCCACTAGCAAGACGACAGCAACCAATGTCTGTTCTATTTTATATACGTATAAAATGAAAGGGGCAATGTTTGTGATTTAATAACTCTTCAACCAGCCGCCCGATCTCGATCAAATTTTCAACATAGATGAGGTTCAAACCTGAGATAGATTTTATGAGTTCACTTTGACGATGCAACTTACAGGAGGGGGAGGGAAAGAGGAGATATATAAAAACGATCGGAAATGACCGATATTAGTATGGAATCCATAGTTTTCAGGGTCTCTGAGACGAACAGTGATAGTGTTGCCACTGGACGGGACGAGGTGACTGGTGAAACTTTAGGCTGTCTCGTGTCATGCAAAGCATGTCTCGTCTCGATGTCCTTGTCTCGTGTCTCGTCTCGAAAAGATGTCATTGTCTCGTGTCTCGTCTCGAAAAGATGTGCTTGTTTCGTGTCTCATCTCGTCTCGTGGCAACACTAACTTTGTTTCACAAACATGAGTTTTCTTTTTTTTCTTTCTTTTTGTTACAAAAATTTCTTGATACAGTAAACCTTAAGTTGAAAATGGCATAGGTATTCACGCAACAATTTTTCTAGAGGGAGTTTGGCTACGGGCATATAACTTGAAGTACTCACCAACTACCTCTATAAAAATTGTTGCGGGAGTACCACAGGATTCTGAAACATGGATATTTGGATAGAGCACATATTAGTTTCCTAAGTGAAGTCTTGACCCGACTACAATAGGACCCATAGTTTTGAAGCTATGGACCTTTAAAGTTCAGTTTTTGAAGTTTTCATCAGCCTATAACTCCGAAAGGAAGCATTTGTGCACCCAAGTTGGTCTATACTTTTTGTCTTATCTTGGTGTGAGGAATCACCTCCGAAACGTTGTCGGTGTTGTTTTGAAACGCCCTATATATATATATATATATATATATATATATATATGATCACCATGCTATCTTCTCTCTTTTCATCGTTCGAAACTAAAAGAGAAACATGATGTAGAGGAGCCGTGCTATTTCAAATAAACAAATATCTCTTCATATTCTTTTTCTGTGTGCATATTAAGGGAATTCTATCAATATACTTTGAGATTATATATTTATTCAAAATAAAACCGTGAAAGGAGAATTCTGTGTCTGGAACATCGGAAACCCGCTAAGATCAGAGTCATAAAACGCAAAGGTAGAAGCAGTTAAAACGAAGTTATGCCTTGGTAACAGTGGGATATGAGAAGTTACATTATTGTAGGATCAATAGCGCACTACACGTGTCTATGAGTCTGTGGGCTATATTTGCTACCGAAGAATAGATTTAACTTTTTCCCCTAATATTTAGAACAATTCTTTCTGGCCAATTTCAGGGTATTTTTTAAAAATAAAAACAAAAGCTGACAACTCATCTGTTTTAAGTTTATAGGAGAAATTCTTTTCGAATATAGGTAAGGTTTTAATATATTTTCGGTTAGTTTCGTCTTAGTTTCGGCCAACTGAGTCATGTAGATATATCAATATAAAGTAATTCCAGGATTATTTTATATTCAACGAAATTGAAAAAGCAATGAAAGTAGAAGGCGTTCTAAAGTCTCTTATAAAGCCTGAACTTTATATAAAGTTTAGATTCGTTTTCTATTCTGTATGTAAATTATCATTATATTTTTCTATACAGGGTGTTACAAAAAATGTCACAGTATTATGGGAATCGATTTCTGACATCAAAATAAGAAAAAAAGCTCATATGAACCTGTTGTGGTTGTCGGAAGTGCGTAGTTTCGTAATGAACTTTAAAAGCCCATAGTTTCACTACTATAGGACTGATCGTAGTCGGGTCAAGACACCACTGAGAAACAAGTATGTGAACTATTCAAATATTCATCTTTCAGAATCTCTGGTACTTGCACAGTCATTTTTACAGAGGCTGTTTGGGCGTACTTGATCACTTTCCACGTACCTCTCTAAAAATTGGTGTACAAGTATCGGAGCATTCTTGAACATAAACATTTGGATAGTTCACATACCAGTTCTTCAGCGATGTCTTGAGCGACTACGATAGGTCCCATGGTAGTGGAGTTATGAACTTGTAAGTTTCACTTGTTTCACGTTTTCGGCACCCTATAACTCCTAAACCATCCACTTTTAAGCACACGTCCATATTAACTTTTTATCTTATTTTGATACTAGGAACATGTTCCCAAAATATTGTGTGACCCATATTTGTAACACCCTGTTTTTAAGAAATAACCAACTTGACAATTTCTTGAACTTAAGTTCATAGATATCAACAGTGGCGTATTTACGATTTTGTTTCGGGAGGGGCTTTTCCTCTTTGCCTGAAAATGTGAAAATTCTGCAAGTTATTTCATATACTTTACTATAGGAAGATTTCGGGGGGATTAAGCCCGGAAGCCCCCCTAAATACGCCACTGGATATCAAAAATATTGCTAAAAATGCTGGTACGAACTTTTCGTCCATTCTGGTTTATTTTACAACAGCATTATGATCAGAGTGATATTTATTCTATCTCAAGGTGAGAAGAAAGAATATAAGGTATAATCGTTGTCAGAGATCAAAATAAAATGAAATATTTCAGTTTTACGTGCCGCGATTATGTCGGCTAGGCTAAAGGAGACGGTGATGATGAGAAATTAATGAAATGAAAAAAGTGTGAGGAAATGGGAGAACGCCGAGAAAACACATACACACAATGTTTGTCCATCACAAAGTTCATTTGGCGCGAACTGGAATAGAACCAGGGACTTCATGCATCAGAGGTGAACTCTCAACCACTAAGGAAATCAAGATAAATCAATAATAATAATAATAAACATTGCCTTGTAAATATATTTTTAAAATAAGTACCGGTAATTCTTATAATATGTTTTGCCTGAATGTCACCCGAATGCAGGATTCAGCCCAGTTTTTTCAGTCTCTTTCATGGCGGACAGCATAATGTCCCTGGGTTTCCTCGGGATACTTCTGTTTCCTCCTATATTATCATTCCACCAATTCTTCCATCATCATTCACTTGCCTTAATCATTCGTCTCCGTTAGTCTAATGGCCATAAACGTGGGACGTTAAACTAAAAAAATTTCATTTTTGGATCAGAAGACCCAATATCAAGAAATTTCTTGTACGCCTTATATCTGGAAAACTACATATCGTGTAGCTAAACCCAAACTATTACTTAACTCAGTATGATGATCCTATTCCGTTAAAAAAAAAAAAAAAATAAATAAATAAATAAAACTCGATTTAAGGACAGTTCAAAAATTTTGTTGCCATTGATCCAAAAAGTAGTTATTCGCCAAGATCACAATCTTTTGATGCATTTCTTTTATCTTTCCTAAAATTTTTGGGCAAGATCTCAATCTTTTGATCCATTTTTTTTTAAAACTTAGATTACATCGTCGTGCGTTAATTTGTATATTTTCCAAGAATGCAGTATGTAGAATATGTATGTTTACTAATGATGGGGTAAAATCCTCTAATGATTTTTTTTTTTGTATAGGCTTAAATTACATATTATATACACATAACATTGGCGATAATTCTGTAATATACTGTTTACATTTGCCATCTAGTTTTCTTCATTCTTTTTTTAGTTTTTAGTTTCTTTTATGTGTCATTCTTTACACTGGTAGCCGACCTACACAACGTTGTCTGCAAATGGAAAACCATTGTCAACCGCCTTGTATCCTGCCTTTGCGCTTGAATATCGTGTGAATTTATTGCTCCCATTATGAGAATCTCAACCTAGTTTTTTTTCTTTCTTTTGTTTTATGTCTTCTGTCTGTTGACATGTATTCGTTCCTGTATATGTCACTTGAAGTGGGAAATACATTGTAATAACAACAACAATAAAAAAGGGACAAAAATGAATAATATTTTGTCGATATTATGTTCCTTTGTTTAGTTTCTGTGAAATAAGTATATATTCTCTATAGTACATTTATGGCACAACATATATGTATTAAATGTAATGTCATCTCTAATTCTTTTCTTCTTTACGAAATTACATTTCAGAACAATTCTGTAAAGCGTTGGTACATGTCAGTACATGTTATTACTTTCATAATATTTATTAGTAATGAATAAAATATTTTTTTTCTCTTTGCTATACTAACATTCAAAAATAGTTTGAACACGCAGGTAATTGAACAAACACTTTCAAAACATGTAATAAGCCACCAGTAGTGACTTGACGCCTCAAAAAGCAGCGGTTACATAAAAGGCACATGTGCACAATGTGGACGCACTCTCTGCTCTGCTGGTTGCTTCAATGTCTGTATTATTATAAATATGTTAATAATTTATCTGCAACGTCGTAACTTAGATTTTTTTCTGGGAGGCAAGCATTAATACGCGTATTTAGGCCCCCTAGAAAAAGTTTTTCCCAATTCTTGGGCCCCCTCTTTCCATCTTTCTCTTACTCTTTATGGACCCCTTGGAGCCTGTGGGCCCTTCCGCACATCAAGGTCTGCAGGGCCGTTAGTTACTCCCCTGGGACCGTTCCATACATGACAAATTAATTAAAGGAACAATATTGACAAATCTCAAAGCCATACGATAAATATTATTTCTAGGGCCCCTAATATATATCGAAATGGGCCCATGGTTCATTTTTGTTTTATTTGCCTTTTGTTTGCTGTTTTGTTTATGTAATGTAGTGAACCTGTTTGATGCTTCATTTATGATTTCGTGTTCGTATCGTATATACAGTAAGAACATTTTGTCTTAAAATGGGCCCCCTCGAATGGCGGGAAGCTTTCCTGGGGGCAGTTGTCCCTCTGCCCCCCACAAGTTATGACCCCGTTTATCTGCTAAATAAATGAATGACTCCTACTGATATATGGATGGTATGGTAATAAGAAACAATGCTCTAATTTGCGTTTGTCTGATGCAATATGCTGTAGCTAATTTAGTCCCCTTTAAATTTGTGTTATATTTTAGAGGACTATAGATTTATTTTTACAGATGGGTCCGCCTATAGTTGTCGTCGCTATGCCAATGCTGGAAAGAACTACAATAATTACTGGACATTCCAACAAAATACGTAAGAGAATTATCTTATTACTTGACAAATAATCAAGACTGTGTCAAGAATAAACATTTCTTTTTTCCTGTGGGGTAGGAATTTAGAGAAGTTGCAGGTAGAATTTCAAAGAAGTTATTCCTCTGAAACGAAAGGGAACATTTTAAGCGAAGTTACAATAATTTAGCTCACATATGTTAAACCGGTAGAAAGTCTGGTAGAAAGTCTGAAATATTGTATAGAAATGAATATACTGTAGGTAGGATCCTCAAGAGACTGCTGAAGACCAGTGCAATTAATAATTATTTTAAAAGAAATGAAAATAAAGACCCTTGCAAGGAACTGCCCTCCATCAGAGATTATATTTCAGGACGTATACGGGGTTTTGTCATGTTAGAAGAGGTAAATAGTCGATTATCATTTTTATACAAATATTACGATCATTAGTTGAACTATGCATACGTTTCTTTCTTCAGTAGCATACTTCTAAATCTGTCATTTTTAAATTTGTTTTTGCAAAACAGCAAAATAACTTAAATCGAGAGTTGGAATATACGAATCTAAAGTGTAACCGTATCTAGTATGTCAAAATGTTAGCTTTTAAAACTTATTTAAATTAAATTTGGTGCTTTTGATTAAGTGACACCTGACAGGCAAAATTTGAATTCTAGAAAGAAAAAAAAATCCTTGAGTAGGACGCAATACATTGTATGTACGTATAAAAAGTTCCAACGAAATTATAAAGATTTGATCCTTTTCTGTCTCGGCTTGTCTTGTAGGTAATCCTAACTATTGACATGTTTTGAATCAATAAAACTAACCAATAGCGTCAAAGATAAAACGTAATGTGTAAATGATGGTTATTTTACAAACCACTGTACACGAATACACAATATATGGCCATTTTTGATACACACAATGCGAATATACCATCCATTTGCATTAATTTAATACAGAGGCCACAATCGGTAATATTTTCATTAAAAAAAAACAAAAACATATAGGCATATGCATCTTGACATGGTAAAATTCTCATCCTCACGAACCTTGATATATGGGAACATTTCTATTCCCAATAAACTTGATATATGGAGACTCCCATACTTAAAAAAACATGAATGGAAACATTTCTATACCCACGAAATTTGATATGTGATGACTTTCCTATCCTCACAAAAGCTGATGAATGGGGACATTTTCATATCCACGAAACTTGATATATGCTGACTTTCCTATCCTCACAAAAGCTGATGAATGGAGACATTTCCATACCAACAAAACATGACATATATGGCGAATTTACCATACTTACAAAACAAGATGAATGTTGAGAATATTTCCATACCAACGAATCTTGATGTGTGGCAACTTTCCCATATTCACAAAACAAGATGAATGGGGACATTTCCATCCCACGAAACTTGCTATGTGGTAACTTTTCAATATTTACGAAACTTGATTTATAGTGATTTTTTCGAACACCACTTTCACTTACACAAATGTTAGAAATTTCATTCCAAAATGGTGGTGAACTGAGAGAAATTTAATATGGAGTACACAGGGGAAAAGAAAGAATATTTTAACCGATAGTTGAACTTGAAGGTATAAACTCGGGTGCATGCAGGCTTTTTGGTACCACAGAATGAAGAAATCTGATTCATTGCAGGGATTTTTGGGTACATCATCTCTCGGGATAGAAGACATATGTAAGACAAATATATGAGAAGCGATCAGGTTACTCACACTCAAACATACAGAGTGGCACTAAGTTAGCATTACAAAAATAACTAAATGAAAAAATAAATAAATAAATAAATAAATAAAATGAACAGCTTTCACTTTAGAACCAGCAGAAAATTTCTGCCCGGGCAGGTCGTTTTTCAAATGTTTGACCAAACGGAAGTCCCTGTGGGGAAAATCTGTGGAATAGAGGATGGGGCACCAGTTGAAATGATGCATGTGAGGATGCGTAAGGTGTGAACAATTGTATTGTCTTGGTGTAATTGCACACCACTGTGGTAGGAGCTGGTACCACACGTTCTCGGTGTGGGATCTGGCAACACTCCTAGCCACGTGCTGTCTACTACCTATAAAGTGCAGTCCAAGCATGACTCGCCCTTCTTCTTCGTCTTGGTTCGAGTCCGGCAGGCAGCAGCGGAGGAGGCGGCGCATAGAAGATCCTAGTTTGGAATGTGTTATTGCAAAGTGGCAGTGCTGAACTTGTGTGTGAAAATGTTACAACCAACAAAGCGAAAGTGGACTATTAACCTAGCAGTTTCCGAAAGTTAAGTAGCTGACTATTATTTTTTTCTTTTCCTTTTTTCAGAATATCATTCCTTAACTTTGTAAATGTATAATTCGCAAATATATTCTCGAAAGTCGAACGAAGTGTTTCGTTTCCAATTGCATCCCTGGATTTCATCATCTACTTTCATCAGAATATTTTGTAGGTAAAAGACGCGGGTGCTCCTCTCGTTACCAGGCAATGTGCTCGTTGAACGGCCTTGTACGTTGGACGGCCACATGTTAAGATTATGAGACTTAGTGTTCGTGTTCTTTTCTTGCTTAGTGATGCAAGTGGTTGATGGAATCTCGTGGGCGACGAATGAATTGGGATGCCCGACTTTGTGTACGCGTGACTCTTTGTTCCAGTATAACGGTGCGTCGCATGGTATAGTTGGTGCCTTGCACTTAAAAGTTTACTGAGAAAAAGGTGTGGGCCCTTGCATGGATCGTGAAGCTTGTATCTTCATATCATTTTCTTTGAACGCGGAAATATTAATATGCACGCGGCAATGGAGTTTTATTTTGTATTCAGTACCGACCACTAGAGGTTTACTATGGGAATTACTCTATTATTCGCGGTAAAATTAAATCAAGTCTCCTGCGCTCGCGATTACCTATTCTGTGGTTTGCAGGCATGTAATTTTACAGGTGTTGTAGATATTTTTGCTTCATTTTATTTGTGTGTAGATATACCATAGTAAAGTATTATCCGTAAACTCGTCTAAATATTAAATTGTTTTCTCTGTCTTTATATGAGTCGTAATTCAATTGTTTTTTTTTCTTTGTGCAACGCAGGATTTGCTACAGTATATACGAGTTTTCGGATTATTACATTACTATTTGTGTATTTAGAATATTCTTTAGTTAACCTGTGCCCACTTATATTAGATATATTTGGTTATGTTTGTTTACATGGTTATTGTAATTTATGTGTCTTTTGGTTAGTTTTTTTAATAGTGCCTATATGTCGTTTAGAGACTATGCATATTCATTATTTGTTGTTTATAGAAACTAGATTTGCTATCATCTAACCGTGTAAGTTTTTTATGTGAGTCTTGCGCGCCATTGTATATACATCGTCCCCTTTCTATACGTACTAGTTTATGCGTTTACATAGCGGTAGAGATACAAGCAACATGGATTCTGCTGCTCTAACCAGTATCTTAGACGCTTTCAAAGAAGAAATTCTAACTGCTCAGCGTGCAGAGCAAGAAAAATTGTCACAGAAGTTTGAAGCACAATTCACGGGTGTTTCCGAGCAAATATCATCAGTTCGAGAAACGCTAGATAGTAATGCACAGGCATTAAGTAGTGCACAAGAAACAATTAAGAAGGAGATTAGCGTCATTCGTGGAATTGTGCAAGAGCAGGTTGCTGCCCATGATAGTTTAAAGAGTCAAGTGCAGGAATTAAACAGTAGGGTAGAGCGTGAGAGCGAAGCACAAAAAAATGAGGCACAGAAATTCCGAGAATCTTTGTGCGAAATTCGAGATTGTGCGAAGCAATTTTCAATGAAAGCCATGCACTATTCAAGAACAACGGCGAATGAGGCTGGGCAGTACGTAGATGCGGCTTTGTGTGATGTAAGGACTCAGGTTGAGAGTATTCAACTGAGTCACGATGATTTGCACTCTAATCTGGTCGAGACAAACCGTCGGATGCGTGCTTTGCAAGAAATTGTCTCCCAGGTTGTGGCTAACCCCATTAATCCTAATGGATGGAATCGACCGTCAGAACAGTCGGGACAATTACACTCACACTCTACCGCTAGCATTTCCGGAAGTACTGCCCTGCCAACGTCTGAACGTGCACAGCCCGATTCCCGGCCCAGCCGTTCGTATTCACCTCCGCAGCTGATAAAGGCCCAGCATTCTGTGGAGGACGAGGTACATAATAGTGTGATTTCAGAACATGACAATGAGGAGAGAGTTCGTTCTCAGCGTCCCCCCCGCCTGAGTTTGTCAGATTTAAAATCTCTCTCAAAATTTTCAGGCTCCCCCTCGGACGTTTTGCCGTCTATATTTTTGCAGAAATTTGAGCGGGAAATGCAGTTTTTAAGCATCCATTCGTCTCAATACTTAGAAATGGTCGAATTTGTGTTAGAATCGGATGCGCTGAGATGGTTTATGCTAAACAAAGAGAAATTTGTGACATTTGCACAATTTCATTATCAGAATACATTTGTTGTCGCGAATAAGTTAACCAACCTGCGAACTGAGAAATTTTCTTCTGGAAAACATCAATCCGTCGAATCATTCATTATGAGTAGGTTTCAAGAAATGAAAGCCTTATCCCCATCCATCTCTGAGGTAGAAATCATTTCATCGTTGATTCCACTTTTGCCAGTGAGATTTCAAAATTACTTAGTCGCGTCTCATCATGAAAAATTCTCAGACTTCGCAGCATGCATTCAGCGACTAGAGTCATTGTCTGTGCATTCTACGGATAATCGACAGTCACATGTCCAGAATCAGCCTTACAGATCGCGTTGGCAAGGTGAACGTCAGGTGGAACGGCGTACCGCCAATATTCGTACAGATAATTCCCAAACAGAATCGCGCAATCGAACTCGTCGGAGGAACCGGAACCGGGATCGCAACCAGTCACGACGGAGTTCCGATTCTTTGGGGTCTGATCGTTCCAACTCACCTGATCCTGACACGCAACACTCTCGTACGAACGAAACATCCACTAACACAAATCAACGAACTCAAAATTCTTATCGCAATGATAATTTAAACTAGTAAATGGCTCGGGTAAGAGGGTTACCGCGGGTCCAGCATTTTCAAGTCAGAACAATCCCTCATCTTCTGAAATACAAGAAAGTGTGAATTCAGTTACTTATAAGGTAAGGGCTGCACTATTGTGTCAGCGTGCAGATATCTCTTACTATGAAGATGACGTGAGTGATGAGCAGCAGAGTAGAAATGGTGAACAGACTTTGGAGTTTTTACGGCGTGACGCTTCAGCTCGTATTAAAATGCGTGTTTTGCTGAAAGAGTATATTGCATTATTAGACACGAGGTCCGATGCGTCACTGATAAAGGAAAGGGTTTGGAAAAGTGTTAGTTCATTTGTTTCCTCGCCACGGCTCACACCAGCACCTAACGTCACTCTTGTCGATTTTTCAGGCCGAAAGAAAAGTATTGTCAAGGGACGAGTTCTTTTACCTATTCATTTGGGTGAGATTGAGCTATTCGCACACTTTCTTGTAGTGACGGACTTGTCAGAAGATATTATTCTGGAGTTAGACGTAATGTCTTAGTTACGCTCAATACTTAATTTTCGTGATCAGACTGTACAATTTTCCACTGCTGAATTTGAAGCTATTTGTAGGCTTCTACCTGTGGCTGACCCTCAGAGGCCAGTGAATAAGATATGCATACAAAGGGTTGAAACATCCCCTCCTGTGGAAATCGTCAATGACAATATGGATTCTTTAAACAAGGAACCATTAAGCGACGAAAGTGATCCTTCCTACTATGAAGAAGTTTTGAGTGTAGATCGCGAAACTATTTGCAATATTTCTGTGTCGCGTTTTGTTAATGAAAGTAGTGCGAAAGAAAATCAGGGTGGAAGCATTTTCAATGGTAGAGGCGTGGATTTTCATGCGTGCCCTGAATTACTTGCATCTGATGAGGAGATTTTTGAAACGGTAGCCCGGTCTCAACTGGCTACCGGAAGTGACAGGAAGCGTCTTTTAGATATTTTGATGACGCACAGGGAAGTGTTTCCTAAATTCCCAGGACAGTGTGTTAATTTCGAGTATGATCTTGGTATTCAAGCCACAGGGCCTATCGTTCGACGCCCATACCCCATATCTCATAAATATAGGGATGCGGTAAGAGAGGAAATATCCAGATTAAAATCATTGGGTATTTTGGAACCTAGTAAGTCTTGTCATTTGAATCCTTTACATGTTGTTCCAAAAAAGCCTCCCCCTGGCTCCGATAGTATATCTTGTAGGCTTGTAGTGGATCTAAGGGCACCAAATGAAGTAACACCGTTACAGCATGTTAGGTCAGAGCGTATGGAAGATCTATTAGCTCGTTTCCATGGTAACGTAGTCTTCTCTTCGTTTGATTCCTATTTACAACTACGTCTTACTGAAAACTCCCGCCCTTTCACCGCGTTTTTATTTGAGGGAGAATTGCTACAATACATTTCGTTGCCTTTTGGTCAGAAAAATGGTTCTAGCGCCTTAAACATGTGTTTGCAGCAGGTTCTAGGAGAAAGTTTAATGTGCAGTATAATTCGTTATATTGATGATGTCTGTTTAGTGAGTCAGTCGACAGACGATCACTTGAGTGCATTGGACACTCTCCTTGAAAAGATAAAAGTAGCTGGCATGACTCTCAACATTGCAAAATGTTAATTTTTTGTGTCTGATCTTAAATTCCTTAGTTTTATTGTTTCCCCTAGTGGATACAGGAAAGACTCGGATGCAGTGCAATGTATCAACGCTCTTCCCAAACCCACTAATCTTAAGGAGCTTAGGCACATATTAGGCATATTCTCGTGGCATTCTCGCTTTATAGAAGGATTCGCAATCATTGCTTCTCCTTTGTATGATCTTCTCAAAGCAAAGAAGAAATGGCTGTGGACTAGTGCTCACGATGAATCTTTTGCACAGCTTAAAGACGCCGTCATCAAAGATGTAATGTTATCATATCCGGATTTCAAGAAACGCTTCTACTTGCAAAGTGATGCAAATTTACGGGCGATTGCTGCAGTGCTCTATCAGTATGAAGGAGAAGACAAACGAGTGATTGCTTACGTCAGTAGGCTATTAACTGACTGTGAATCCCATTATTCGATCTCTGAACTCGAATGCCTTAGTATCATATACGCAGTAAAAAAGTGGGAATCGTATTTGGACGGACACCCGTTTACAATCCGCTGTGATCACAAAAGCTTACTGTATCTGCAGAAAAAAATGGAATAATCGTTTGTTGCGTTGGTCTCTGCAGTTATAGAAATTCCATTTTGACGTCGAATTCATCCCAGGTAGGCTGAATGATAACCCAGACGCTCTTACGCGCGTGTTGCCAACCCCCGAACAGAAAATAGTTCGCGCACTCGCCCTTCAAGTTTTAAGAGAGGACGTCATCAACGTATCTACGCAACAATTAATTGAAATGCAGCGCGAAGACCCAGCGTACGCGGATAAAATTTCTTTCCTTACGCCGAGTCAGAAGAGTGAAAAAAGTTGTGTCCCCACTGCTGCTAGCAGGCGAAAATGGAAAGACCAATATAAGTTGGAACGTGGTGTATTACTCATAAGAGATTTCCATTTCCCGGGACGCTGGAGAATTTGTCTTTCTCGTGCTCTTGTCAGCAAAGTAATCGAATGTTACCATAACAATGGATATTTTGGTCGAGATAGATGTTTCAGCCTGATTTCAAAAGCGTTTCACTGGCCCTTCATGAGTCGAGATATTCGTAATTATGTGAGGGATTGTGTGATCTGCATGCGCACCAAATCTTATAAAATTCCAGTTGCTCTGCCTATGCAATCCATTACACCTTCTCGCAAAGGTGAATTGGTCTCGTGTGATTGGTATGGCCCTCTCCCTCGTGGACCCAGAGGCGAAAAATATCTGTTGACTGTGTTAGATGTTTATACAAGATATTTGCAAGCATACTGTCTCAAGTCTGCCACTAGTGTTTCAATTGCCAATCATTTGGAGTCGTTTTATTTCACTCATCTCGGAACCCCTGAAATTATTTTGACCGATAATGGAGCACAGTTTACGTCGAAACGTTTTCTTGAGATCATGCAGAAACATTGTGTCAAAATAAAACACTGTTCCCCCTACCATCCTCAAAGTAGTCCGGTAGAGAGGGAACACTCGAACATTTCCCGTTTATTCCGTTTGTTTTGCTCAGACACACGAAAAATAGCCAGACTATGTTGCACAAATCGTAATGCTGCTTAACAATTCAGTATCAGCATCCTTGGGAATTTCCCCCGCCGAACTGCACCTTAATCAGGATCCCGTGTGGGATGTTGAGAAATATTTTAAAGTCCCACTGAATAACCACAGTCCAAAGGATGAAACAGAAACATGGGATCGCAAGCTACTTCTTGCAGACTTTAGAAGAAGAGATCGCAAGCGCAGGCGAAATGAACGGATCAATGCCACAGAAGACATTAAACGGAAAGTTGAAACATTCGATCTAGTCTTTCTCCGTCAGCACCCGACGAGTAGTTTTCTTGACCTAAAAATTTCGAAGTTTTTCGATCTGTTTCGGGGACCGTATCTTTGTTTCAGAGAAGTAGGCACCAAAGTATTCGAGCTCTGCGACGCGCTTACAGGGAAATCAATAGGAACTCATAGCGTGCACAACATGAAGTTGTGGCTCCCATTACCTTCAACCAAGTTGGCTTGGTTGAAACTCGCTGCAAAATGCGTGAAAGGGGACACACTTCGACAACTTGAGAAGAAGATGGCGAATATACAAAATGTACCCTGAAACTTCCTCTACTTCTGTCTCCTTGCACAATTTCCTGCCGTCTTTCCACTTCCCAAAAGTTATTGTCAGCTACCATAAGGAAGTTTGTTAATGCAAATTAGAGTATTTGAAAATTGGATGGAATTTCTAACAGTATGAAGCGCCCAGACGTGAATTGGACACCCCCAAAGTGTCAAGTTTTCTGTGAACTTGTTATCGACAAAAAAATCTATGGGTTACATACGCTTCCTAACATTAAGCAGAATTTGTGTCAGTGACAGTAAAAAAAAAGTGTTAGATAGTTTAAACAGAATTCGTGAGTTTCAGTGTCAAAAAAAAAAAAAAAAAAAAAAAACAAACTTGAGACCTTACCTTTAAATATATAAGATACGACGGACAAAATAGAAGGAACTGTGGAATAGTGTGTGTTCAATTTTACTATTATAATCCTTTGTTAAAAAAAATTACGTTCAACTGTGAAAATGTACTGACTGTGTATATACAGTGTGTGTATCAAAATTGCTAAATGTTGTGTTTTAAACAAATTTTTCACAGAGCTTAACCGTGAGTTCTCGCCATGTCCAGTGGATGGCGTCCTCTGGGAGCACCATCGTGTGGTAGGAGCTGGTACCACACGTTCTCGGCGTGGGATCTGGCAACACTCCTAGCCACGTGCTGTCTACTACCTATAAAGTGCAGTCCAAGCATGACTCGCCCTTCTTCTTCGTCTTGGTTCGAGTCCGGCAGGCAGCAGCGGAGGAGGCGGCCCATAGAAGATCTTAGTCTGGAATGTGTTATTGCAAAGTGGCAGTGCTGAACTTGTGTGTGAAAATGTTACAACCAACAAAGTGAAAGTGGACTATTAACCCAGCAGTTTCCGAAACTTAAGTAGCTGGACAGTGCTGAACTTGTGCATGAAAATGTTATAACCAACAAAGCGAAAGTGGACTATTAACCCAGCAGTTTCCGAAAGTTAAGTAGCTGACTATTATTTTTTTCTTTTCCTTTTTTCAGAATATCATTCCTTAACTTTGTAAATGTATAATTCGCAAATATATTCTCGAGAGTCGAACGAAGTGTTTCGTTTCCAATTGCATCCCTGGATTTCATCATCTACTTTCATCAGAATATTTTGTAGGTAAAAGACGCGGGTGCTCCTCTCGTTACCAGGCAATGTGGTCGTTGAACGGCCTTGTACGTTGAACGACCACACCACAAGTCAAAATCTCTTTTTAATAATGGACTGACGTAATTTCTTGATTAGATCACTATAATAGATGTCCCTGATGGATGACCTCTGTAGATAGTTCACAAGAATAATATCCTTGCAGTTCCAGGCCATCACTTTCTTAGCTGATGATTGCACCTTGAAGTTTTTGGTGGTGGAGAATGGGGATATTTCCAATACATGCTTTGTGTTTTAATCTCTGGATCAAAGTGATGCACCAAAGTTTCATCTATAGTGAGAAACAGGGAAGGAAATCGTCTGTTACCACAAAACTTGTCAAGGAGGTCGGAACTGATGAACACTCGGGTACTCTTCCGATATGCGGTGAGGTTTCAAAAAATCTTTTTGAATATATATATTTTCTTTTAATTTGAAGACCTGGGAAACCGTGTTTTGCACACTGCCGAACCGTGTTTTGCCACGCATCTCAGCGACATAATGAATAGTGACTTGATGATCGTGCAGCACAATGTCGTTAACTTTGATGATATCTGCCTCGTAGCGGTTTTTGGTGCTTCACCGACCTGCATGTTGATCCTAAGACAACTCCCTATCACTTTCGAACTCATGACACCACCTCTTCACCACAATATATGATAAACAAGAGCCTCCAAGTGTCTCTACTAAGTCCCCATGAATTTTGAATATAGGCCACTCCTACTTCACAAAATATTTTATGATTGCTTTCGCCTCATTCTTCTTAATTCTGGCACGTTGTTATAAATTCACTCAGTTAAACCTCTGAAAAATAAAACGGGACATTACTCATATTTAAAATTCACAATGGAAGGATACAAAGGATCACTAAACAATAATAATATAAAAAACTCATTCATAAAATACTTTTATGTTATGATCTGCCAAGCCTGATTTCACCTCATATATAGGGCTAAAAGGGCTAAAGATATTCGTTTATGCGTCATGTTGTCCATTGTAAAGTATATTCAAGTGTCATAAGTAGTATTTATGTAAATTGGGATCTTAAGAAAGTCATGGTCCCTATAGTTCCCAATAAGACCGCATCCAGTAGCGTACGCAGGAATTTATTTCGAGAGAGGCCCAAACTCAATATGAGGGTATTTTATATTAAAATTCCTAAAATTGCTCCTAAAATTAGGCTAAATTAACACAAAAGTCGAAATTTTTTTTGGGGGGGTCCGAACACCCAGGACCCGCCCCTTGCGTACGTCCCTGACCGTATCTGTGTGTATACAGAGGTTGCTTTGTGTATATGTGAACAAATAGCTACGTAAATCCATACTCACGAAGAACAGCAGTGTCTGATGGGAGCCCCCTGGTTCTGAACGATAGTCCGCCCCAAAGTCCTTTTAAACAATTCAAATACACTGAAGTACATTATCGGTACGACACTTTACAGGTATATCGTTAAGCATTCCAGTAGCCTCCTTCATACCCTGGTAGAACGCAAGAGACGATCTTGAGATGTGTGATGAAGCTTTGTCTTGATGGATGGGAGCCTGGTGATCTCGTTTCCGTACATTTCTGGTAGCTCCTGCTCGTAGATCAGCTTCAGGATCTCCTCCTGGTAGTACTGCGAGTTGATTTTGAGTTCTTCATCCTGTGGATCTACAATTTCTTCAGTAATAGTTAACAATAATCACCATGAATCCTGCCCGGAAAGCCTTTTTTTATTATTCCCTCCACAAATTAACAAGCCTATATACACCTCGCTGAGATGCTCAGTCTTAGCTTAGCAACAGTTTGTAATGGAGCTCCCGCTTGACAATACCGCCAAATACGAATTTCACGCAGTTATTCGGTTTTGTATCATGTAACGTTCACATTTATAGGCATTCTGGATGAGCTAAAATTTATTTTTAAAATCTAAAATTTTGGGAATATGCATGTGTCGTGAAATCGCCGGTTGGGAAAGCCTGGTGTGTGAGCTAAGTCAATAAAACTAAGGTTGTGACGTGACATTTCCATGTGGTAAAGAAGTGTGACTAAGCAATGCACTACAACACAAACAAGTGAATAGGTGGCAGATATCTCGTGGCAACAGTGCAGCCCTTTGCTTGTAAACAATGTAGGAAACTCAAAGTGTCATCCATAGCTCACACCAGTGACGTTCGCAAGAGAGCTTCAGGGTTAAATCCCTTCTTGAGCAAGGTATTATAGAAAAATAAAATGTACTATATATACACAATAATGACACCTGTTCTAAAAAGTAGAATAATGAGATTGAGTGCTTCAACCCCATTAATGAAATTCTGCGTACACTACTGTGACGAAACACATTGCAACATCCTTTCGTATTAAATATTGGACACAGGGCTGTAACTTGTGGGGGGCAGGGGGCAACTGCCCGCAGGGAAGCTCCCTGTCGTTCGAGGGGGTCCCACTTTAAGACAAATTGTTTTACTCCATATACGGTACGAACATTAAATGAAATGAAATGAAATCTTTAAGTTTTACGCCCCACGGTTATGCCGGTTAGGCTAAAGGAGACGGTGATGATGAGAGATGAGTGAAATGGTGGAATGAAGAAGGTGGGAGGAAACGGGAGTACCCCGAGAAAACCCACGAGCACGGTGTTTGTCCACCACAAAGTTCACTTGGCGGGGGCTAGGATCGAACCCGGGACCCCAAGCAGCAGAGGTGAACGCTCTACCACTGAGCCACCGCGCCCCCCAGTACGAACATTAAATTATAAATGAAGCATCAAATAGGTTCACTACATTACATACACAAAACAGTACACAAAAGGTAAATAAAACAAAAATGAGTCGTAGGCCCATTTCAGTAAAAAGTATCTACTATTAGGGCCTCCAGAAATAATATATATTCGTATGGCTTTGGAAATTGTCAATATTGTCCTCAATTAATTTGTCATGTATGGAATGGGCTCAGGGGGCGTAACTAACGGCCCCGCTGACCTTACCGTGCGGCAGGGGCCCATAAAGAGTAAGAGAAAGATGAAAAGAGGGGCCCAAAAAGTAGAAAAACAACTTTTTGTAGGGGCCCAAATACGCGTATTAATGCTTTCCCTTAAAAAAAAAAAAACCTAAGTTAAGGCTCTGATTGGACAAAATGGCTAAATGATTAGCATACTCTTTACTGGATACTAGAGTTCGATTTTTCTTAAGAGATATCATCTTTAAGGCATTACTGCTGTATAGCCGGACCAATTTGAAAATGGAAAAAAAGTGCCAAAATGTACTGCATTCGGTTATATTTGGTTGGTTATATTAAGTTACGTTAGATTACGTTATTAGGTGTGCAGGTTTACTATACGGATCCATAGTATAAGAAGTAGTAGTAGTAGTAATAGTAATAGTAGGAACGGGTTAGAAGCCCCGCAGGGGTTGGTTGGGTTCTGTTCTCGACATGAAATGGGCAAATTAAAGACTTGCCCAAATTTTTCTCTACATTTTACAATCTATTGATCCGTATAGTAAAACAAATTTACCTCTCCGCGAAATAGTCCATCCGCTTCCACATATAGTGCCGCTTACAATATCAAAACAATCGGCAAATACAACCACTTTCTTAACTTTTACTGTTTCCCTTACCTGACTTTCACTCAATCATCCTCCTTTAAGTTCTCCAATTGACCCGGTAAATTTCCTAAAATTGGTCCGACGATACAGCAGTTAAACCATCTTTAAGATCTCAGACTTCATATAAGCCTACTCTCTGCATTGGAAAGGGGTTCCTTTTTCATTCTATGGTTGCTAGATGGTGTACTAGCAATAGAAATATTAAGCAGGAAATTATTTCTTTTAGAAGCTCTACAATCTTACATGTAAATACATGTGCTTATGGCGTAGAATTCTTTTCTTCCTTCACTTTGTTGCAGTCTTTTGCTTGATAACCAAAAGTATCAATGATCCTCGTACTTTTTGGCACTTGCGGCTGTACAATTTTCTTTTCGAAGGATAAGGACAATCTTACGCACACAGTAAAATTCAATCTGTATCATCCCTTTCGGTATATAATAAAGCCCTTTGATACAAAAGTTGAATATAATTTATTTGAAAGGAATACGTACAATTATACTTTTAATATGTCGTCGAATTGGGAGTTTTACGTTTCGTTTAGCACCTGGGCTTTATGGCACTTGGACATACAGCTTAACGTAGCATTTGAAGTATACGATCTCCCTCTGAGAATCTTAAAATAAATTATCCCTGAAGAGGCCCTCTGGTGCATGGGATCCCTGGTTCGATCTTAGTTCGCCCCAAATGGACTTTGTGGTGGACAAAGACCGTGTGCGTGGATTTTCTCGGGATTCTCCCATTTTCTCTCCCTTCCTTCCATCATTTCATTCATTTCTCATCATCACCGTCTCTTTTACCCCAGGCGACATAACCGTGGGGCTTAAAACTGAAAAATTTAATTTAATTTGATCTAATTATCTCTAAAAGTTTACGTTCCTACTTGTGCCCTGTAGGCGAAAGAAACGGATGATCAATAAAGGTGAATGATCATGAAACATAATCGGTAGAATGAGAATGTGGAAGGACACGTGTGAATCCCTTGAAAACTCATGAATACGATGTTCTCCACCACATGAGCTGGGATCGATCTTAGAATCCACGTACCAGGGATGAGGATTGTTCCACTGATCCACACTGTCCTCTCCCACAGGAAATCAAAGATATGGGTCTATCTGTGGCGTATTTACGATTTTGTTTCGGGGAGGGCTGTGCTAACTTTCGGGGGGGGGGGGGGATTTGCCTGAAAATGTGAAAATCCTGCAAGATATTTCATATACTTTACTATAGTAAGATTTCGGGGAGGGGCTTAAGCCCGGCATCCCCCCTAAATACGCCACTGGGGTCTATCATCATATGCAAATCATATAGCACAAAGCAAACTGAGTATCAGTTAATCTGACTGGAGAACCATTAAACGGGTACATTGTTAGATTCTGAATATATGTATGACGTCATTTCACATCGTTAATTTTTGTGTCATCTTTTTTAGATTCCAAACACGGGTAGATGTCGTGTACAGCTTATCTCTACAACATAACACGAGGAATTTGGAGTTAACTGAATCAATGAAGTATAAAAACAAGAAGTTACGTTTTTTGCAAAGACAACCTAATGATTCTGTTGGCGAACCAAAAGGCGAAACACGTTATTTACCTCTCACTCATATGTGTAGTAGGGTATGCTTTTTTAAAGAAAACGATTTAAGATTCTCCAACCATCGAGTTATTCATAACAGTGAGAGAACTCCACCCAAACAACTATAGCAAAACAAGAATCATTATGAAGGACTCGAACAGGTCATGGAAAACAGGCCTATGAAAAGAGAAAATAAAAAAGTTTTATAAGCTGTATGTCTGTTAATTCACACATAGAACACTATTACTGCCAATTCTATGGTCTAATGCAACTTGGATCTTCATCATTGCTTGAGCGCCTTTGGAACAAAAGCTTTTACTTTGGAGTAGTGTTGTAATAAAATTTCTTCTGCTGAGCCCCTGTGGAAGCGGATATTTGTGAGGTCCCCAATCAACTAGTTATTTTCAACTTATTACAGTTGAAGTTATACAGTGTGTTATAAAAATGTGTTACAATACCTCGGGAACACATTTCTCTAATCAAAATAAGAAAAAAAAAAGTTCATGTGGACCTAGTAGATAGTTTCTTAGTTATAGACAGGCCGGTAGCCAGTCTAAAAGTGTAGGGGGGTCCAGGGTGAAGTTAAAGGGGAGGGCGATCCAGCAATATTATAGTTCATCGCCATATTGCAAGCCTATCTTGAAAATTTTAGAGGGACCAGCAAAAATTTAGGAGGGCCCGGCCCCCTAGACTCCCCTGGATACGGGCCTGGTTATAGGGTGTCGAAAACGTGAAATAAGTGGAATTTAAAAGTTCTTAGCTCCACTACTATGGGACCTATCGTAGTCGGGTCAAGGTATCACTGAGATATCTCTTAGAATATCCATGTTTAAGAATGCTCCCCAGTAGTTGCACACCAATTTGTAGAGAGGTAGGTGGAGAGCGATCAAGTACTCCCAAATAGCCTCTCTTGTGAATCTACAGCTTAATCTGGGGTTCCGCCCACATAAGTTTCCAGCAGAAATCGAATCGGTCCCTCTCACCGAAGCCTGTACGCTTAGCCATGTAGGCATGCATTGATGGGAGTTCGACATTTTTTTTAAAATTGAAGTTATTTGAGACGAGACCTACTGTTAACTGTTGGAATCAGTGGCGGATCTAGCCCAGGACCTGGGGTCTAGATCTCCCCGAGTTTTTTGAGTGACAAGAATAATTTGAGCTATTATTGATATAAGGTAGGTAACTGGTAAATACACCATTTTAAGGGTGTTGTACTTTTTATGGCCTTAATTTTCATGAAACACAAAGAACAAGACATGTGCGTTGCAGAGTAGCTTTTTCCGCGTGTAGAAAAAAACGTGGCAATGATGCGTCTCGCTTCTGTTTTGTACATAAGGTAAATTAAAAAAAAAAAAAGTGTTACAAAGTGGCGTATTTACCAAAACGTGCAGGTAATTACGCCAACTCTAGGATACTACTAAAAGCATGTAATAAATTTTGCAGCTGCTTACTTCGTCTGTATTAAACGAACTCAAAAATTAATACACAGCATGGCTGAAGCAAAAAATAAAATAATCAAAGTGCAAGATGAAGATAAAAGGATAAAATATAAAAAGGATAATCTCCAAAATTGAAATGAAGTTCCAAACTGAAAAGTTTTAGTTCATAAGAAGAAAAACAAACAGTGTCACTGTGTTGTGACTAGGGATGCGCACGAGTCGAGACATGTCTCGAATCTCGACTCGACTCGACTCGAATTCGAGTCGAGATTCGAGTCGAGACACACTTTGTAAAATTCGAGACGAGTCGAGACAAACGTGTTTCTCGACTCGAATTTTCGAGTCGAGACACGAGTCGAGTCGAGACAGCTCATAAAAATCTCGACTCGACTCGAATGTCTCGAAAATTTTTCTAAAACTTTTAATATTATTATGAAGAAATTATTCACTCAGGAACAGCCTTGAAACCAATTCCAGCATTTATTACTTTAGAAAGGTACAGAACGTATAAATTTAATAGTTAATCTTCCGAGATCAAGATCTAATTTTCAGCTCAATTCAGTTAATTAAAACTAGTAATTAATGTCGTGATATTTGATTGTACTTCAAATATAATAATAATAATAATAATAATAATAATAATAATAATAATAATAATAATAATAATAATAATTGATTATCTAGTTTGTATAAAACTATTATCCGTAGCCTATATCTAGTCTGTATAAGAACATTGCAATAAAGTGAACATCATAAATTCTCTGAATGAGCAATTGGCAGTCTATAGTAATTTAGCATAGTTATAACTATTGTGTTTTTATTTCCATGAACGATATAGGGCTACATAACTTCTGGACAGGGCCAGATTTAAGGGGGTGCAAAGGTGCACGCTACCCCCTTTGTTGTAAATATACCTGTCTAAAATGAGAAGCTAGCAGTGAAAATACCGCGACATTGGTGTGTCGTGAATGGGCCACTGATGTACCGCGAGGATATCAAAACAAAATTATTAATTCTATAGCAATCAAATTGCAAAACGTAGGGGAAAATGTATATTTGTAATGCACATTACTATGAACCTCTACTATGAATCTACAATTTTAAGTTTCATGCAGTGTTACTTTTCTGTACATTTCTAATGTTGAAAAAAGTATTTGTTATTGTTATGACCATTATTGCTTCTTTATCGTTACAGACTATTTCGTAACTTGAAAATTTAAAATATCATTCAATCCTTTCGATAAATTATTTACATTTGTGTTTTAAAAGTAAAATAGATTTATTTGTTCGTTCGTTATTTAATGATCTTCATTCTTAGTAAAAGGTTGGATACAGTTTTCGAAAGAGTAAGCGTATTTTTAATAACCTGAGTCCAACATTTCATTGCAGTAGTTTTTTCCTTTTAAATTAGAATGAAAAATAAGCATAGTGATTTACCACGAGGAAAACCCAGTGATCGAGCTTTCTTCTCTGTGCGAAGGAGATCAGTAATCAAAGAAAAAAATACCAGTGTGTTTTATATTTACAAATAATAATATCTATAAGTGTGCCGCGAGAATCCATGTTACACCCATAGTGTGCTGCAAGTTGAAAAAGGTTGGGAAACGCTGGTTTAGAGGAAAGAATAATTGGTACACTCCCTCCTCCCTGCTCTCTCTCTGCCTAGTATATTTTCTTTATTTTATTGTCTCCGAAACACCATTCCAGACAAATGCTTTTCGGTAGAAAAGTTAGAAACAAACCATCCCGCTCTTGGACAAAGTGGGCAACATGCGGTAGTCAGGTCAATGAACCTGCTTTGCAAATTTTCGTGCAACTCAGGTTACTGAGAGGGTGTAGTTTCTTCAACTAAGCCGCCTTCTACTATGGCTCGTGCCATAAATAAGTCATCGTCTGATCATATGGGAAACACCGCTAGTTGTCCTTGCCTGACATCTGTTTCATATTCATATAGCACAGGGGCGGATCCAGGACGGACTTCTGGGGGGGACGGTCGGCGGTAATACTGCTACTTTTAAGAGCTCCAAACTTGTTATGGATGGGTTTATTTATATATATAAAATAAGAAAGTTTCCTCTTGTGGGGGGGGGCGATCGCCCCGATCGCCCCCCTCTGGATCCGCCCCTGATATAGCAAATGTTTTTTTATAGACGGTGTTGTATCTATCCAGAGAAATATCATCCGCCCCTGTTCCCATTTGAAATGTTGCGGTTGACCCCCTTGAGCCTTATGATGGGGGCCCTGGGGGACTTGCTTCTTACAAAGTTCTCTTGGCCCTCGACATGAGTACATTCCTGTGCAATTGGATTTGCAACATCTCTTTTCGCTTCGCAGCAATTTGAGATCACATTGTTCGATGCCATGTTAAGACAGCACATATTTGTGGCGGCCATTTTGAAAAACATGCTTCATATAGCAAATGTTTCCTATATATGTTGTTGCACATTCCATGATCAATCGAGAGAGGTAACACTCGGTCCCTGTTTCCATTTGAAAATTTGAAGTTGGCTCCTGGGGTCCTATGTTGGGGATCCCCCTGACATTGATACATTCCTGGACAACTGGATCCGTCACATTTTTGTTCGTTTCGCAAATCTTTCAGGTCACAAAGTTTGATGGGACACCCTGCATATTCCCACATACGACCCAACCATGACATTGTTCACTACTTCTATTATCGGTTGTTGGCTCAACCCAACCATTTCATGTTCCCCGACTTGACATTGCCTCAATCACTCTAACATTGATGCATTCCGAGTGATGCCTGTTGCCGGAATTTTCTTTTTCTGAAGCGAGTGGCCTAACTATATTAGACTTGTCTGGATGTCCATGGCCAGTCTTGCCAACTTTGGAACTCGTTTTTCTTTTCGACTCTAGGTACGTCGGTTTCGTGCATATTCGGTGCTTCTTGTTTTGTTCATTCTAATATGTACAGCCCCTGATCAAATGTGGCGCATTATGGCCAACTCCGTTTTTTCCGTATTTTTCGTACTTCTGTTTTTTCTATTTTCTTTTGTTAGATTGTACCACTGATTAGACACGCCATATCTTATGTTCTACATGACAGGTTGACACTGAATATTGCACTCACTTCATATAGTGCTCTTTGCAAAACATGTACTTTTCATTGCAGTTGGCAACACTGTTAACCCCACTTGTGGCCTTCATTTGTTCCCTATTGTGGCAAGTCTCTTTCTATACATCACTTGTCAGCATTGTATTTTACCGTGCCCCCCCTTTTTTTGTGGAATTTGCACTTTTCCCCCTTGTCCAGCCTTGCTGTTTCCCGAACTTCCACCCCTTATATTTCCTGAGCCTATTGCTATGGGCAGCTAATTTTTTGGGAATGCTCATCTCTGTTACAGCTCTTTCAATTGGCATAGGCCACACCTTTCACTGCAGCTATCATTTTCGGAAGGTTCCCTTGTGAGATCCGAACGAGACAATTGTGTTCGCATTGGATATGTTATAACTAGACAAATCCCGAAGTTATACGTGTCACCGGGCGGGATATCGTGAGTTACAACATATTCAACGAACTTAAAAAAGTTCGTTACTGAATTCTCTATTCTGTGTGTCTATCTGTCCGTCTGTCTGTTATTTGCAATTTTTTCAATTTTGTACACTGCATTAGATAGAGCATCAAAAACTATTAGACAAAATGATTAAATTTTTCGCGTCAATCTAACCGTTCGCAAGATAGTGGCCAAAAAATGACCGATTTACAGAAATTTAAGCAGCCATATCTCGGGAACCGTAAGTCATAGAGAGATCATATTGGTGTTATCAATATCTAAAAGGATGGTAAACATTTTGGTACCAAATAGTAACCGGTAGTCACTGTCCAACTGGTCAATGGCCAGTTGGCCAGTGGCCACCAATTAATATCAGGACAAAAATGTTTAGCATTCTATTAGGGATTGATTACCACCAATATCATATCTCTATGGCTCACCGTTCCCGTGATATTGGCCAAAAACATGGCCAATTTCTAGATATTTAAAAAGGCATAGCTAGGAAATTACCTGCTAGAATAGTTTGAATCGAGTCATTTGTTCGGAAACGATTGGGTAAATGGAAAACTCGGTGAACATGTATCCCATCATTTTCAAGGCCACACTTTTTTGGGGTAAAAAGTTTGCCTCAGGGTTCCCCGCAGGGCCCCAGACGGGATCCAACTAAAAAGTTTCAAATGACAAGGGGGATTAAGTAGCACATCGTTTGAAATATGTTGTAAAATGAAGGAAAATGGAGCAAGTCTCAACTCTCTACGACAACCCTGTGCAAAATGGCGGCGGGTCAAAATGAAAACAAAAACTTAATTGAAAAGTCCACGGCCACCCGTATAAATCGAAAATGGTGAGACAAATGTAAAAACAAGAAAGGACGTGTGGCATTACGCGATCGAGCTGAAGAGAATTTCACAGTAAATATCAAGCTCAAGCTCGAATTAGTGAGAAACTTGACTAGTGTGATCCTCATTGAGATTAGCGAACGCGTGCTCCATTGAGGATAGAGAGCATGAGCCCGAGTGAGTCACGGTTGCAAAATTACCAATTTTACTTCTTTCTTTCTTTTCTTTTCTTTTTTTTCCTACTCCAATGCGTAAGGTTTATGAACAGCAGAAGTGCTTGCTAGAAAGACCTTAATTAGCATTGCTTGAATTATCCATAGACTAGGAACTGCTTAGATATCTAATGCAACTTACGTTCGCATTTTAACAATTCAGGTTGTAATTAAAACCTTGAATACTGAGCAGATGAGCACGCAGAATGTTTTGTTGGGGTGTATTTCTAATACGCAATTAATTCTTCGTAAACAAATACAACTCCATAGTATCTGAAGCGGCTTGAGTTGGATTGAATGAAAATGTGAACATGTATTCGAACTGCGCAATGTATTGTTAATTATCATGAACTGGAACAATTAGAAAAAAATGGAAGCGCGACTGATGAGCACCAAACATCGAAATTTCACAAGGCATGGTCAAAGCTCACACCTCAAAGACCAGAAAAAAAGATTGCCCCATCAACTAACCGTTGTCTTGTCCAAGTCAGTTGCTTCTTTTCATTGTGAAATTTCCTGCAAGTTAATCAGAATGTTGAAAATTTCCTACATTTTAAATTTATTTAGTATGTACTGATCAGTCAGAACATTATGACTACCAACCTACTATCGATATAATTTCCGCCCAGGCGATATCTGTGTCACCTGCCGACGAATGCCTGCTAGTCAGTCACGCGTACGGTGCATGTAGTATCAGTGAGAGTGCTGGCCGTGTGTAGAATGGGGAAGGGGCGCAATCTGAGTTTGACCGAGGGCAGGTTGTAATGACCCGCATACTCGGCAGGAGAATTTCGGAAACTGCAAGACTTGTCGGATGTTCGAGGAGTGCTGTGGTGAGTGTCTTCAACAAGTCGCGAAACCAAGGGAAAACGACGTCCAAACGTCGAGGGGTTGGGCGCCCCCACCTCATTACAGATGTCGGACGTCATAGGCTGGGCAGACTGGTAAAACAAGACAGGCAGCGAACTGTGGCAGAACTAACATCATACTTTATTACTGGGCAAAGTACAAGTGCGTTTGAACACACAGTGCACCGAACACCCCTAACGATGGGCCTCCGAAGCCCATGTCCCATCTATGTGCGAATGTTAACACCACGACATCGGCAACTACGACTGAAATGAACACATGACCATCGTCATTAAACCTTGGCACAGTGGCAGAGCGTTGCATTGTCTGATGAATCCCAATACCTTCATCATGACGATGGGAGGGTGCGAATTCGTCGTGTTTCAAGAGAACAGTTCTTTGACACCTGTACTGCGGGACGGAGACAAGCTGGCGGTGGCTTAATTATGCTCCGGAAAACATTCACGTGAGCATCTATGTGTCTAGTGAAGCTCGAGCAAGGCACCATGACGGCCAAGGCGTATCACACACTGCTTCCAGACGACGACCATGTTTCCCAACGGTAGTGGCATTTTTCGAAATGCACCATATCACAAGGCCAGGATTGTGCTGGAGTGGTTCGAGGAACACAGGGACAAGTTCCAAGTGATGTGCTGGCCGCCCAACTCGCCTGATCTGAACCTAATCGAACACAAATGGGATGTAATTGAACATGACTTCAGAGCGCATCGCCCCTCTTCCCGGAATTTACGGGAATTAGATGACCTGTGTGCAAGGGCGCCGATCCTGGGGGGCCGAGGGGGCCCGGGCACCCCCAAAGCTCATGTGAGCCCCCGCATTGTATTTATGAATATACAATATTTGGCATAATTTGAATACAATTTGTCTTAAAATCCTCATATATATGCCTTCTGCATGTGAATGCCCCCCCACATTTACAGAAAAATCGGCGCCCTTGCCTATGTGTACCAATCAACTCTCTCCAGTGACCTTTCAAGGATCATTGCGTCCATGCCAAGACGCGTCGCCATTGATATCCGTGCCAAAGTTGGACACACTGACAATAAGGTACGTAGTCATAATATTCTGGCTGATGTGTGCGTATATTTTAACTCGTATATTTTGTCTCGACTCGAATTTCGAGACGTCTCGACTCGAATTCGAGTCGAGTCGAGACAGAGACTGTCGAGTCGAGACACGAGTCGAGACAGAAACATATTTTCGAGTCGAGACACGAGTCGAGACAACATTTTCTCGAGACGAGTCGAGACAGGCTTATATCTCGACTCGACTCGACTCGAACGCATCCCTAGTTGTGACTTTAAAAAACTACACCGACATTACATTGAACATGTGGGACAAATGAAAACATCTTTGTCTTCTGCAGTCCGTCCTCCACAAGCCTTGGCGTATTTAGCTGCACCATGCTTGGTATTGATTTAGTAGCCACGGAATTACAAATACTGAAATTACACTTACAAAACTTACTAGACGGACATAAAATAAGGCGCACATTGCTGTAAACAATCGGTAATGTTCTAAGTTAGCACAGTACTAATTAGAGACCTGCACGGGCCCGGGCCGGCCCGAGGCCCGAAGCCCGGCCCGGCCGACTCTGTCATTTCTTTGGGCCGGGCCGGGCTTGGGCGGCCCGACACTGTTATTTCTTTGGGCCGGACTCGGGCCGATCAATTGCAATTCTTTAATAATTATTGACTTTCGTTAAACGATAATTGGAATAAAGCCAAACGTTGAAGAAGTATGTCCGTGAAAAATGTTATAAAGAATGCAATATATATTTACAGTTTGTGTTGCTTAGCGGCTCCACTTTCACTATAGAGGATTGCAGGCATTATGCGGTAAATTGAGCTCTGACCTTGACCTTCACTGTACTCAAAATATAAAAAGAAGGGGTGGGAATGTTTTGCCTGTCGCTAAACAATATTGTCATCTTCACTTTATGCTATAAATCAATTAAGTTAGATTTTTGTTACAGGGAATGGAGTTTTTGTTCTCTCGATGACAGGCAAAGTTCTAGGAGGCAATGATACCATTTGGGAGGCAAGCGTCAGGTTGTGAACCAGAGTTTAGAAAATGTTTCTGAGGGTTAGGTCAAATTTAGTACTAAATTTTGAGAAAGATTGGGGCTCGAGCTAATTTTTTAAAAAAAATTATCGGGCCGGGGTCGGGCCAAAAACTTTTAAAATTTATCGGGCCCGGGCCGGGCTTGGGCCAAGAATTTTGAAAAACTTATCGGGCCGGGCCGGGCTCGGGCCGAAAATCTCCAAAACTGTTCGGGCCCGGGCTGGGCCGGGCCTAGGACGTTCGGGCTGGATTGGGCTCGGGCCGAAAAATTCGGCCCGTGCAGGTCTCTAGTACTAATAACGGATTCTTACCTCTATTGAAATAATAAAGTCCTTCTACGAAACTTTCCCGAAGCAAACAACACTGCATGGCATGGCGGTCAGCGCTGTCTCCCGGAGTATTCGTCAAATCGGACTTGTTCAAGGCCGTGGCACATATTGGAGGAACATTTTAGCGGATTTTGTCGGAAAAGTCCCAGCTCTGAACACTTGGCGTATTTAGCTGCATTGACGTATATAGTTTTTACCTTTTAGATCCGCTTCTGCTTGATAATCAAATATCAACTGGGATTATTTCCTCAAGTAATAGGGTTGTACATGATAGACTTTCTTTAATAGATACGGATACACTTTAAGAGGCGAGACATTACTCTTACGACACCTTTTCGAAACAAGACAGCCTGAACTCTCATCTTGTAGGTAATAAGCAATCCTCCATATGCAGAATGAAACCAAGGATCACGCGCACTGAAAGCATGTTCTGTAACTAGTTTTACTTGAAAACGGCAACTAACAATCGCTCTTAGCCTATCCTTCTTTAAGACTTTTTTTTTAATGCTTCTTCCATCTACGTTTTCGCCTACCTATAAGTTTATTTCCCAAAGGTTTCCTAAATAATGCATCTTCATTGTCTATGCAAGTAACATATTCCGCCAACCTTAGATGTCTTGACCTACTAAAGCTACTTAGACTTTTCCGTGAATTCACGACGAATTACTGTCAAATGTACTGCCATTATAACATTAGAAAATTTACAGTTAGTGTGAACTCTCGAAATACATTTTATATTGTTAAAATAAAATCAATCAGTATACGTTTCCAGTATTAAGCTTCGTCATAAATTAACAAAGGTATGATGACATAATATTTGACAGTGGAGCATTGTAATTTATTCTGTAAAGTATTACAATTTTGATAGGTAGAGTGTGTGGATTGTACTGTACACTCCTTTCCAATGTTGAGATTTCACAAAACTGGACCTCCTACTTGAAGTTGAATGCAAATTGTTACTCGGATTTTTATCGGAGGGAAGTATTTTCACTGCTGATAAAACCACTTGATAAAACAAACGCATTAACCACTTACAATAGCATTTTTAAACAATTGTCTGGTACTCATGCAACAAGCGCTCAATTAGTGCTTGAAAGTGTATCAAAGTGTATCGTTCTACGCAAGGACGTATGCAAGGGGTAGGTCTAGGGGGTCCGAATCATCCCTCTAAATCCGACTTGTGTGTAAATTTTGTCTAATTTTAGTTGTGATTTTTACAAATTTTAATATCATTTATCTTCATATTGAATTTGGGTCTTCCGAAATAAATTACTGTGTACATCCTGCTCGTACCCAAACTTTCTTTATAATATTCGTTACGCCGGTACCGGAGGATTGAGAGACATGTGAGAAACATACACCAGCTGTCTTTTTACCGTAATAATGTAATACTATATGATTTTGCAGAGAAAAGCGACTCATATTTATCAAAGTGATAAAAGAAAGCGAGACATTTTATATCATATAGTGCCTATCATCATATATTGTCAAATACTGTAGTCAGTAAAACATGCCTAGGATTTGCGCATCTTCCTGCTGCTGTTGTGAGGTTTCTGTGAAGGCTACGTTTAATGTGAAAGTAAATTTCATAGTGACTATAGTGCGTCCAGTAAGAGAACGTCTCTGACAACTCGCAGTGACATTGCCACCACTCGCGTGTCAAGGTTTTTTTTTTCGGTGGAACTGTAGGGGCAATTTAATTAATGGTATAAGACAGAGTGATCGTGGTTGGTAACACTGGCATCAAAGTAGGGGCTGCAATGTCCCACCGTATGTTGTAAGAAACGTCAGAGACCATCTCTTGTTGGCCGTGCTATAACTTGATCAATAAACGTGAAAATCGGGATATTTTAGTCCCGACAGAGGGTCACGCGACTCGGGATATTTTCTCTGAAAATGGGACTGTCGCGACAAAATTGGGACGAATGGTAACTGTACTACTAAGGGTGTTCGTAATGAAAGGCAGGAGGGTATGATTACCGCCCTCGATACTGCAAACTTTTTAAAAGAGAATAAAGCTTGATGGTTAGGAAAGTAACACGCATCTTAGACCCAAAGATTATATCTGAACTGTATGCCGCGACAGAGTTTTCTACCACTATTCAAGTGTAGTATAAGTTAAGATGCATGCAATATCAATTAGTTTAAACTAATATGAAAGTACGCAATATCAAAAATTACGTTGTTGAGTAGTGCAATGAGGCTAGAGAAAGGAGATGAAAAAGATTGTCACGAATAAAAATCGGGCATTCAAGTTAGGTTAGAGCTTTGTATTTCTTTTAGAATAGCATGCACTAAGTACCCGGCTTTTGAGGTGATCGCAAAGCGTATTTATTGCTCATGCGTACGCTTGGAATACGCTGACCATGTATTTAAATGTAGGTGGCTAATCTCAAACGCGAAAGCAATAAAAACGCGGAGAAAACGTCAGCTCGAGTGTATTTTGTGCGTTTCGGAACAATAGACCGCCTGCTGTTTAAAAGATTTCAAAAGGAAGGACAAAAAGGAAAGACGTGTTGCCAGGTAAGGGAATTGTAGCAAGAAACAACTGCTTGGAAGATGGTTTGTGCAGAGTATTGGAACTCTGCTAGTATAGACCTGGACCTGGCAAAAAGACCCGGAAACCCTGACTGACTCACAGTATGATTTACAACTCTGGCAAAAGTAAAATTACTACATAGCCACCTCGGCCGCGTTCACTACAGGGGGTAACGCATCAAAAACGCTTTCTCAAATAGCCATTCTGTAAATGAGGAGTTTCATTACTACTTGTAGATTGGTTTCACGAGGGCTCAGTGTGGACCTATGGCATAAAAACTATAGTGCATAAAACATGAATCAACTTGTGCTATGCGGTTAATAAAAACCACGAATGCTTAGCGCAGCAAGGGTGCTCGAGCGGTAGCGAGGAGGAGGTGCATCCGAAGGGAGCAGGCATTTCTGCGACGGGGGTATACGCATAAACGAGCATATTGGAAGAGCACACACATACAATAATTTCACAGTCATTCAAAATTCATTTCAATATGTTGTGCACTGGCAGTAATTACTTACATTCACACTCTATTCCCTCACATAAATGTTACGCATCGTATTTTACCTATACATTTTCTATTTGGTAGAACCGTCTGCTCGAATGAACCCAAAAACCGGGATAAAATGTAGACCGATGGGACACCGGAACAACATGTTTTCAAACCGTTTATTTCGTGGTCAAAACGGGACGAATAGTAACCCTTATATACATGGAAACAAACTATATGATCTCCCAGGAAACCTACATGATTTCGATAGAAACATGTGAACGGAAGTGGAACGTATTCTTGGGATGCTGAATTCACATTAGAAGAACGTTTTCTTACTATCTGTTATTGATTTTGCTGTGATATCTGTCAACAGACAGACAAACGGATAAATGGACGTTGTTCTATGAACCTTCCTATACACTTGTGCATATGGTATATAATACCTACGTATTTTCAATGGTATAGCGGGAGAAAGTAGAATCAGTATGGAATATGATGCACGCCTTATAGAGAAGTCTATTACTTACTGTATATATTTCAAATCGGTAATAATAACTATTTTTCGTTATTTGATAGTCAGACAATTGCAGTTCCGTACTGTTATGATAAAAAATATATACAAACTTGGCATTAACTATGCAATAAATAAATAAATATTTTTTATGGGTGTGCAGTAATATAAAAAATATGAAAAATACTTATACATAAGAACAATAAATGGCAGAGCTAGTGACAGCGAAGAACAACAACTGTGCAAAGAAACAAGAATGAGTGTGACAATCACGGCGAAGTTTCCATCTGCTTTAAGGAACGGGCTGGAGGTTTCTGTCTCTGATTTGTAACTATGGATGAAATGTGGGTACACCACTTTAAGCTCCTCCGTTAGGTCTGATATTCTGTCAAGCTACCAATAACAAATCTAGCTTAATTCTACCATAATATGTGTTACTTTAAATTCTTGTTTATTTATTTATGTATTGCAGTTTAATGTTACTTTTCTGCACAAGGGTATATGAGACGTGGACCTGCAGTTTAAACTGGAATCCGAACTACTGTAATGAGTTTAAATTTTTAATACTTTCCCATCGGTAATGGAACCCGTGACCACGTGCACCGAAGGGTTATACATTTACCACTAGACCAGGGGAGAATTCTTATTGTCACTTCCTGCACTCAGTCTACGTAAGATGTTGAGCTTAACGTTGGACCAGAACCACATGAGCTCCCACTGGGACTTCGAATTCTTATTTGATTAGTTGGTATATTCAGGGTGATTCGCTAAGAAATTTTCGATCCCCGGTGGGAGCTTATGTGGTTCGGATTCCACGTTAATCAGTAGGTCCACGTCTCATATAGCCTCGCTGCTGAACGGGATGTTAAACTTAAAATCAACTAACTCGCTAAGGTATTTCCAGACTACAAGAGATGATTCCTTTAATGACAGGCAACAAAAAAATCGGATCTCAATCTCATGGAGGTGCCCTGGATGTCTCTATCCTGTACTGTGCTGTACCTGTTATAATCCCTTGCTTTATCATCCGCTGATGTGTGCTGGGTCTTCTAAGAAGAGTTTGAGTAAAGGCGCTGGCTCATTCTCACTCCATTGGTGAAGCTTAAAGCTTATTAGCTTAGACTTAACATTTTCAACGTCTATGGCGGGAGGTACTTTCTAGATTGCGTTTACACGTTAATATTAGCCGTTTATGCTACGTTTACTTGTATTCTTGTTTCTTCTTGCTTTGTACTTCGCCATCTTCTTGTAGTGTTGTTGGATGAGTTAAGAGGGAGGTGGAACAATAGCAAAGACCAATAGGAGAAACATATAATAGTTGCAATCTTGGGGATGAGACATGTCTCTCGGGAGGGGCAGGAACAAGGTCCCACACCGTGTACAACGTATATAGACTTTTTTGTTGCAACGTTTCTAAAGGAACCACTTGCTGGACATTATCATAGCGAACCACCACATATATAGGAAAAATTCACCATTTATCATGGACCGGGAATATCATTTGAGATGTATTTAAAAATTACCACAAACGGAAGCGTCATTATATCTAGACTTGTTCTAATAAATCATACATATATATACACTCAATCTCGATTTGTTAAAACGTTATGAAGTGAATGCATCATAACTACACATATCTAACGCAACGATCAACATTGTGTCTTATTTATTTCGTATTTATTTATGAAGTAATTTTTCAAAAAAAAAAAAACTGATGATATTAATCGAGCTAAAAAGTCATTACATATTCTACGTAGCTCGATCAACGTTTTCCTGTGTGATTACAGGTACTTTGACCATAAAATAAAACTAGTAGCCTTTAAAAAAATATTATCTATCGGATCAGTGCTCATATGGAACAACCAGGGAATCAAATTCATCTTTTAATATATATATATATATATATATATATATATATATATATATATATATATATATATATATATATATATATAATATGCTTCTAAATATCTGGAAGGAACTATTTCATGGATGAAAGCATATGCAGTACGATCATATACTTGTTATCATTACGTATTCCCAATTTAATACGTATATTACATTTTTTTTTGTTTCCTTATTATTACTAAAGGACTGACTTGAAGGAAAATCTCTTAAAAAAAAGGAAGAAGAAAAAACCGGAGACAAGTGAAGATCGAGTTTAAGTCGCCGGGGGTCTCTGTTACAGCACCACACCCACCAAATACAGTCACTACGATCGTAGCTGGCTCAGCAGGTTATTATAAGGCGCCAAAGAGGACCCACACCCCTTCGACATGCATCCCACGTTAGTAATAGTCATCCGAATGTCAAGGCTCATCTATTGCTACATTTGAAGTCAAGTGAATAACTGACGGGGAAAGAAAAGGAAGTGCTACAGTATTCTGAATATAGTATTAGTATACATGCTTGTTCATTTATTTCATATGCTCTGAAAGATGCTTGGTAGAATAGAAATTCTCTGTAACTTGGCCTTCTTTTCGTGGAATTTGCAGTTTTTAATAACTTACACTTCGTAAACGGTCCAATTGTGTGTACCTAAACATTTTTGATCGCATTACAGCAATTTCATTCTTCATTTTACTAATGTTAAATAAACCATAGCCGTGTTTAGGATAGCTAAGAATAAACTTGTCCCCAGGTATGTTTCACTGTGCATTGAAAAGTTAACATTTCATTGTTTTGAAATTAAACAAATGCATTCCCAAATGCTTTTTGATGTATTGTTGCAGGGGCATCATTTGACAAGAGCAAATGAGGGGGTTAAAAAATCGTCTGAAAGCAATCTCACCTCTCAATTTTTCTCAGAGAAATTACTTATACCACACAATGAGATTATTTTTTTAAAAAATTATGAAATATGAACAAAATCCTTAGAGCCGTTTTTGAGAAAATCGCATTTTTAAAAATTTTTATCCTTAAGTAAATTACCTTTATTTTTAGGGATACGAAGAAAATTCGAAAAAAAAAAAAATGGAGGCTCATATAAAACCCTTAGATCTAAACTTAATATGTGGTTGAAGTACGTTGAACGGTATGGCCTCTAGTGAGTGTATACCAAGACGAATTGACGAACAGACGGCAGATGTCGAAAAATGACTCTTTTTTCGGTATACATGGGGAATGAAAAGTGTAAATCCATTGAAATCTGGAATTCCATTTTTCACAACCAACATACATTCTTCTTTCGTTTCGTTGCTTGAAAGTAATAAAAGGGCGAAACTAGAACAAATAACTATGTACTCATCGGCAAGGGCGCCGATCCTGGGGGGCGCCGAGGGGGCCCAGGTCCCACCAAAGTTCATGTGGGCCCCCTCACATTGTATTTATGAATATACAATATTTGGTATAATTTGAATGCAATTTGTCTTAAAATCCTTATATATCCCTTCTGCATCTGGATGCCCCCCCAAATTTACAGAGAAATCGGCGCCCTTGCTCATCGGCACTAAAGCTAAGTTAAAATTGGCTTCTTGACACCTATAAGAAGTCAGAGCGAAATGACTGTATAATGAAGCGAGGGATACCCACAGATGGATCTTAGGGCTCAGGTTTCTACCATTAAAATATTTAGGGGAAGATATTTTCTAAAATTGAAAATGGTACTAGAAAATTTGGGGGTGAAAGGTATATTTGCAAGCCAGAATGGTAAATTTGGGAAGAGAAAAGTTAATTTGGTGCTAGAATTGAAAATTTGGGAGAGAGAATGGTAAATTTGGGGAGAAGAAAGGTAAATCTGGGGTAAGAATTGTAAATTTGATGAAGCAGTATACTAAATTTTGGGGGTAACAATGGTTATTTGGGAAAGGGAAAGGTACATTTGGGGAAAAGAAAGGTAAATTTGAGGTGAGAATGGTAAATTTGGTGTTGCAGAATAATAAATTTGGAGAAAGAATGATAAATTTGGGGGAAGAAGGATAAATTTGGTGAGAAGAAAGATAAATTTTGCAGTGAGAATGGTAAATTTGGGAGAAAGAAAGGTAAATTTGGAGAGAAGAGAGGTAAATTTGCAGAGAAGAAAGGTAAATTTGGAGTGAGAATGGTAAATTTAGGAAAAAGAAAGTCAAATTTGGGGAGAAGAAAGGTACATTTCGAGTGAAAATGTTAAATTTTCGGGAGAGAATTGTAAATTTGTGGAGAAGAGAGGTAAATTTAAGGTGAGAATGGAAAATGGGAGGAGTTTTTGTGTAAATTTTAGAGCATAAATTGTAAATTTTGTGGGAGAATGATAAATTAGAGGGGTTGGGCTTAGGCTCTCGATTGGCTGATGGGCACCTCTGAATGAAGCCATAAGAAAGTAATGATAAACAAGTGATGAGATGAAGTACATATTTTCATCGAATTTGAAAGTGAGAGGAGAAATCGACAAAACTCGCAAGAATATCCATAAACAGGATATATTTTCTATCAAATGGCTTAAAACTGAGCCTACCATATTCAGTTCGATTCCGCGAAATGTTAAGTATGCATATGACATCCACTTTTCTTTCTTAAATTTGGTCTGAATACCGGGTATATCAAAAGTCCGGGGCCATAGGGCAACTCCGTTATGAGTAAAGACAGGAAAGAATGGAAAGAGAGAAAAAAATTGGTAGTAAAATGGTAGAATTTTGCCAATTGCACCAGCCGTTTGAACTCTGCATAGTAAGGCGCCCTATGTTATAATGGCAAATGTGCATTGTAATGTGAAGCAATCTACAACATCTCTAATCCGTTTCCTAACAATGCTCTATTCAGTGGCGTATTTACGATTTTGTTTCGAGAGGGGGACTTTGCTAACTTTATTCCTAGAAATAGGAAAATTCTGCAAGATATTTCAATTACTTTAAAATATCTAATAAAATTTCAGGGGGCTTAAGTCCGGAAGCCCCCCTTAAATACGCCACTGCCTGTATTATTGGTATAGTCCCTGTGATGAGAGCCCAAGGGAACCGCATGTTGAACTGGCAATGTTGTTTTTTTCATTTAACATAGTGTGCATTAGAACCCAAACGACTGGTACAATTGGGAAAATCCCACCATTTTAGGTTTCTTATAAATTTCTTATCCTTCCATTTTTCATATCTTCACTAATAATGGAGTTGTCCTATGGCCTCGGACTTTTGATACACCCTGTACGTTAAGATTCGTCAGAAATAAAGAAGTGGTGGTCTCTTCTTCCTTTCCACAAATTTTCCCCGTAACCCTTCGGTGGTTTTTATGCCGAAATAACTTAAGTACATTTACTAATGGAGACAACCAAGCCGAAAATACAAAATCAAATATTGGTTCGGAACCCATTTTAAGGAATGAAACCCGTCTCATACAGTATTGTACTGAAAAGGGATTTGAAACAAACACAAAACAAACAAATAAATAAAAAAAACTCCAACCCATTGCACGTGAATAATTAAACTGAACTGCGTAATATTTGTCACATATCAAAATGAAATGAAATGAAATCTTTGAGTTTTACGTTCCACGGTGATGCCAGGTGGGTTAAAGAAGACGCTGATGAAGGGAAATGAATGTAATGGTGGAATAAAGTAAGTAGGAGGAAACAAGAGAACCCCGAGAAAACCCACGCACACGATGTTTGTCGATCACAAAGTTCACTTGGCGCGAGCTGGAATTGAACCAGGAACTCCACGCACCAGAAGTGAACGCTCTACTATTGAGCAACGCAGAATCACATATCAAGGAAGATGATTGCTTAGACTACATATAGCTAATGTGAAAATAGAAATTTGCTAAACTGCAACGTGCTTTAAGTAAACCAGGCAACACTGTAGATGCAGTATTAGACTATGATTGGTACATCTATTGGTCCCTGTATTCCTTTAAATTTTGTGTCTCATTTATTTGCAATGAAGTATCAAAAAGTTCTGATTCTCAAAAATATATTTTTTCTTTCTTGGTTTTGAAATAGGGCCGCGGTAGCTGAGTGGTAGAGCGTTCACCTCTTCTGCTCGGGGTCCCGGGTTCGATCCCAGCTCCCACCAAGTGAACTTTGTGGTGGACAAACAACGTGTGCGTGGGTTTCCTCCGGGTTCTCCCATTTTCTCCCACTTTCTTTATTCCACAATTTCATTCATTTCTCATCATCACCGTCTCCTTTAGCCTAACCGGCATAAACGTGGGACGTAAAACTAAAAGATTTAATTTCATTCCATTTTTTTTTTTTTTTGTTTTGAAATGTTGTGAATTAATACTATGTACGCAATTTAAGTTCAGCACACTCATATATATGACGGGTAGTTTTATGTATACCATACTGTCCTGGGTTTTAAACGTCTGTGCAGAACATAGCTTCTAACCACAATGGCGCCAATTTCCACTGGTTTCCCAAAATTGGTCTATTACAACTTGTCTGCAACTAGAACATTAAATAAGTTATACGGCATTGTTTTCTGATTGTGGTTTGTGGTGGAGGAAAAAAAATACTATTAAAAAAATAAAAATAACAAGTTTCCCATGTTGACGATCGCAGTGTAGGGTTCTTTTAAGAGGACATAAAAAAAGTCTGCTTTTAATATTCTCATAAATAAAGTTCCAATCTTATGGTTTTTTTTATTTGATAAAATAACATGCAAATACATTGTTTTCTCTTCTTATTTTCCTTTCTCATCTTGAAAAATGTAATCAAATTAATGAAAACATATTGATGTTTCAGATAATTTTTCTTTCAGGAAATAAAATTAACTACGCATATTGTTCCCCGAATAGGAAGATTGTAATATAGAAACTACGAAACCATAAAATGAAGAAATTACTGTTTTCTTTCTTTTCTTTTTTTTTCCCAAAAGAACAGAACTATCTCATGCATTTCGAAAGCTCATAAAAGATATATACATACATAAAGCCACCGAAAATTTCTAATCAAAATATTGTTGATTACAAGACGAGAAATAAATATTTAAATTTGAGACGAGGGATGAGACGAGAAATAAATACTTAAATTTGAGACGAGGGATGAGACGAGAAATAAATATTAAAATTTGAGACGAGGGATGAGACGAGAAATAAATATTTAAATTTGAGACGAGGGATGAGACGAGAAATAAATACTTAAATTTGAGACGAGGGATGAGACGAGAAATAAATACTTAAATTTGAGACGAGGGATGAGACGAGAAATAAATATTAAAATTTGAGACGAGGGATGAGACGAGAAATAAATATTTAAATTTGAGACGAGGGATGAGACGAGAAATAAATATTAAAATTTGAGACGAGGGATGAGACGAGAAATAAATATTTAAATTTGAGACGAGGGATGAGACGAGAAATAAATACTTAAATTTGAGACGAGGGATGAGACGAGAAATAAATATTAAAATTTGAGACGAGGGATGAGACGAGAAATAAATATTAAAATTTGAGACGAGGGATGAGACGAGAAATAAATATTTAAATTTGAGACGAGGGATGAGACGAGAAATAAATACTTAAATTTGAGACGAGGGATGAGACGAGAAATAAATACTTAAATTTGAGACGAGGGATGAGACGAGAAATAAATATTAAAATTTGAGACGAGGGATGAGACGAGAAATAAATATTTAAATTTGAGACGAGGGATGAGACGAGAAATAAATATTTAAATTTGAGACGAGGGATGAGACGAGAAATAAATACTTAAATTTGAGACGAGGGATGAGACGAGAGATAAATATTAAAATTTGAGACGAGGGATGAGACGAGAAATAAATATTTAAATTTGAGACGAGGGATGATACGAGAAATTTCGTGAGGCAACACTAGTGCACACGACTTAGGTTTTCAAACACTGTTTTAGTATTTTAAATTGATAATCTGATTTTTACGAACGCAATGAAGAGCATTTATCAACGTCTACAGATACATACGTCATTACCCAATATAACACAACATAAATGTTGTTGGGGGCTGCGGTGGCTCAGTGGTAGAGTGTTCACCTCTGGTGCATGGAGTCCCTGATTCGAACCCAGCTCGCGCCAAATGAACTTTGTGGTGAACAAGCACCGTATGTGTGTGTGTGGGTTTCCTCGGGGTTTTCCCGTTTCCTCCCACTTTCTTCATTGCCCCATTTTATTCATTTCTCACCATCATTGTTTCCTTTTTAGCCTATCCGGCATAACCGTGGGACGTAAGGCTCAAAGATTTCATTTCATTTCATGTTGAAGAGCACTTACCAACGTTTACAGGTACGTAAAACATTAATACAATACTAGCTGAACCTGCGCTTTCTACACAGCGCATCATTCACATATGAGCATGAATCTCCTTGTCATTCCTCACAATATATGTACTGTACATGTCTCTTTACACACACAAGTGAAAGACGTCTCGATAAAAATCTGCGAGGGGCATCATAAAGGGGAGATTTTTTTCAATTACTTTTTCAATATCTCGCACCGTTTGCAAGACTTGAACCTACTTCCCGTTGCAGTTTTTAATAGGGATGCGCTCGAGTCGAGTCGAGACAGAATTTTCCTGACAAAATTCGAGTCGAGACACAGCTCTTCCAATAAAAAAAAATATATATATTTTTCGAGTCGAGACATCACTTTTACAGCACCTTTTAGAGACGAGACAGTCTCAAATCTTGTCCGCACCCCTAGTTTTTAATTCATGTATGATTAGTGTTTCCTTTCTTCTTGGTGCGGTGGCTCAGTGGTAGAGCGTTCACCTCCGGTGCTTGGAGTCCCTGGTTCGATCCGAGCTCGCGCCGTGTGGACTTTGTGGTGGACAAACACCGTGCTCGTGGGTTTTCTCGGGGTTCTCCCGTTTCCTCCTACTTTCTTCATTCCACTATTTCAGTCATCATCACCGTCTCCTTTAGCCTAACCGGCATAAGCGTGGGACGTAAAACAAAGTTTTCATCTAATTTTTTTCTCATTGACTCTAACCTTGCTTCATGATTTCTTATCCTTCTTTCTATGCGTATTGCATTTTATCTCATACTATGTAAAATGTGTTCTACGTATGTTATATGTTATGTTTGTATTATTTTGTATGTTTACTAACCCAAATGCTAAGGCTACAAAAGCCTTAAGTCCAGTGTTTATTTATAGATTTTAATAAAGATATTTTTTATATCTACCTTCCCATAGACCACCCTTCATACAACAAGTATCCCATTCTCCAAAAATTCCCTTCCCTAAAAGAGGGCGTAACCCTCTAATAGGGTGCTAGCCATCGGCTAGCTTGTGAAAAAAAGAGCGCTTTTGTTGCTACTGTAGGTTTTTAATAGATAGATACTAATATAAATGTTGTTGTATCACACTCTTTGTGGACCTCTCGTGAAGCCTTTCGTCTAGAAAATGTGCTGTAAAAGTGATGTCTCGACTCGAAAAATGTATATTTTACTATTGGAAGAGCCGTGTCTCGATTCGAATTTTATCAGGAAAATCCTGTCTCGACTCGTCTCGTGCGTATCCCTAGTAGAAGGATTCTGATAATTTCTAGATGAAGTTATTTTTTTTAAAAAATGGGGCTCTTGATATAACTTTGTAACTTTTTTAAACTAATAGATAAAAAATATGCTGAAATTTCGTATCATGCAAGTATGAACAGGGGAACTTCGTTTGACGTACTATTTGATGTCAATAGCTCAGTGTTAGAGCGTTTCTTTCTAGTTAATTTCTAGATGAAGTTATTTTTTTTTAAAAAATGGGGCTCATAAGCTTTGTTCATAACTTTACGAAACGAGACGAGAAAAAAAATCTTCGAGAATAGAGACGAGACGAAATTTTTACAAAATTTTACGAAAAGAGACGAAAAATAGCATTTCTCGTTTCTTTTCATCTTGTGGGCAATACTGAAAGAAAGTCAGGAAGAAAAAAAAATCGGGATCAACCGCTTAACGAAGGGTGTCCAGACATACTGTCAGGGGCTGTATTAGTTCAGTAAATATGAAGAAAATTAGGACTGTCCCCTAAAAATTGGCAACAAAATGTTTTATGTTTTATTTCTTTTTCTTGCTCTCTTCAGTGTAGTCAATAACTCAGCAAAAGACGGCCATAATTTAAAGACTGCATGGAGTTAAAAATAAATAATAATGCTTCATTTTTTGATACAAAAAGAAAGTTTTCAAGAATTATTTAGTTTTCTTTTCTATACCTATTTCATTTTTAGTTATTTCATGTTCCTTCTCACTAAATTTTTTTTATGACCTAGTAATGCCATTCTGCAAAAATAAAAACAATGTCTATTTTCATGCAAGCTTATACATATATGTTGTGATTAATTGCAAATTTGAAGCGAAGCGATCCACCTCGTAGCCAGCCCAAAAATGTAGGGGGACGGTGGAAGTTAGGGGGCCGGATCCAACCCTATTATACTTCATCACCACATTATAGTTCATTTGAAAGCCTACCGTAGAAATTTTAGGGGGCTCCAGTAAAAATTTAGGGTCCCCGTAGTCCCCTCCTGGATACGGGCCTGTCTTCATTGATTAGTCATAGGATTTTTCTGTGCATCAATTGCCTTCGTGAACGAACACGACATCCAAATAGTTGAATTTGGCACATCAGCGTAAAGGATAGTGGCTTTGCAAAATCGTGTTCGCAACAACAACACGAAAAGGGGTTCGCCCTATTTCTAATGATGCAAATTCTAGTTTCTATTGTTTACAATGAACAGTGGCGTATTTACTATTTTGTTTCGGGAGGGGCTTTTCTAACTTTCGGGGGGGGGGCTTTGCCTGAAAATGTGAAAATTCTGCAAGATATTTCATATACTTTACTATAGTAAGTAAGATTTCGGGGTGGGGGGCTTAAGCCCGGAATGACGCCACTGACAATGAGCATCCGCGCACCAAATGCTTTTCCAAGATTAAGTCTATAGGTCTTCGGTGAATTTTTCTTCAATTATATGTCATAAGGGGTCGCACGTCCCGCCAGGCATCTCAGAGGAGTACCCGGACAATCGAACGCCTAAGTCAAGTAAAAAGAAGCTTCGTTCCAATTATAATCATTACAACACAAATATATGATATAATTATAATCTATAATAATTGTACTATATATATAGAGATGCAAAAAAGCCGGCTTTTTTGGGAAAAAAACGAGAATTTTGGAAATTTTGGCTTTTTTCAACTTCATGATTTTTCTATCTAAATAGCTTTCTTATAGTATATTCTATAGTTAGATAAGAATTCCATGACCTGAATGTGATATTTCGCTCTGAAATTCACCATCAAGATGGATGGAGCACATGTTTTACGAATTAAAGCTAACATGAAGAATGTAGTATTTGAGGGTAATTTTAGAGGCTATTTAACTTTATTTTAATTTTTGAGTTATCGACATCTTTTTTCTTCTTTAGTTTGTCATCCGTGTTTCATTTCTAAGAGCTTTTAGTACTCTAGCTTCTAGCGCAAAAGTTAAACTTGCCCGTTTTTCTATTTATCCGTCAAAGCGTACGTTTTTCAATATATCCGTCAAACCGTACTTCCACATTTCTGTTATACTGTAGCTGTGAAGTGATTTAGCAATAATTTTCCGGACACAACCTTGAATACCAATTTATACAAATAATCAGTAGCGGATTTAGAAAAGTACTTTAGGAGGGTTTTTTCTGATTGTTTCGTTTCCTAAAAAGTCCTAATTTTATTTGGGAAGTGCTTGAAGTTTATGAGTACAGGCATAACTAATATTTCGTTTCGTTTATATGTTTAGCAATAATCTTCCGGATACAACTTTAAAAATCATTTTATACTGAGAATCAGTGGCGGATTTAGAAAAGTATTTTGGGAAGGGTTTCTTACTAATGTTTAGTTTTTTTTAAACATTCGTAATTTTTATTTGACGGGAGCTTAAAGTTTATGAGTAAAGGCATAAATAATAGATATTTCGTTTGTTGCAGACATTCCGTAACTTTGGGGAACGGGCTTCAGTCCGAAAGACCGCCCCCCTAACCTTCGCAAAACCGTCACTGCTGGTAATTAGTAATAATAACGATTTAAAAACAATAAAAAAGGAAGTCGCCCAACTCAGAGTACACGCACTATTTCTACATTCACAGATGGAATGAAGAAAAGCTTTGTCAGAATGGTCGAATGCTGGTTGAATCCCGGACTTCCCGATAGAAGCGCAAAAGCTAATCACTCAGTCATGTTTGTTGTGTAGTTGTATTTAGCTTAACTTAAATATATTCCGTAGTCTTTTTTTTTTTGGGGGGGGGGAGAGTTCCGTAATGATATGTTGAATCCCTCTTGTTAAAAATTCAGAAAACTTGAGGATTGGGTAAACTGTGATGGTGGTTCTATAAAACATAACTGTAGAATTTCAAGAATATACAGAACCAAAAGCTCTAGATGTGCAGCCTTTAAGTGTATCATATAAATCTAAGTATTTCTCGTATGTTTTATTTTAATTTTATTTTGTTTCAAAAAGAGGGTATGGAATATTTTGAAGTAAAAATACTACATACTATTTTGCTAGTTATTTGTGTATTCTTTAAAAAGAAGTGTTTACTTTTAGGGTTGTCTGATTTACACCAACTTTTTTTTTTAATAACTGGTTTAAACCATAAAAATAAAAAGAATGAAAAATGCGAATCGTGTGAACATCATGGTAACGTTTCCAGATATCAAACCACCTGCAATATGTAGTTTTATTTCCCTTTCACCTTTTAATCAAGGTGTCCCATGTTCAATTCTCGGTCGAACCACAATCCTTCTTTCATGCGTAACCCAAGTAGCGGTTCGGATGTCAGTTTAAGCGAAAGTCTTCTCCTTGATAACCTCGGTATTTCGTAAGGATGTTAAGCCTAAATATACGAAACAAACCAAATTGTATATTTCTACATGCCTAAATGCGTGTTGTTTTATAAAGAAGCCAATATTGCTTAAATATATTGATAGAAATTGGCAAAATTTATCGATTGCCTACGTAGCTTCCAACATTAGCTTGGATTGGACTTTCAATGATATCTACGTACCGGTACTAAATTTGTAATTTAATACCTCAGTTTTAGCGTACTGATTATGGTACGTTGACCTTTAAATTTTACATGCAAAGCAATAACAGGATTTTCCCGTTATTGTCTTACATTTCAAGTAATGACGGGATTTTCCCAATGGCTAGGGCGGGAGATTCTCAACTTAAGAAATTTACTGACCGCACTTCTTTAAGCTTATGGGAGTTCTTCCGGCATAACCCCGCTGTTGCATAATAACATCAAGGCGAAACAAACTTAGGCTATTTCTGTGAATATGTAATATAAATACATAAAGCAAAAAATCTAAGTCAAAAAAGCCTGGTTTAAACCAAAAAAGCCTGGTTTAAACATCCCCCCAAAAAACGGGTTTTTGGCATTTTCAAAAACAACCACGGTTCTTGCCAACTCTGCTTACTTTTGTATATAGGAGGTTAAAATGTGTTTATTATATACATTGGTTAATCCTGTGGAATTCATAATGTAAATATGTTGAAGAAAAATTGTTTGAAATATTTTTTCGAAATTCATAGTTTATTTTCGATGTTTTATATTATTATCAGTATCAACCACTAATTAAATGATTTTTTGTGTTATAGAGAAGCGATACAAAGTCTGTTTTATCAATTTAAAGCAGTATTTTGAAAAAAGCCCAAAATTTCCGAAGCAAAAAAGCAAAGCAGAAAAAACCGAGTTTTTTTCCAAAAAAGCCGTTTTTTTCCGAGCCCTTGCATCTCTAATTATATATAATATAATAATATATAATACAATTATAATAATTACAATTATACATACACAGGTACCGAAAAATGACAGTAAATCAGGAACCGTGCATTTTCCTCGTATGCTATGCTGGAGAAAATGAAGAAAGCATAGTAACTCCTCAGAAATATGCTGAGGTCATTAATCGTGCAAGTGTTGCTCGAGCCATAAAAAGTGTTGATTGTACTTTTGCACTATATCATATAAGCAAGAAGGATATTAACAAACTTATGATTTTTTCTGTCTTCTATCCAGAAGTTGAAAGGTTTGAAGTGAATGCTGCATGCTTGTTGCACTAGACATGTTAAGGGGTGAAGAGCCCTTAAATGTAAAGATGTTGTTATTTGCTACCGATAATATTAACTACATCATCATGATCCCACTTGATGGAAAATGTACTTTTCATGAAATGGGGATAATTGTAGCTGCAACACCTAGTAGTAGATAAGTTGGCAATACTGTTCCTAGGAAGAAACATGTGCACACTAAACATCAGAATCAAACCGAAATTCTCCTCGTAGAATATAATTTTTGAAATCAATCTACACAAATATAAAATTTAAACCTCTTCCTGTGCCGAAGGATAAACATCATAGAATTAATATGCTATGGTGGTATCTTTAACCAATTGGGGATCCTATGGTACAATTTGTACCATATGCACTTTTCATGGTATATTGCGTTATTTCTCTTCTATTTGAGCTTTTTCGTCCGGTTTTTTTTTTTTTTTGTTTTTTTGTATTCCAAATCCAGAGGCCTTGTAGAAGACATTACGTATGGTTTCAGACCGTCCTGCGTCCAGACATAGGAGGTGATGACGTCATAAGTCAAAAATTTATTTTCTCATTTTCTAAGCCTATGTTCAATATTTTTTGGCGGGCTTATTTTTCTACGTAGAAGATTGAAATTTTGCACAAGCATTCAGTCCACAGAGTAGTATTTACCAGATTTTTTGTTCCGATGTCAGTGCTAAAACAGGGGGGTCCAGAGGGGCAAAAGTTGAAAAAAGGGAAATTTTGCCCAAAAAAATCCCTTTTTTCAGGAATTTCCCGCCTTAGATACATGATGGAGACATATGAATGGTACCGCCTGAAAGACAGTCCTATTCTGAAGAGAATGATTGGCGGATTATGGTCCTAGAGTAATTAGGGATGTCTCAGGAATTTTTTTCCCTGAGATCATAGTGTTTTATGGTACTTTGGGGCACTGTGGGAATTTTTGATAAAAATTCTCCCGCCCTTACTATTCAAGATAGAAACTTGAAATTTGGCACACACATTCAGTATACCAAGTACTATTTCTCAGATTTTTTTAGATGGCTACGATCATACAGGGGGGGGGTCCAGGGGGGCCAAAGTTGGAGAAAAAAAATTTGTCCCTCCGAAATTTTCACTTTATTTTTTTCCCGCTTCTGGTATATGGTATGAGCACGCAAGTGGTACCATTTGCAATCCAGCTCTATTCTGAAGAGAATGAGGTATGAACCATGATCCTAGGATAAATAGTGACGGATACAGTAGCTGCTTGACTGAAAGTCTAAAAAATAGCCCAAAAAGCCAGGATCCGGAAAGGGTTAAACTTTAGCACTCAAGTACCTAATTGGCAAGGAATGGTGCACATACTGACCAGTAACCATATTCACCCGGATTAGTCATCTGTGCCAAGGATCTTATAAAATAGAGGATCTGCCCTTACAAAAAAATCTTGAAACCATACGTCACAGTTTCTCCACCCCTACTCTGCCCACTCCGCCCAATAGGATCGCAATGTTTTGAGCCAACAATCATGGCGGAAACGAAAGTAGCCAATCAGACGATGGCGGAAACGAGAGTAGCCAATCAGACGTGCCTATGCTCGGTTGTTTTTTTGGCTTCATCGATTTAATAGGATGAAGATACATATGGGCAGATCCTCTATTTATAACATCCTTGATCTGTGCAGTTCCTGCTCATGATTGATATCCAGGGGCGTCATTTAGGGGGGGCAGGGAGGGGCATTTGCTCCCCCTGAGTTTGAGATGTATATAGATTTTATCAATAGAATAGTAGTAAATCAGTGAGAAACGCGAAATTTTACTAATATCAAGGGGTCTTGCCCCCCCCCCCAAGCAAAATGTGAAATGACGCTCCTGTGACATGTATCATGCAGATGAGACATGCATCCTGTCTGCTCTCAAGTTCATCTGCCAACTATCAGAAAGATATGGAATTTCAGTTATAACGACCACAGTTCGTATATTTATAGAACTAAGGCTATTGATATATCAAAATCCATTTTACACAATGCAAGATATTATTTTTTTTTATTGTAGTACGTAATCTTTAAAAATTGTACATACAGTTGTCACGAGATGGATCCTTTCCTATACATTATTTATTTTTTCGTTACTATGACAACTAAAATTCACGTCATCGTATCACTAACATAACAAAATATAATCGCATAACAACAGAAAGGAAATTAATTCTATTTCTCTTGTCATATTCTTCTTGAACAGCTTGTGCATAATTTAAAAACACATTTTGCCCATAATTACAAATAAAGATATAATAAACATGTTAAAATACAAGTATCGTTGTACAGTAGCGTTAACCTTTGGTGGAAATTTCTGAAATTATAAGTGATGCTGAAGAGAATATTGGAGTGAAAGATGTCATTGTCATTTGGAAGCTTCCATACCTTAATGGATGAATTGGGGGCTGTAGGTACGTTAATGGAAGACAGTGGATTGAACGAGATATTAGCAATAGTGAAAATGCAGTCTTCCATATGGTCGTATGAATAACCAATAGACGTATATCAAAATTTGCTATTTTGAGTTAATATCGGTACATTATATAAGTGTACGAGATATGCAGGGCCGGATTTCCCAATAGGCCCGGTAGGCCCGGGCCTATGGGCGCAAGCTCCCAGAGGGCGCACGACCGAGAGAAAAAAATAAAAAAAAATCTAGAAATAAAAATAAATAGCCATAACTTAACATATTTTTTGAATTGATTTTAAAAAATCAGGCTAATAAAGCATTCTGATTTTGAAGTTCATTGGAACAAATAAATGTTGGTAAAGTTAAACTATTTTTCAACATTATGCATCAACCTCGTTACAACATTGATCTCAAATACGGGAGGACTGGCTGTAATTTTTTAATAAAGGTTTTTAGGAAAGTAACTTTAACCAGACTAGGGGGCGGAAAAATTATTGGGCCTAGGGGCGCCAAAATGCTAAATCCGACCCTGGAGATATGCCGATCGCTCTGCTTTCTCATTTACTCGCCATCTCAGAAATAAAGTATCCATCGACTATGATTCTTACAGCGATAGGTAGGTCTCGTAAAACCATGTAGGGTATCAATGTTAACTCAAAATCGCAATTTGTGTGATACATTTTTGTTTATTCCAACTATGATATTGTGTCAGGAAAAACAGTATAACTTGCATTACGTGGGCATCTTATGATGAACCAATATCTCACGAATCTAATTATCTCTAAGATTATTTGAAACTGAACCTGAATTTGAGAGCCACATTCTCAAGGTATAGCAGTTATACTGTCAAGCTGAAAGGGTGACTTAGAGTTGGATAACATATTTAAATCAGATTATATGGCAAATATAGTTTATGCTGTTAATGAAGTGCTGGGTGTAGTCAAGGAGGTAATTCATGCTGATCGTTCAGGATCATGGACAATGTACCTATATGTTATTTCAGCTTGTTTGCCCCATATTTGCTGCTGTAGATCACCAAAGTTACATAAAATCTGTTTACCTCCGCTTTCAAACCATGACAAGTTTGGAGATAACTAACCCTGAAGCTTATGATAAATTCATGGAGGGATGCCATGTCATCAGACGAAGGAACACATTCTGGGCTAGTCTTGGTTGGCAAGCGCTAATGAGCACATTCTTACAACATTACAACCTTTATGACTTTCCTTGGGGATGATGTATGTACAAGTTTGTTATTTTGCCCATGCCATCAATTGATCCGACGGAGCTTCACGAACTTTTTTTGGTACTGAAAAAGTCAGTTTTTGAAAAGATTAACAAAAATGTTCTTTGGCATGAATATTTACAAATTTTCTGTTCTCCAAACACAGATCCCAGAAAATTGATAAATAAATAAAATGAAAAAATAAAAATTTAAATTAAAAGTGGTAGATGCTAATTCATTTGTAACACCAGAGCGATTTTCACCCATAGCCTCCCCTACAAATAACTTATCACTCAAACAAATTTACTTTCAAGTTATGACATCCACCGGTCTTAGACAAGATATGGATTCTACTAACTGAGACTGGATTAATTAAGTATGTAAACTGATATAAATAATGACAAATAATAAATCTGAAAATAATTCATTACTTCTTTTCAGGCGGAAGTATTGCACTTAGATGAAGTTGTACGAATTATAGTGTTGATTGAATTGCAAGAGTAATGAATGCCAACAAGATAAACGATGAATTACCAGATAGTATGGATGAATAAAGCCCTTCATATAGTGCAATGTATTAGTGGATTGCTAGAGAGAACATCAAGCGAAGATGAAGACATTTAGGGCGACCCAAAGCTGCAGTAACTTATCAGAATCTTGACCCTGTCATACTTTCAAATAGACAAATTAAACTAAATGCCATGCCAAACATCTTGGCATTTGAAGGCGGCGCTTCAAGTTCCCTTTAAATGCTGCTAGCAAATGAGAGGCCTGCGGTATTGCCACGTTTATTTTGTAGACATTCACTTCAGTCTAGTCCCTGCCACTTGATCGCGCTGTACTTCGTCTGCTTAGCCAAGTCATAGTCGCACCCCTTTACCACTTGGCAACGTCGCGTCAGAGCTTGCGTTTTATTCGTTTAGCTGAAATGCCAAGATGTTTGTTACAGGCTTTAAAGAAGTTTGTGAAGATAGTAGAGAAATCTGCTGAACATTTTCATCACAAAGTGGATCCCGAAAGAGCCGAAATCCGATCAGAAAAGTTATTGTGTGCGTCCATCATGCGCAATGTTGGTACATTTTGAACGTAATTCACGCATTTTTTTGAGTCGTTTGGACTCAAAAAAAATGTTCCATTATTTCTATTCAGAAAACAAATGCAGTGGCGACGTACGAATTCATCAAGACACAAGTAATTTCGAAAGTGGCAGAAACCCGCTATCAAACTGATGGCTATTGTGTTTTGGGATTGCGGAAGAAATCACCCATATCGATTATGTTGAACAAAGATCCACAGTGAATGCCAATTACTACTGCGATGTTCTGGATAAATCACATGTAGCGATCCGAAAGACACAGCAGGAAAAGTTAGCGAAAAGCATTATGTTTCAGAACAACACTACATTTAACAAGAAGCATATAAAAATGCAGATATTGAACCTGCTGAGCCATAAAGTAATTGACTGTCTGTCGTATTATCCAGATCTAGCTCCGCAGGACTTGCATCAGTTCTTAAATTAAAAATGGACTAGAAAGAACACATTTTGCAGAGAATGGCGCGGTCATCAATTTTGTTAACATGTGAAAGGAATATATTGAATAAATTGGTAATTATTTTTGATCTACTGTTCCCTTTCCATGTTTAACTAGAAACTTCTCAAATATCCCTCGTACATATATTTATTAATCAATACTTTTCGTATGTATTAAGTACATCTGTACCAACAAATAACAAGTAACAAAATTTTAATGAAAATGATAAGTAGAATTTCGTTAGCGTTTCTATTTCATTTGTAGTAAGAAATTTAAAGGACAAAATTGCCAATTGTTACCAAGCCTAAAGTAAATCTGCACCCAAACGTCAAAACGGCCTTTATTTACATTTAAAATCTATGACGATTTGAAAAGAAAAGAATAAAATAAGTATTGAATGAATTTGCTCTAAAAAGAAACAAATCAACAAATTTCTTTTGTAGAGACCTTCTTCTTCTTCTTTTTTTTTCATAATGTCTTCTTGTGAAATGGATATAAATTTGATACGAGAAAAGAAAAAAATGATAGATTTCATTTAAAAAAAAACAATAAGAAAAAATTGATCACCAATCATCCAATGAACGATACAAGCTGGCCAATTGATCAATGTCATTTCGGGCAAACGTTAGAAATGTTACGGAAAGAAAAAAAATCTATGAAAAAAAGAATAGACTTTTTAAAAATGGATATTTAAAAAAAAACATAAAAGCAGACAAGGGTGCATATTGATCCTGAAAAAAAAATGTACATTTTTTCCTTTTTTAAAAAAAAAAGTTTGAAAGAATGATAATTTGTTCGGATTCTCTTTCATCTTCGAAATTACAGCGATAAAATAAATAAATAAATCATCGACATGACATCCGTACCACGCGTAATTGATAGATTTTTAAAATATTTATTTTTATCGTCAATTATTTATGAAAGATGGTAATAGTGTTGTTAAAGAGTTTGTGATTGAGCTGAAGGTGAATTTTACTACATAATGTTATTTTAAGCTCTTTCAAGTAAATTTCATAATAATAGTCGTACTCGTTTCTCTTTCTGGTAAAAAGAAAATATTAAAACTGATTTGAAAATCATAAAAAGTACAGTTAATTCTCATTTCTATTATTTGAATAATGAAACTTTATAAACTATGTTCCTATTATCTTCTACAATAGGAAACCAGTAGTGAGGTAACATTCCGATGCTAGTGTTTCCAAAAGTTCTTCGTCTCAAGACATTTAGCAACATATCCAGGGCTGCCACACTCGCGATGATGCCAGACACGGGTCTGAATTATGCTAGATTTTTGTAAATTATGCCAGATTTTCAAATTTTCTTTCCTAACTAATTTTAAAGACCCGCCCCTACTTTTCTTCATTATTTTAATGAAGTATTTCAAATGTATTCATGTACAAAGCTAATATGACGCTGTAAGGACTGATAATGAAATAAATTGGTAAATGGCACATAGGGGAGGAAGGTCGAATTTATATTTTATGAATGGATAACATTTTAAGAAACATATACACAACATGCCGCTTCCGACACAGCCCTGAAGCATTTCTTTTAGTATATTACAAGCTATCCCCTGACGCTCATATCCCTCCCCTCTCAAGTTGTAAATTGAAAGGGACAGAAACATTCCAGATAACCACACATTCAGGTTTCAGTTGACAGTAATAAAACTATGGGTAAGTAAATGTTTTGTAGGGTCACGTTTTGCTATTTTTGAACATTTCTCTGAATTCAACAATAAATTATAACCGCGAAAATAGACTGGTTTCATTGCTCGAACCATCGTTTCAACTAAGAAGAATACTTCCAGACAATCCTTGAACCATCTAAATTTTCGTTCCTTTTCTGTTCACCAGAGGAAAGAATGAAATTATGCTAGATTTGGCCAATATGCTAAAGTCAAGATGCTAGATGCTAAATGTATGTAAATTATGCTAGATCTAGCACCAAGATGCTAGATATGGCTTCACTGAATATATCTAAAGTTTTAGTACAAAAATTTTTGGCTCTTTAGGCAATGACTATTTATCTATTATCTCCATCACAGCCAAACCATAACACTATTTCATTCACACCTATTAATGGTGAGGGCCTTAATTCTACATCGACGTCAGCAGGCAATATCGATCGGCAATGCATAACGCTTACCAAATGTCCACCACCATTCAGTTGTGTACGCAGAATTTCGTCGAAAGAAGTTTCAAGACCCCAATCTTGTGTTCTTTCACAAGCGTAATTTTTGTAAATGTATTATAATATAGTAAATGTTTATTTTTCCATAAAACTTTCAAGGGGAGAAGGGTCCGAAAATCCTCTTGCGTACGCGACTGCCAGTATAGTACTAAGCTTACCGTTTGTAAATAATCTCAAGCTGAGCACACCTTAACTTATCTTCTCACATACTGGATATTCTAGTGTCATCGCAGGAGTATTTATATAAATAACACCATACTTCATCTCCTTCATCTACACCTACACTTCCAACATATCGAAAAACATCTCATTATTGCAAGGAAGCTTTTCTCAAAAACATGGACCATAGGATGTACTTCTAGTTGATGGCGCCGCACCGGTTACAGACTTTGACGAGGAACGCACCTTCCCCAAACATTTTGAAAATGTCTTTACTCCACGTTCAGCCCCCTATCTTCATTCATCCCTCACTTTGACACATTCTTCCACTGCTGAACTTGAACAACATGCATTTGTCGCGACGATTCACTCCCTGCTAGCTCCCGTAAGTACGAAACGACATCTTGGTTGTTCTCTCTAGGTGCAAGGGCGCCGATCCTGGGGGGCCCGCGGGGCCCGGGACTCCTCTTGTATTTATGAATATACAATATTTGGCATAATTTGAATGCAATTTGTCTTAAAATTATCATATATATATACCTCTGCATCTGAATGGGCCCCACAAATTTACAGAGAAATCGGGTGCCGATAACATCTTTTATCATCACCAAATATTTCTGGATCTCTTTGCTCAACTTTACTCCATGATCTTATCAACTGGCTACTTTCCCACACAGCGAAAACTTGCAACAATAGTTGTATTCTTAAAACGTAAGAAAGATTTATCGGAGTATGTTTAGTACAAGGGGTCCAGAAGCACGTAAAACAAACAAAATTTACAGGAGAAATCAATGATGCAAGTACTTCGACGTAACATAACGTAACCAAATCTAACCTAACCTGCCATAAACTAACTTAAGCTAACCTTAACTAACCTAAACTTACCTAATATTAGTAGAAATAAGCGAAATCCTATCGTTTTTTGGAAAATTATGCGGGACCCCTACACTAATTTAACATAAACTAACCTAACCTAAACTAAACTAAACTAACGTAAGCTAGCCTAAACTAACGTAACGTACTCTAAACTAATCGAATGTGAACAGAAATTACCAAAATTGTAACATTTTTTAGAGAAAAGAGCTGGACCCCTTCTGTTAAACATAGGCCGATTTATCTTCAATAAGTTGCATCAGTCACTAACGTTTTCAGGAAAAAGTTCTAAAGAATTTTAGTGAAGCGACTCCGTTCCTATCTTCCTGCAAATGCTGTATTATAGTCTGGCAGCCATTCCATAAGATTTGCAGAGTACCTTGCATTTTGGGGTGACCAAGGTTTCTTGATGTTTTCTTATAGATTTTGATGTGCTGAATCCAAAACTGCCGGGTGCAACTCTAGCACCCTTGAGCATTTCCCACAAAACTCACTAACGATTTCCCCTCCCATTTTTCATTAAAAAATCGTTGACTTCGGGAAAATTATCTGTAACTTCTACAGTAGTTAACGTAGAATAAAAATTCAAACCTTGTTCTGCTTCTAATGAAACTGTCTTTCCAACTATGTTAATCACTTGGGGCTGCGACGAACAGGAAAGGGAAATAAAATGGGAAATTCTGGAAAATTCTCTCCCAAAGCATCTTTCAGCTCTTAATATTCAAGAGCCATACTTCGAATCTCCTTCCGAAAAGGAAATATTTTTATATTTTCATGAACTTTCGACACTAGTAAACAATATTAGGACGGGTACCGCCGTGGCACCCTTGAACATTTCCCACAAAACTCACAATTTCCCCTCATATGTATTTTACCAAAAAAATATTGACTTCTGGGAAATTATCAGTAACTTCTACAGTAATAAACGTAGAATAACGGTTCAGACCTTGTTATGCTTCTAATGAAACTCTCTTTCCAACTATGTTAATCACTTGGGCTGCGACGAACAGGAAAGGGAAATAAAATGGGAAATTCTGGAAAATTCCCTCCCAAAGCATCTTTCAGCTCTTAATATCCAAGAGCCGTACCTCGAATCTCCATCCGGAAAGAAAATATTTTTATATTTTCATGAACTTTCGACACTTGTAAACAATATTAGGACGGGTACCGCCCTGGCACCCTTGAACATTTCCCACGAAACTCACGATTTCCCATCATTTGTATTTTACTAAAAAACTATTCACTCCTGGGAAATTATCTGTAACTTCTACAGTAATTAACGTAGAATAACGGTTCAGACATTGTTATGCTTCTATTGGAACAGTCTTTTCAACAATGTTAATTACTTAGGCTGCAATGAACAGGAAACTAAAATAAAATGGGAAATTTCGGAAAATTCCCTTGCAAAGCATGTTTCAGCTCTTAAAGTACAAAAGGGATGGGGTTATCTCCTTCCGAAAGAAATATTTTTATATTTTCATGAACTTTCTACATTTGAAAATAACCGTACACACGTGAACTGTAACCGTGTGATACACACTTCAATAATTAAAATTTAAAAGGAATTTACATTTATAGAATTTATAAGTAGCACAATAGATGGTACAATTATCTTCCTCATATAATTTGGGCAGTAGGATATATTTAGTACTTGTATTGTTGTTTTTAAGTTCAGTTTACGATTTCTGGCTAAAAGTTCATGGATTTTATTGTTTAAATTTCCTTTTATCTTTTCATCGTTATTAATTCTAACGTTCCTCCATGTGTTAATTCAACCTTTTTATATATCTACAGTAGAGACCTGCACGGGCCGGGTGCGGGCGGGCCGACACTGTTATTTCTTTGGGCCGGGCTGGGTTTGGGCTGGCCGACACTGATTTATCTTCAGGTCGGACCGGGCTGGGGCCGATCAATTGCAATTCTTTAATAATTATTGACTTTCGTTAAACGATAATTGGAATAAAGCCAAACGTTGAAGAAGTGTGTCCGTGAAAAATGTTACAAAGAATGCAATAGCTATTTACAGTTTGTGTTGCTTAGCGGCTCCACTTTCACTATAGAGGATTGCAGGCATTATGCGGTAAATTGAGCTCTGACCTTGACCTTCACTGAACTCAAAATATAACAAGAAGGGGTGGAAATGTTTTGCCTGTCGCTAACCAATATTGCCATCTTCACTTTATGCTAAAAATCAATTAAGTTAGGCAATTGTACCATTCGGGAGGCAAGCGTCAGGTTGTGAACCAGAGTTTAGAAAATGTTTCTGAGATTGGGGCTTGAGCTAATTTTTTTTTTTAATTTATCGGGCCGGGGTCGGGCCAAAAACTTTTAAAATTTATCGGGCCCGGGCCGGGCTTGGGCCAATAATTTTTTAAAAACTTATCGGGCCGGGCCGGGCTCGGGCCGAAAATCTCCAAAACTTTTCGGGTCCGGGCTGGCCGGGCCTAGGTACGTTCGGGCTGGATTGGGCTCGGGCCGAAAAATTCGGCCCGTGCAGGTCTCTAATCTACAGGTAGCAGCCATCACATAGACATAACAGTTTTTAGTGAACATGTGGGTGAGTTTACAACTGACTAGTGCCAAGTGAATAAACTGTTACTGTTTTATGTGTGTTAACACGTTTCAAAATAGTGTTTCATAGTGCACTTTTTAAAATCATGACGGATGAAAAGAAGTGCATTTTCACATGTCAGAAAACACAAGAGCGGCTTATAACTGGAGGACCAGCTCCAGTTCGATCAATTATGTTGGCAAGTAGTCTTAGAAGTGACGGACGGTTTATTTCTCTTGATGAAGATGTGCCAGTATACTTTCATAAATACTGTGTATCAACATATACTTCGCAGTGGCATATCAAAAGAGCCAAAGAGCAATCAATTTCAACCTCCTCTGAACCACAGGTGAAACGGATTAGAAGATCAGACGCAAAACCTTTCAATTTTCGTACTGTCTATTCTGTGGAGAGATCTGTTCCGATTCTGATCCAAAAAATCCAAGTTGATGGCGCAGATATCACCTTCTTAGAACGGTCGATCGTTCAGGGCAACCGACTATACAAGAAGCTATCCTCAAAATATGTGATGTTAGAAATGACGAATTATCCGTAGCTGTTCGAGTGCTTGTAAGTGGAGCTGTTGGAGATCTACATGCGGCAGACGCTCGTTACCACAAAGACTGTTACAATCAATTCTTGCACAGTAAGTTAGCTAAAATTTGTTCACTGAAATGCAGCATAAATAAAGGAAGTGACGGAGATGGAATCAACAGCTTTAAAAGAGGGTAATCTCGTATTTGGAACTCCATCGAAGTTTACCATCTTTATCAACAGAACGGTGGATCTAGAACTGATCGTCTTGCAATTATAAGAGATTTTCAGGAAAGAATAGGTAAAGACCTTCTAGTATTGTCCTCTCCTGGTGTATCCAGCATTCTTGCCTTTAAAAATCAAGCTGAATATTACCGAAGATAATGACGATGATGATGGAGAAACAATAAAAGAACTAAGTACAAAGATAATGAATGAAATGAAGAAGCCTGTTGGTAGATTGAAAAGTTACGAAATTACCCTCTCTGAAGACAATATTAAAAATAATGTTAGTGAAACTTTACTTTCCCGATTAGAGATGCTTCGAATTACTGAGCTACCTGCAATACTCATTGGAAATATCGTAACTGCAGCATTAACAAAGCAGCCAACTACTCTCTAGATTGCTCTTGCTATGCTTCTGAACAGCAAACTTCTCATTGACGAATTCTGTAAGTTTGGAATCACTTGTAGTTACAGTGAGACCCTAAGATTTAAAGCGTCAGCTGCAGCAGAAGCCAGCAAAGCACCAACTTTGCAAGGACTTAATCCCTCAACAGAGGGATTTGTGCAAGCTGTTGGTGATAACTTCGACACGTCTATTTCATCTCAAAATGGCCTACGTCAAACTCACAGTATGGCTCTGCTGATAACTCAAGTGGAGAAGTCAGGGAGTTGCAACAGTAACAAAATTTGTCGCATTACAAAGGAAGAAATGAAAGAACGTGTTACTAGTGGAGTGCCTGTACACCGGTACACAGGGCCAAAAAAGCCACCAATGCCCCAACATTTCTCAGTGAAAGAAGTGCCAACTCTAGCATTACTTGCATCTCAAGTTTATTCAGTGTACAGAGCACAGAGAATAGATTTCGAGTTTTTAAAGTCGATCATTAGGAGTCCTGAAGTCACTCCTAAATATGCTGGCTATAATACAAGAATATCAACAGCCATTAAACAAGTGTTAAAAGGAGTTAGCTTGAAAAAATTGGGGTCTCAGGAAGAGATAACCAATGATATAGAACAAGAAGCAACTGACTTTGTAGCTGCGTCCTATGGTGTAGCGAGTGTGAAGTCTATGATAGAAGTTCGTATTAACGTTAGGAAGAAAAAAAATTGCATCTACTCACACAAGAGCCCCACTACTTTGCTCTCTTCCACGGACGTCGCAAGCTTTTATACTAAATGTAAAGCGCACACATCTACAAATGCTAATTTGGCTGAGTGCAGACAGGACAGACCCACCAAATGTTGATCCAACTTGTTATGGATGGACACGTGATGAAACAACCAAATCGTTAAGGCCAGTTATGCTTCCTCCAAATGTTGAGCCAGCTCCTGCCGATGTACTTCACCTCATCAAATGCTCCTGTTCGTCAGAAAAACTTTGTTCAACAAGAAGATGTAGTTGTATAGGTAAACTACCTTGTACAATGTTCTGTAAATGCTTTGATGGTAGATGCTACAACAAACTAAACACGTACTCACACGCTGACGAGAGTGAAGAAAGTGGTGAGGAATAATATTACAAATAAACATGACATACTTAAGTCATTAGGTAAGTTTATCTTGAATAACCATTTTTTACAGATAAGTGTGGCTTTTAGAATACCACTAGAACATTCATTTCCTAAGTGTGCGAAACCTCTCGAATTACAGGTGCTAGATTTTAATCAAAATCATAAAAATCGAAGAAAGTTATAAGAATATTTTTTTTTAAACGTACGATTTATTAATACACTTTACTGATAATAGAAAATTTTGGAACAGTCTAAATGCATTACATTCCTGCTTAATAAAAATATCTCGAAATTGCAAATGTTGCCCTAAGGGCTGATATCGTTGGAAAGATTATTCGAACAGAAGCAAAAAGGGATGAAACATTATTCTTTGTTAATTTGTATAGAAGTTCAAGGTACATTTCCCGCAATGAACTATTTTTAATATAGACGATGGGAAATCATGAGTTTAATGGGAAATGGTCAAGGTGGCAACCTTTCTAATATTGTTTACTAGTGTAGAAAGCTCATGAAAATATAAAAATATTTCTATCGGAAGGAGATACACCCCATCCCTTTTGTACTTTAAGAGCTGAAAGATGCTTTGGGAGGGAATTTTCCAGAATTACCCATTTTATTTCCCTTTCCTGTCCGTCGCAGCCCAAGTGATTAACATTGTTGGAAAGAAAGTTTCAGTAGAACCATAACAAGGTCTGAACCGTTATTCTACGTTTATTACTGTAGAAGTTACAGATAATTTCCCAGAAGTCAATATTTTTTTGGTAAAATACAAATGATGGGAAATTGTGAGTTTTGTGGGAAATGTTCAAGGGTGCCACGGCGGTACCGTTCCTAGTATTGTTTGCTAGTGTCGAAAGTTCATGAAAATATAAAAATATTTTTCTTTACGGATGGAGATTCGAGGTACGGATCTTGGAAATTAAGAGCTGAAAGATGCTTTGGAAAGGAATTTTCCAGAATTTCCCATTTTATTTCCCTTTCCTGTTCTTCGCAGCCCAAATGATTAACATAGTTGGAAAGACTGTTCCATTAGAAGCGTAACAAGGTCTGAACCGTTATTCTACGTTAATTACTGTAGAAGTTACAGATAATTTCCCCGAAGTCAACGATTTTTTAATGAAAAATGGGAGGGGAAATCGTTAGTGAGTTTTGTGGGAAATGCTCAAGGGTGCCAGAGTTGCACCCAGCAGTTTTGGATTCAGCACATCAAAATCTATAAGAAAACATCAAAAAACCTTGGTCACCCCAAAATGCAAGGTTCTCTTGCTCTGCCACCAGACTAATTATCTCCTACACAAGCTGATTTCTGTTCTTTATTCGGCACCAATGACCAACTACTGAAATCTTTTTGATATAATTTGACACGTTATTCTCATTTATGAGCTTTCACTGAACCGCTAATTTGTCTGCCCATCATTACCAACTTCCTCCATTACAGATTTCCTTCCGTGCTTCCTCATCAGGTGATTTGTTAAGTTAAATCCCACGAAGACTTCGATTTTCTTATTTGGCACGAAGAAGCACAAATTCTGTTTCACAGCAAATCCTGAACGCTTCAATTTTTCCCTGATGGGTTCATCTATTACTCGACAGGTCATAGTAAAACGTATCGAGAAACACCTCACCTGAAATGCTCATCTTAGAATCTTGGTCACAAGACAGCGTCTGGTGGATCATTAACTTCGTGCGTGCTTTATGTGCTGGCTTGTATGCTGAAGTGAGAGTTCTTTCAAGTCTTTCCTCCTATGATGAAGATATTAGTATTTCATTCATTTCTGTTCCTATTCTTGACCCGAAACGTCTCTTACGATTTTCTAGAAATGGTGATAATTTTCCAATAATAGAGACCTTTATACTAGTTGATTGTTGAGAAGGAGATTCAGATTCCTCTGTACCATGGTATTAGATTAACTGCAGAGAAAAGGAATATTTCTGCAACAGTGACCACAAATTTCTAAAGAACTATCTTATTTGTTCCATACAGGCCCGTAGCCAGCCCAAAATTTAGGGGGGGGGCGGCTGGTTAGGGGGGGCCCGATCCAACCATATGTTAGCTCATCACCATATTCTAGTTCTTTTGCAAGCCTACTGTAAAACTTTTAGGGGGCCAGCAAAAATTTAGGGGGTCCGCCCCCCCTAGACATCCCCTGGATACGGGCCTGGTTCCATATTAAAACCAGCTTGTAGGCTTAGGTGTCTTAAGTATGTCAACTTCATAAACTCATAATAAAAATCTTTCCGAGCAGCGAGCACTCTGTTTTTCTTTGTTGAACCTGTGACTAAGTTCTAGTTCTTCAGCTAAGTCAAACATTAGTTTCAGAAATTATTTCCAAGATAATGTTACAATCGATCAACTAGCTGTTTTACATGGAGTTTCAACCTTTCCTCATAGCTACCAGATAAAATACTTTTAAATCTGCCTAGCGTAGGCAAGGGCGCCGATCCTGGGGGGGGGGGCGGGAGCCCAAGCCCCCAAAAGCTTATGTGGGACCCCCTATTGTATTTATGAATATACAATATTTGGCATAATTTGAGTGCAATTTGTCTTAAAATCCTCACATATATATATATATATATATATATATATATATATATATATATATATATATATATATATATATACCTTCGGCATCTGAATGGGCCCCCTCCCAAACTTACAGAGAAATCCACGCCCTTGAGCGTATGTAAAGCTAGAAATTCCTCCAATTGGTTTCATTTTTAAATTATGTCTTCAAAAGAACTTTTAAGGACACCAAATCAGTTCGTAGCGATTCTCACACATTCGCAGCAGAAACACATTCAATTACTGATTTCTTGTCATTTTCTGTCCAAGACCCGCGAACTTCTTGTTTTGGTCTGAGTTTGGGTATGTTTTCAACCAAGAAAATAAGTTTACTTAGAACACTCCGTCCAATGGTATCATTAAAGAATGCAATATCTTGTTCGGTGATACCCACCAATAAGTTGTCCAAGACTACCCGACACGCAAGGAGGAGCTCCCTCGTGGCTAAGCGGTTAGCGTATTCGCCTTTGACGTGGGAGGTCCGGGTTCAATTCCCGGCGGGAGCTCATGTGGTTCGGATTCCACGTTAATCAGTAGGTCCACGTCTCATATAGCCTCGCTGCTGAAAGGGACGCTAAACTAAAATCAACTCAACTCAACCCGACACGCAAGGACGCCAATTTCTCTGTAAGATTTTTTATTTGAAGGAGGGGGATTCAGATGTGTATTTGGTTGCAGACAAAGGTCTAAGAAGTCATATATGAGGATTTTAAGACAAATTGAATTCAATTATGCCAATTATTAATATTCATAAAAATACATATAACAATAAAAAATACATATAAAAATTACATATTCATAAAAAGACATGGGGGGCATATAAGCATTTGGCAAATGGGTTCTCCGGCCTCTCCGACGTCCTTGCCGACACGTACAATTCGGAAATAACATGTCTTACACGCAAACAAAATCAAATATTGAAGATGCATTTCACACAAGATTTGTTTAAACTCCAATCCACTGTTACAGTATCAATTTATACTGTATATTTTGTATTCGTCTTAAGAAGAAAAATACTCTTCAGAAAGATACTTCTGCTGGAACAATGAGTGTACATGGACAAGGATTAGCTCCAAAAGTACAAGAACTAGCCGAAGTCCACACTTGTAAATAGACAACTCCTAGTACTTAAGAAGAGAAATACTCTTCAGAAAGATACTTCTGCTGGAACAATGAGTGTACATGGACAAGGATTAGCTCCAAAAGTACAAGAACTAGCCGAAGTCCACACTTGTAAATAGACAAACTCCTAGTACTTAAGAAGAGAAATACTCTTCAGAAAGATACTTCTGCTGGAACAATGAGTGTACATGGACAAGGATTAGCTCCAAAAGTACAAGAACTAGCCGAAGTCCACACTTGTAAATAGACAAACTCCTAGTACTTAAGAAGAGAAATACTCTTCAGAAAGATACTTCTGCTGGAACAATGAGTGTACATGGACAAGGATTAGCTCCAAAAGTACAAGAACTAGCCGAAGTCCACACTTGTAAATAGACAAACTCCTAGTACTTAAGAAGAGAAATACTCTTCAGAAAGATACTTCTGCTGGAACAATGAGTGTACATGGACAAGGATTAGCTCCAAAAGTACAAGAACTAGCCGAAGTCCACACTTGTAAATAGACAAACTCCTAGTACTTAAGAAGAGAAATACTCTTCAGAAAGATACTTCTGCTGGAACAATGAGTGTACATGGACAAGGATTAGCTCCAAAAGTACAAGAACTAGCCGAAGTCCACACTTGTAAATAGACAAACTCCTAGTACTTAAGAAGAGAAATACTCTTCAGAAAGATACTTCTGCTGGAACAATGAGTGTACATGGACAAGGATTAGCTCCAAAAGTACAAGAACTAGCCGAAGTCCACACTTGTAAATAGACAAACTCCTAGTACTTAAGAAGAGAAATACTCTTCAGAAAGATACTTCTGCTGGAACAATGAGTGTACATGGACAAGGATTAGCTCCAAAAGTACAAGAACTAGCCGAAGTCCACACTTGTAAATAGACAAACTCCTAGTACTTAAGAAGAGAAATACTCTTCAGAAAGATACTTCTGCTGGAACAATGAGTGTACATGGACAAGGATTAGCTCCAAAAGTACAAGAACTAGCCGAAGTCCACACTTGTAAATAGACAAACTCCTAGTACTTAAGAAGAGAAATACTCTTCAGAAAGATACTTCTGCTGGAACAATGCGTGTACATGGACAAGGATTAGCTCCAAAAGCACAAGAACTAGCCGAAGTCCACACTTGTTAAATAGACAAACTCCTAGTACTTGCAGGTGCGCTGAAGAACAAAGTTCTTTATTTTTCAGCTAATACAGTAACTCTGGCCAGGCTCGCAACCAGCCACAGAAGTTTTCGGGGGGAGGCATGAATATATTAGGGGGGCCAGGTCATTAAAAATTCTCTTACTAATAGCTAAATTGTGTTTTTTTGCATTAATAATAGCATTTTGTGTTAAGATCTGGAGGGGCCACGAAAAGTTTTTGGAGGCAGCCCCCCCTTGGCCCCCCTCTGGTTGCGGGCCTGACTGTAGCTCATAAGGCTATTTCGGAGCTAACATTGTCTGTTACGAGATGCTACTCAATGTCCAGAGGTACCCGATTTTCCCCTATAGAACACGTAACAAAAATATAAATAGATAAATAATAGTAATAATAATAATAAGAATAAAGTTTTCCCATATGGTTTTGTAACTTCTTGAACACATATATAGAGGCCTATATATGTGAAAAAGAAGTTAGTGAGAAAACATTGATAAAGAAGAAAGAACGCGGTAGTCAAAGTAGCTACTGTGCTACAAGTCTGTTATAAGTTGACGACGACCTTGGTTAGTGTCTCCATCATTCATATTTCCGCTTGATAACCGATGAACATGTCAACAGGAGCATTAGCATCCGGGCTTTCTCGATCTGTCACTGCCACCAACCAAGGGACTTAGTATTGGATGTTGGGGGAGAGGATGAAAAATAAGGGATGGTTGTGTTAAAGATGACGGAATGAGACGAGCTTCTTGACAGGAACAGCAAACCACCAGGAATGATACGTCCTAGTCGTTGCTCACGCACAAAAAGATCCCAGAAACTGATCAATACATCCACACACACACACACATACACAGACGCTAACCGCTCATATGATGATGATGCATTTGAATTCAACTGATTCGTGAAAGGAGCAGCTCATTAAGGGAACTCTTTACATATATACACTCACACTTGTCGTGATACCAAACGTAACATTTAGAACAAAGAATCTCATTAGCGTTAACAGCAATTCCTTGTAAACATTTTATGGTGTTATCAACATATTCAGAAGCTAAAAGCGATTAACGTAGGCGTTTATTGTGTGTAGACACGTTTACTTCCCTTTGATTGATTTCTGTGCTTTCACATTAAAATCTCGTGGAAGTTTCATAGAATCATATGTTTTGAGGATTATTCTGGGGAAGATATCGCTCTATGTTATAGATAAACATACAATTACATACCTAAATTTCTAGTTTTTTCAAGTGTAATCCTGTAACGGAATTTCTATATAGTTTTATAAGGAGCCAGATCTATCAAAACTCCTTTATATATTAGTGTATCCATCTGGCATACAAACATTTTCAAGAACTACCAACAATTTTGAAATACCACTATGAAATACCACTAAATTTGGTCAGGATGTAGAGGCTAACAGTATATCACATTTTCTCTCTTTAAAACTATTCAAACCGGAAGTGGCAGAAATCAACTACTTACGGTTTTAACATCAATCGCTATAGACCAAAAATGGTAATAGATAGCGATAAGCGGTTTTCTGCAATCAATTTAGCGTCTTGATAGTACATTCCATATCAATTCTAAACTGTCTATTAAAACCGGAAATGGTACATATCTACTAGAAATTTACTATCATTTCCGATTTGAAAATTCAAGAAAATCACACCACACGAACCAAACTTCTTTACGTGGTGTTCAAGTGGCATTGCTACTTGTTACATATTAACTACTACAGAAGACATTATCTGGGAAAGTAAGACGGTAAATTGTACAAAAACGGATTTGTAACAGAGAAGAGAAAAAAAATCAATAAAACTAGAATTTAGAATTTTCCATAGGTATACGAACCTTTCGGATCGGCTTACCTGCAAGAAGAAAATTATTTATCTCTTCTTATTATTATTATTTATTTGTCAAGAATTTAAAGTCCATTTTCGACATGAAATTTACAGTTTGATTTGAACTTTGGTTCTCTTATAACGGAGAGCTAGAAACAATGATCGTAAGCATATAAAGCACGAATACTAAACACTAGCCTGCTTTCAGACAGTTTCAGCATTAATATTGCAGACAAGAAGAGACAAAATAAGATTTAAAAAAAGGTTTTCTTGTCTCGTTCTCTTAGGAGAAGTCTCGTCTCTTCTCAATTCGCGAAGAATTCTTTCTCGGCTCGGCTCGATTTTGTAAATTATGTCCAAACTTTTTTCTTGTCTTAATTTTATCTAAAAGTTCTCAGAATCCTTCCGAGTCACGAGAGGTCTATAAAAAGTGTCATATAACAACATTCAAACCATATTCCATATTCCATTCAAACCATATAAATTACTGGAATATATTATATAATGACTTGTGTATCTCTACACATTGATGTACTTTTCTTTTCAGTTTCACGTCCCCGGATTATGTCCTTCAGGCTAAGGGAAACTATGATTAAGGCAAGTGAATAATGATGGAAGAAATATGGGATGATAATGTAGGAGAAAACGGGAGTATCCCGAAAAAAAACTAACGAATATGAGTTTATTGTTCATCACACACTTACTTGACCGAGAATCGAACCAGGATCCTCACGCATTAGAGGCAAGCGCTCTACAACTGAGCCACCCTTTTCCCCGTCTTAATGATGATAAATGCTCTTCATTGCATTGTGTTCGTATATCACCTTAAAAATTTTATGATTTTTAATACTGTGAATGATAGAACACTGAAATGGGATTTGAGATCCAAGATTTGGATGAACTAGTGGTTCCTGTGAGATTCAAGAAATTTCTCGTCTCTTGGGGAACATTACTCAACATTGAGATTTATAGTAGGGATGGCCAGAACCGGTTCCTGGTGCAACCGGTTTTCGGGTCTGAACGGATCCGGTTCTAGAAGATCCGGTTCCGGAACCGGTTTTTGGGTGTCAGGTCTGGAACCGGTTTTTCGGATCCAGGTCTGGAAACGGTTTTTCGGACCCAGGTCTGGAAACGGTTCTTCGGATCCAGGTCTGGAAACGGTTCCCAAGATCCGATTTTGGAACCGGGTTTTCGGATTCAGATCTGGAACCGGGTTTTCGGATCCAGATCTGAAAACCGGATCTCTGAGAACCGGTTCCTCGCGGTACCGGAACTTTCTGGCCATCCCTAATGTATAGCGTAATAAAAATTAAGACAATTTATAATATTTAAAGAAAAGTACTATTTGAGCTTTTGTAACCAACACAATACCAAATTCACGATGTAATTTTGTTTTGTTTTGTTTCTCAATATGCATTCAAAGCTTTATTTTATTTTATTTTATTTTATTTTTAACGAGACAAGATCTAGAGTTCTGTAGTCTCGAAAGGTTTCCTGAAAGTGCAGTCTCTTCTCTGATTTATACCTATTTGTATTAGAAGATCTCGGTTTCGTCTCGTAAGCTCGACATGTAAATTCAACGTCAGTTTGTCTCTCCTCGTGGTCAACAGTAGTTCAAAGGATTCACTGAAGTAATAAGTGAAATTTAGAATTCAAACTGACACCGTTGCCGTATCAGGTTGTTTCGAACCCCAATTCAGCATACGAAAGTTATTAAGTGTGAAATTAAGATACGCGTTCAATTTGTGTTGCTGCTACGTTATAAGATTTGACAATAAATTTCCAGAATTGATGCTGGTACTTTTGCAACTGCTGGTAACAGAAAATTGTTTATCATGTGAGTTAAATGCTATAGTATTCCCCTTTTGCAGGACATGTCACAATTTGGTAAAGAAAGCATCCATTCCCTTATAAACATCAATCATCGAAGACAAGCAGGTTCTCATTGACAGGGATTCTTCCTAGTGTTGCTATACAAAGGATGAACATTAAATTTTGCTATAAGTGGGAGAAATCAGCTACGGAAACTTACAAAATTAACAGAACTATTTACCGCAAGAATGACCTATCTAGTGGTAGTTTTTTTTTTGAATGATTAACAGTGGCGTATAGTTTAGGTTAGATTGTCTCCTAATTTTCCTCTACAAAATATTAGTTATATGGTTAAGCTCCAACACATGATCAAACTTCCGTATTAACTTAGTAATCCTCAACTTGAATTGAATGCCATGTGTTTTCCTTTTGGGTTTCGAGTTTTCTGCTTTCCTTACGTTACATACTTATGGAACAACTTGTGCATGGATGACAGGACCTGCTATTAACGTGGTATTCGAGCAACAACAAAAGCTTGAATCCAGTACAATTGACGAGTGGACAGGCCATTATTAAAAATCAACCTTAATAGTAGAGACCGCTCCTCACCACACGACCTCGCCTTCAAGAGAGCAGAATTACACCAGTGGTACCAGCGCCTCTTCCCTTCGTATCATTAGCTCACTGTTACATTTATGTTTTCAACTTATTTTCGATGATTTACGTTATTACGTAGCCTTTTTATCCACTAAATTTATACCACTCAATATGGTTTTCCTACGAGACAAGTGAAGCTGTCTCGTCTCAAATCATCGCCACATGGACAACCAAAAAACTGAAGTTTTAGAAACAACTAATTTCTAGTGTAAATAAACAACTGACAACTATAACTTACTAAATTTTACGTAATGATAATGATAAGACTGTCCCTGCTTTTCTCATGGCTTGCGAGTGCACGGGTTCGATTCCTGGCAGAATAGCATTGAATGTAATGGCATAGTTCGAATTTTACCTCAAACTTCGTCTCAGATGGTCTTGGTGCTGAAAAAGATGGCTGTTTCAACAAACAAACAAAAACAAACATATTTAAACTCTTTCAGTTTAACGTCTCACGATTATGTCCCTTAGGCTAAGAGAGACGGATGATTAAGGCAAGTGAATGATGATGGAAAAGTTCGTGGAATGAAAACGTTGAAGGACACTTGAGTACCTTCACAAAACCCACGGACGCAATGTTGTCTACTATAAGCTTACTTGGACGGGGATAGAACCAAGGACCCCTCGCACAGAAGGTAAGCGCTTTACCATTGAACCAACGTGCTCCCGAAAATATTAATCATCACAAAATTATAAAGCAATCGTAAAACTTGAACACAGACGTGATTAACATGATGTTGATATAATAACTAACTGGTCTGTATTAACGGGGGCTTTAAATTTTTACTGCCCCCCCACTAAAATTTCCACGGTAGTCTTGCAAATGAACTATTATATGGTTGGATCGACTCCTCTAGCTTCTAGCGCCCCCCCCCCCCCAATATTTTTTGGGCTCGCTACGGGCCTGATAACTAATCGTACTCATATTACGTAGTAAGCACTACTAATAAAAGAACATAAAAATGTTTACAGATAAATAATTCTTGTGGTTTCCCTTAGATGTCTCTTAAGCATGTAATTAATTTTTCCCTCTTCAGTTTATTGTATTAAAAATTTGATACTAAATAAGCTAGACACTTAAGACACTTTTAATTGTGAACAGTTATATTAAATTAATTTACAAACAATGTCGTACAGATTAATATGCTTTCAGTAATTTGATTCTAAACTAACAAGGGAAAATAAAATAAAATGCATCTTTAACCGTGGACGGGTCATCAGTGTAATGTTAAACATGGGATTTCCTCGAATTTAAAAATTTATTTAGACACTTCTGAAAGTATTAAAACTACGCAAACAGGGGCGCCTACCACGAGTTTGCTTTGGTGCTCTGTTCTTTTGCCGTATTTCTTAAATGATAGAGGGGGGACATAATATTTATTTTGAACTAAAGCATTTCATTTCAATTCGCTGCATTGTATACAGCGCTTAAACATTGTTCTATTTAACTGTATAACTTCATTTGTTTTCTCCCCTTCTAAAATCTGTTAATCGAATGGTTAGCATTCAGAATGGACTGATCAGTTTTAAGATAGGGGATTAGAACATGTAAACTTTGGTCCCTGTTTTGCTGTCATACTTTCATTCAGAAATATTTTCCATTATGAAAGAAAAGTATATTTTCATTCAAAAATACCTAAAACTAAAACCAATTTTCCGGGGAAAGACTACCTTGGAAATTGCCCCCAGAACCCCGGTTGTGAACTGTGAATTAAAGCACTCCAACTGATTTTCAAAATCCGGCACACCTATCGGGTTGCAATGATGTAAACATACTTTGGGAGAAATGTCTGAAATTCAGCTCAAATGTAGAATAAACTAGGCCAGTGGCGTATTTACGATTTTGTTTCGGGGGGAGGGCTTTGCTAACTTTCGGGGGGGAAGCTTTGACTGAAAATGTGAAAATTCTGCAAGATATTTCATATACTTTACAATAGTAAGTGATTTCGGGGGGCTTGAGCCCGGAAGCCCTCCCTAAATACGCCACTGAACTAGGCCCTATGTAGATTCTATATTCCAAAAGCAAATTGTCCTAAAATGGACAGAACGTAGTAAAAAAAGCACAAAACATTATCATTAATGCCAACGGAAAATCAATGAAAAATAAATAATTCCTTCACTTATCTCGAAAACCAAAAGAGGGAGATGGCTGAAATTCAGCCCAAATGTAGAATAGACTATCTAGATTCTATATTCCGAAAGCAAGTTCTCCTAAAATAGATTAATCATAGTCAAAGAAAGCACGAAACATTAACATTAAAGCCAATGGAAAATCAATAATAATAATAATAATAATAATAATAATAATAATAATAATAATAATAATAATAATAATAATAATAATAATAATAATAAAAGAATTCGTCCACATATCTCAAAAACTATAATAAGGAGATAGCTAATTGAATGCTTATTGCAAAGACATAATGAAGAGGTTAAAAACAATGAACAGCACGTAAGGTAAATATGGATAGAACATCGTCAAAAGTCAAATTTTTTGAGTAAAAACAATAATAATGATGAAGTATGAATCTTCTGCGAATTACCCAGCACGCCCCACGTGGAAATTCACGTGTTTGAAATATCTCACTTTTGGATTTGGTATCTCCAGACTCGATTTAGCACGTAAAATTTTACATTTTTTTTTTTTGTTTGTTTGTTTGCACATCGTTTTAGATTCCCATACTATGCTATTCATAAGTATGGAAGGCCTTCTAGAACGACAAAGTCCATCCGTCCGTCCGTCTATCGACAGGTATAGAGCAAAGACGATAAGAGATATTGAGGAACAGTTAAAAAAAAAAAAAAAAAAAAACAATTTAGCATCCCAAGAATATATTCCAACCCCGCCCGTATCTTTCCATTAACACTGGAAGTAGCAGAAATCCACTACCACTTCCGTTTTAATATTGATCTCCAAAAAGCGAAAGTAATAATGGATAGCAAGAAGCGGTGTCTTGTAATAGATTCAGCGTTCCATGACTATGAGTTATTCCTTTACCTTCTATTCAAACCGGAATTAGTGAAAATATGTGATTTCCAGTTTCGGCAATGATCGCCATAATATCAAGAAAAAATCGTTAATTAGGGTGACCAGATTACTGATTTGAAAAAGCAGGACGTTTGTCCAAAATAACGTGGACCGAGATAGCTTTATTGTAGTCTTCGGGCGTCGCCTATGATCGCTTCAAGTTGATGAGGTGCTTGTGAGACTAATAAGCAATATCACATACTATCACACCGTGAAAGGGTTAAGGATTTATATATAATGTAGACAGACGTTGTGAGAGCTTTAAGAAATATTTTAAATTTTATATTTCTTTCTTAAAACTAATATTATGAACAGAAATCATTCTATGAATGGTAAGAGTGCCTACAAAACTTTATTTAAGTAGAAAATTACTGTATAATATTTTTGTTTTCTGAAAATTTCTGTTTAAGTTAAAAACATTTTGTAAAATAGACATGACTTCAGCAACTGAATTCTCCTCCCTTTCCATAGCAAGAATGTTATGATAGAAAACTATGACATAAGTGACTGAATAAACCATAACTTTGTCTCACTAAGTTTGTTTTTAAAAAGAGAACGTATTAAGTGGGGGACGCTATCTTGGGAAAGGACATAAGCCTCCAAAGCTGGAAACATTTCAATTAATCTAGTTATACATGGAAATAAGGGTAACCACCTACTTTTTTAATGACATAACAGATTCCTGTCAGGCCGGTAGCCAGCCCAAAAATGTAGGGGGGGCCGGTAGAAGTTAAGGGGGGCCTGATCCAACCAAATTGTAGTTCATCACCATATTATAGTTCATTTGCAAGCCTACCGTGAACATTTTAAAGGGGGCCAGCAAAATTTAGGGGGGACCGGCCACTCTAGACCCCTTGGATAGGGTCATGGTACTGAGTATCTACAAGATCACAAAATTCTTTGTAAGAACAGAATACGAGGTGTTTCAAAACAACACCAACAACGTTTGGGAAGTGATTCCTGACACCAAGATAAGGCAAAAAGCATAGACTAACCTGGGTGCACAAATAATTCCTTTTGGAATTATAAGCTGCCGAAAGCATGAAAAAATAAACTATAAAAATCCAAAGCTCCAAAAGTAAGTGACCTACCGCCATACTTCCTGGTCAAGACTTCACTTAGGAATTAGTATGTGCCCTATCCAAATATTCAAGTTTCAGAATCCTGTGTTACTTCTGCAACAATTTTTATAGAGATAGTTGGAGAGCACTTCAAGTTATGTGCCTGTAGCCAAACTCCCTCTATAAAAATTGTTGTGTGAGTATCTCAGGATTCTGAAACATGTATTTTTGGATAACGACATATCAGTTCCTAAGTGAAATCTTGACCCAACTACGGTAGGTCCAATAGTATTGGAGCTATGGACCTTTAAAGTTCATTTTTTCATGTTTTCGGCAGCCTGTAACTTTGAAAGGAAGCATTTATGCACTCAGGTTGGTCTATACTTTTTGTCTTACCTTGGTGTCAGGAATCAACTCCAAAACGTTGTCGCTGTTGTTTTGAAACACCCTGTATATGGAAAAATAATTACTCTCAAAACTATGGATTCCACATCAACACTAAAAACAGTATCAATACCATGCTGGACACTGTTATGTAACACGTGATCAGGACATCCTTCTCCCACAAGTTTGGGATTCAGTTCACTTTTCAAACAGCTAAATATGTTACTTCCTCCTTTTTACCAATTCCTCCTAAGTTTGTATTTGTATTATCTCCAGTAAAAGACCCACATTTATGAGCTATGCCTCTTTTCCTAAGAGCTTCCATTATGTACATTCATCTCCAAAATGATTGTCGCATATCTATAACTGTCTTCTTGTAAGAATATAATTTAATAATGATTTTGCAGGGTACTTTTAATACAGATATTGTGTGTATAACCGGGAAATGTATGTTTGTGGTAAATTTCATAGGAAAAGAATTATAAATACGAACATTAGAATGAGTAAAACAAAATGTTGTTAAATGAACAAGAAAGTTTTATTTTCATTTTATTGTTCTTATTTACTGCTCTTTTGACATGAAATTTACCACATACATGTCTGCTGATTATACACATACTAACATTATAAGAAATACCGGGCGAATTCGTTATCAAATTATATTTCCTCAACAACATATTTATAGATATACGACAATAATTTTGGACATGAGTGTACATAGCAATAGTTTCAGACCTCTCATTAGGGACAACTTTCATTCCAATTATCTTAGTTTTAATACCAGCAGATTTATAATGGATCAAGATGGGAAACATCTTCACTGATCCATGATTGGAGCCGTCTGTTGCAACACTAAATACAGTAGGCCAACTTGGGCTTTCATGTCAATAGGCAGAATAAATTTCTTAAACTTGTTTCTATAAGAAAAGATTGGAATTTTGTTATTACTCTAAAAAAAATCAGGTAAAAATATATTTCTTTCGCATGTTAATTTGTATGAATATGATGGTTCATCAAGGAACCCGAAAAAATAGGACATTTGACTATTTTCTAGAAAATCCCCCCTGGATGCCTTCTTAGAGTCTGAAGAAGAGGACATGTCCGGGTAAAAGAGGTCGTTTGGTCACCCTATCGTTAATAGATAACCATGAGGAGTTTTTTCTTTCATGGATGCAGTATACACTGTTAAAAAATACTTTCTTAAATTTGAGGAACCGTTTCTTATCTGTGCACCGAGAATATCTTTTCTTAGAAACAAGAGTTTGAAACTGTCATTAATGAGAAATTAAGAAAAGTAGATAAGATTGTATAAAGCGAAACGAGAACATATACTGTTACTTTTCTTATGTATGAATGAGAATTGCCAAATCTTATTTCTAAGAAAATGCTGTCTCGGTGCACAGATTAGAAACGGTTTCTCAAATTTAAGGAATTATTTTTAACAGTGCAGCCACTAGAATAGGACCTCCTGCTTTATACATCAATTGTAACCGGAAATGATAGAAATCTACTTACTTCTCGTTTTAGAGAACGAAATGGTAACAGAGATGTAATTCGGATCCAGCAACCCAAGAATGAGCATTATCTCGAACTTTATCTAGTCGAGACAGATGTCGTAGTCCTGTCATTCAGTTGTCTTGGAAGCCAGAGAGTGTGGTGAGGAACGACCTTTTTGTAGCGTATTGCCTATGCTGTGCATCCACCAACTTCACTGGATACAAGACAAGTTTTATTAACATTGAGTTGAGCAATACGGGTCTTTCTTTCTTTTACGTAAACCGAATGATATGTGTAATCACAGTTTGGGAGAACAATGGTCATGGCCCTTCTCCGGGTCCAGAAGGAGATACTAAATACCTCAACATGCACGTTGCACCTCAAGATGTAAAAGAAAGCAAGTCACGTATTGCTTGGACGAAGCCTACCAGGGGAGACATAATCTCCCAATAACTAGTCTTTAGAGGTAGACAGCTTGCATCAGCTATTAGGTCTAGTAATGTACTTTGTACTTCTACCGTAATTAGAGGAAGCTCCGCATTGCTTGGACGATTCTACCTGGACGAGAATGTAGCCTATTGCAGGAGGGAGATGGAATGGTGACTGGAGAGAGATGCCGATTCCAGTTATTTGAGTAAAGGTTTCAGATTCCAGTGACAGGGATGAAGCTCTCGAGGATAAAGAGTAGGCATCAAACTCAAAAGGTGACTTAACACGTACCATTGGATCTGGAATTAGACACGGGAGTGTCTCGACGTATTCGTGGTACCTCTATACAGAAGGCGGTAGCATTCATAAATAGACTAATGAAACTAATGCTACGCTGCAAGAAGTGTGTCTACTTTCATTATGTTTTGGTTTCGCTATCTATAAAACTTTGGTTACAATAATAATAATAATAATAATAATAATAATAATAATAATAATAATAATAATAATAATAATAATAATAATAATAATAATAATAGTGTGCGTTACTTTTCAATTCTTTCTCGTGTATAAATGACGTGCCTGTGCCATACTTGCTAATGAATGATTGGTTATAATTCGATAATACTGAGGAAAATAATAAATAAACTAAAATTTATCGATCTGTTACAAGCGAAGGTATCCTCATCCAGCCTGCCTGCCAAATATGGTCTGTTTAAACTCAAATAACTATCTAGGAAGCATAGTGTTCTCTACACCCCACCCCACAACTGTTTCGAATTTTTGCTTCAAAAATTTTGAAATTTATATATAGGGTGTACATAAGAAGTTCGGTAACATTTTCAAAAACTATTTAAAGTAACTATTTCATTACCATTTGTCACTGTAAATCAATTGAATAAGTAAAGTCGCAGGTTTGTTTTCGTTATTGAGCTGGTCATTGTAGTTCCATTATTTATAGCTATATGATGCCTGATGCCCTCCTTGATTTTCCTATTTTACGAGTACAAGTCTTTCTGTGGAATTCATATAACGTTATGTCCTTTCCCCTTTCAAGTGACGTGATGGAACAGGTACAGGTAGGCAGGGCCGGGATTTAAGTTTGCTCAAGTTAACCTGGGGTCTCTGGAATGAATTGGACTCTGCCGAGCTGTAGTGAAACCGTGGGATCTAGCAGCTGGTACTTGTACTGGCGGAAAGTAAGCTTACCTTGCAACGATCGAACACCATGCCTGCAGAGCATAGTAGACCTTGACTCGCTAGGAAGCTGTCTCAGCAAGTAGACTAACTGGTAAGCAGTAAGGACTTCGGTCTGACCGTGCAGTAGGCATCTCACTCCCTGAAGGAGATTCATTCCTACTGGGAATGGAAAATGAAATGAAGTCTTTGAGTTTAACGTCCCACGATTATACCTGTTAGTCTCAAGGAGACGATGATTAAAGCAAGTGAATTATGATGGATAAATTGGTGGAATAAGAACGTAGAAGGAAACGGGAGTGCCCTGAGGAAATCCACGAGCACGATGTTGTCCACCACAAACTTACTTCGCAGGGGATTGAACCAGAGACCTCAAGCACAAGACGTGAGCGCTCTACCACTGAGGCACCGTGAATCGAACGGAGATCTTTACATTAAAAGAGTAGAAAGGATTTTGAAAGAGCAAACAGCAGTTAATTTCTGTGAAATTAATTTTTCTTCAATTTCTGAATGTTATTTGTACGCTGCCGGATATTGTGGTGGTTGTGGCTTCTCTGATCCGAAATAATAATAATAATAATAATAATAATAATAATAATAATAATAATAATAATAATAATAATAATAATAATAATAATAATAATAATGCAACTCTCACCCGGTTTTTTAGTACCGGTGAATTAATAAAGTCTAGTTTTAACACGTAAAACATACATGCGTGCAGTGAGAAAAGTCATTTATCAAAGGTTCTTTTCCTGTACCAAAAGGTACAAGTATGTGGTAGTCGATGTTTTTGTTGGTATTGCTATTACTATGTGTAACACGTCCTGTGGCATGACACAGCTAGAGTAGTCCATGTTTCCTCCCGTGAACTTTACAATTCTACCTTGTTTAAAATGATGTGTTTCTGTGTTGCGTCTTTGTACTTTCTGAAATATCATATTCACCTCGTCAGATTGACACTCTGGGGGGTCTCCCACTTATTGGGAGCAAAGCCAGTATATGTCATCTCGGCTACACAAATAGTTACCTTGGAGATCTTATCACAACTACCACGGCCTGTGTTGTGGTTTTGCGATATGTCACGACGAATGAATTATATTTGCTCTTGATATTCCAATATGTAGTTTAAGCTTTACGGGTTTTGTGTATGTATAATGCACACACAGGAAGATCAAGGAACGGCACTGCCGTATTCACAAGCTGTGTTATCTGTACGTAATGGTCATTGAACTTTTAGTGGTTAAATAGAATAGTAGGCGGGTGCTTTTTCCTCCTATTCTCAACTTTTTGACATTCTTTTAATTTGATATATGAGTTCACAAAGGTTCTTTGTTGATATCAATTGGAGGATTGAAGAAGATCTTTGATCACGACTGAAGTTTGAGAAAGAGTCTCATTCTTATCAGATTATATGAGAAGCTTTAAGGTATTAGGTCTATATATATTGAATTTAATATTATTATTATCATTTGATTTGAATTCATATCGATCACCGTGATTCTAACGTATTAAACTATATCAAGTCACCATTAACGAGGGATAGCTTATGATATACGCCCCTTTCTATCATAAAACAAGATTCGTACTTGTGTATCATGATCAAGCGTTTTCAACTCGCCAATGTATGACGTAAGAGCAGGCTTTTATGATCAGTCAGGAGAGAGAGATCAGGTTGAGCAAAGAAGGGAAGGAACGAGCTAGATGGAATGGAATTAAACAAGGTGTTGGCACTTGGCAGTATTCGATGAGTAGTACATCTGCAAAATGATCGACTATGCTCTGTTTTCCGGTTAATACTGTCTTCTATCAACATTAGGCTTAGTATATTGACTTTATTTTTATTTTATCTTATCTCAATTTTATTTTATCTCAATTGAAGTCTCTTTCACTCGTCAGTCTTAATGGAACTCACTCTTACTCGCCAATCCCAGAGGAAAGTGCAATCTTCAATCTCAATAGAACTCGATCTCACTCGCCAATCTCAATGGAATTGACTCATTTGTGAATGGTAATGGAGCTCGGTCTCATTCATCAATCCCAATGAAACATACTACTTTCACTCATCAATCTCAATTGAACTTGTTGTCACTCGTCACTCTCAATGAAACTGACTATAGTCTTCAATATCGACGTAATTCGTTCACGCTCTCCAATTTCGATAGGATGTGTTCTGACTCACCAATTTTAACTGAACTAATTCTCACCAATCATATCGTAAGTGACTCTCACTTAGCAGTCTCAATGGAACTGACTCACTCGACAATCACAACTGGGCTCGCTTTCACTCACCAATCTCAATAGAACTGACTTTCACTTACTAGTTTCAATAGAATTTGCTCTCTCTCTCACCAATATCAATAGAATTCCCTCTCAATTGGCAATCTCAATGAAACTCGCTTTCACTAGGCCTTATTAATGATGTTCAGTTTGATTGAGAGCGAGCGTCGAAATCTCTTCAAATTAGCGAGATTAGATACTTCTATTAAGTACATCTGGTAAACCATTATGTAATCTCTGACACCCATTTCTGACTGACCCCGACAGAAATTTTAACTTATAATTTTAACCAATAAGCTCGGTTTTGTTAAGCCTAAATTTATGAGAGCATTGTAATAAAAACGACCATATGACACTGGCATATGTGTATATTTAATACTTGAGAAAACGGAGAAGTCGTGTTTCCCTATATCACGGATATGAATAATTATTAATAAGTCGGATCAACTGCAATAATGCCTGAAGATGAACGAGCACCTTTTGGCCTTTAGAAGCGAATATTTGTCGGTTGTGTTGTGTTGCTTTTCCGACAAAAGGGAAATGCTACCTCTTTCTTTTTTTGGCTGGTTTTCGTTAATGCCACTCATCTATAGTAGAAGAAGAAGTCACCAGCATTCTGAAGAAGTCACACACACGTATACAGGGAGATCGTTGTTGTTCGCAGCTGTTCTTTGCCCTGACCTACTACCCTTCTAATTTTCTCCCCTACTGCTTGTTCTCTGCCGACTCCCCTTTCCCGGCGTCAGACTCACAGACTCCAAATTTCTATAAACATTGGGATGTTGTCTATGAAGAAATTTGATTCGTTTGGGAGGTTGCAAAGGCCAGACACACTCTCTGCCGTCTCATCTTGTCCATTGACACGAACTCAATTCATCTGTATAAACAAATATATCATATTTAGGTAGTATCTTCCAGAAATGTTGGTGAGAGTTCAAAGCCATATCTTGAAGTGAAGACAAAAAAATAAACACAATGGGATCGTCCCTAAGCGATTATAAGTCTATAGGTCTTACACAAGTATTTTACAAGCTGATATAAACAAAAACAGAAAATGTCTGTCTCAATTAGTGCTGTCGAAATCGGTTTTTGAAAAAACCGAAAACCGGTTTTTGAAAAAGTGAAATTTCATAAAACGAAATGTTGGTTTTGAAAACCGCTTTTGCGGTTTCGGTTTTGAAAACCGTTTTGCGGTTTCGGTTTTTGAAAACCGTTTTGCGGTTTCAGTTTTTGAAAACCGTTTTTGCGGTTTCGGTTTTGAAAACCGCTTTTGCGGTTTCGGTTTTGAAAACTTTTTTGCGGTTTCGGTTTTGAAAACCGCATTTGCGGTTTCGGTTTCGAAAACCACATTTGAAGTTTTCGGTTTTCAGGAAACCGGTTTTCTTAAAAACCGAAAACCGCAAATGTCACAAAAATTCGACAGCACTTGTCTCAATATTCATTCTGAGCTATTTAAAACTGAACATTATTGAAGTAAATATGTTCAAAAAGCTTTATCAACAGTTATTATGATAATCAAATAATTTTATTCCGAAAAATAACGGGGCATAGTGACTCAGTTGTAGAGCGCTTATCTCTGGTGCGTGGGGTGGCTAATTCGATCTCCGCTCAAATAAGTCTGTTATGCCGACTAAAAGCAGGAAATTCATGTTATTATTCGGTTCAAAATCTCTTGTCGTCGCGAATTCTGTCTAGGAATTTGAAGCTTAAAGTATACAAAACGATAATCACGCCTGTTGTTCTGTATGGTTGCGAAACATGGTCGCTTACTCTGAGGGAAGAACATAGACTGAAAGTATTTGAGAACAAGATCCTGAGACGAATATTCGGATCCAAGAGGAACGGGAATGGGGAATGGCGGAAACTTCATAACGAGGAACTACATAATTAATATGGTTTACCCAACATTGTTAGAGTCGTCAAGTCTAGGAGGCTTAGGTGGACGGGTCATGTAGCTAGAATGGAAGAAAGTAGAAACGCTTTCAAAGTCTTGACTGGAAAACCAATCGGAAAACGATCATTAGGAAGACCTAGGCGCAGATGGGAGGACAATATTAAGATGGATCTCGCAGAGATTGGAATACAAAGTAGAAACTGGATTCAGTTAGCTAAGGATAGAAGTCAGTGGAGAGCTTTTGTGAATGCGGCATTGAACCTCCGAGTTCCATAGGCCATAGAGTTAGTTAGTTAGTTAGTTTATTTATGGACAATAGGGATGCATTCGAGTCGAGTCGAGACAGAATTTTCCTGACAAAATTCGAGTCGGACAAAGCTCTTCCAATAAAAAAAAAATATTTTTTTTTCGACTCGAGACATCACTTTTACAGCACATTTTCGAGTCGAGACAGTCTCAAATCTTGTCTCGTGCGCATCCCTAATGGACAACATCGTGTCCGTGGATTTCGAGTACTTTCGTTTCCTCACACATTTTCATTCCCCAATTCTTTCATCATCATCTTAATTATCGTCTCCCTTAGCCTTAAAAGCATAGTCGTGGGACGTTAAAACTGAAAGATTTAATTAAATTTCATTTATTCTAAAAAATGTAGCTATTTTGAAGCAGTATAGCTCATAAAAAAATTTCTTTCCACAATTTGTTGATACTATGGTTTTACACAATTTTCGGACTTACGGTGATAAGTAGTAGCTGACGTGGAGCGGTTTTAAGCAGTTGCTATACGATCGTGAAGTGAAAGCAGAGGTGTACATCCCCTCCAAGGGCTTAGGCGAAATTTCCCAAATTTTCCACTCCCCCACCACAAATTTACAATTTTCTCTCCAAATTTACGATATTTCAGTTTGATTGTACTATTTTCAGTGAAAACTCGTGTACCCACAAATATTCTCATGCGCACAACTTACGCTCTAAAATCCATCTATGGGCATCGCTGAACGAAACCCATTGTATTGTGAGTTCGAATCCAACTGAAAAGTATTGACGTTTTCAACTATTCAACTAACTCAACAGCCGATACACGTTTCTCTTTATGTGTTGAAGGTTGTCGTCAATTTTTAGCATCGAGACTATATGGGAAGTGAATCTATAGCGCTTTCAAATGATCTCTCTACTGGGGACGGAACAGGACCCCGTATACTAAAGAAGAGATGCAGTGGGTCAGTGGGTCGTGGGTCAAGATTTTTGAGTAGATCAGTGGGTCATGGGTCAACAGGACGTGAGATACTGCGACCCACCACCCAAAGTGACCCACCATGACTCACCGATCCACCATGACCCACTCTGACTCACCGTCCCACTACGACCAGTGGATTGTGGACAGCATCTTCTGAACACTGGTGAACACTTTGTCTACGTTTTACTTTCAAGGTCTTCATTTTTCTTCCTTTTCAATTGTTTCTATTTACTTACCTGAGTTGAATATATCTAATTGTAAGCGAAAGAAGAAAAAAAGGCTTACATATTGATATTGATATTTGTAATTGTGATAATAGCAATAGAATTTACTACTTGGCTTTCGGGATGCAATCCAATTTTACAGTATCTTTTTATTTCTTTACTTGGCCTGATTTACCTTGATTTGAAACTTTCAAATTTCATCCTATTTTCCACTGAAAAGTATCTGTAATTCAACAAGAAAATAATTATATATGACAAATAGATTAAAATTTATCGTAATATGGCCCATAACAAACACTTTACCATTCTTACCGTAAAGGTCAGATCCAGCGGTATTGTAACGAAGCGATGCTTGAGCGATTGACGTTGAAATTCAAACTCCGATTAGTAATTTCACAGCCTTGTTTTATTAACTAACTAACTAACTCTATGGCCTATGGAACCCAGAGGTTCAATGCCGCGTTCACAAAAGCTCTCCACTGACTTCTATCCTTAGCCAACTGGATCCAGTTTCTACTTTGTATTCCTATGTCTGCGAGATCCATCTTAATATTGTCCTTCCATCTGCGCCTAGGTCTTCCTAATGGTCGTTTTCCGATTGGTCTTCCGGTCAAGACTTTGAAAACATTTCTACTTTCTTCCATCCTAGCTACATGACCTGCCCCCCTAAGCCTCCTAGATTTGATGACCCTGCGGACAGACGACTAGGAGTAGTCCTCCAGCTTGGGGGTTTGGGTAAGGCTAACAACCTCATCCTGTAAAAAAAGGAACTTGTTCAGAAACATTCACAAAAGCCTTGTTTTATTACAAGCGTAAACTCTTTAGTCAGTGGAGAGGATGATGTGGATCATGGGCCAGAGTTGATGACGATGGGTTTTGATGGATTGTGTGTCAGAATGAGTTACGGTGGGTCGCTGATCAGTGGGTCAAGGGTCAAGTTTACATTGACCCATGCCATCTCTGCACTAAAGACACGCGCTCTAGCTATTAGACTACTTGAGATCGTGTCTCTGTTAGATTCAGAGGCGGATCCAGGACGGACTTCTGGAAGGGGCGGTGAGTTGTAATACTGCTACTTAGAGCTACTTTTAAGAGCTGCAAACTCTGGGGTGGGTGGTTTTATTTATATATAAAATAAGAAAGTTTCCTCTTCTGGGGTGTGATCGCCCCGATCACCCCCTGAATCTGCCCCTGGTTAGATTCAAAAGATAAGTGAGAAGTGTCCCAGTTGGGAGTCCACTAAAAAGAAGTAGAGTTCTCAATTCTGTTGCAAGGGTCCTGGTTTGATACAAGGGCATGTGAATGTATGTTAGTCAACATAGTATCTATGAATTTTCTTGGGATTTTCCCATTTCCTTCCACGTTGTCATTCTACTAACTATTTTATAATCATTTACTTCTATTAATCACTCGTCTCCGTTATCTAAAGAGCATATACATGAAGGCGGATCTAGAAGGTCTGGAAGGGGGGGGGGACACAGCCAGAACCGAGACTATGATAGGTATATAATGAGTTTACTATAAACTTTAAGAGAATATATAAATATTAGTTTAAATTATTTTTGTCACTCAAAAAGCTGGGGAGTCCTAGGCCCCCCGCCCCATGTCAGATCCGCCACTGTATGCATAGCATCTAAAGGATATTTTATATAAACACTTCATTTTCATTTATGCAATTTTCGGCGCTATAATAGGCTGAATATAAAGGCTTTACTTTTGATCAACTGTGTCGGTCCTTTCTAGCTGAATAAACACATTTCTGTCAGATTTATGAATTCAGCCCTGTCTTTTCTCATATTTGTGTTCTTTTTCATGTGGGAGCGTGTTAGTGCAGAAAAAAATAAAGGAGAAATTTACCCAATTACTTGCAGTAGCTAAGTTTCAGTACATATGATCTAGGAACACATGTGTGAAGAACCATGTGTGATAACACCATTAAAACAGACACTAAGCACTGGACGTAAGTTTTAAGCAAACAAGATTTCGCGGAAATGAGGGATTTTTAGGGGAACTGGAGGACATCAGTTTGCACCAGTTGTTGCTGTGTTCTTCATAGGACATAATCTCTATCTCCATACCCTCTGAACGCGTTGTCACCCATGCCCTTAACGAAATCACCACCGTGACATTATATAGCAGTGCAGTCGTTTATTTTCAACAGCGTGTCTCTTTATTTCAGTCTCTTTACAGCAACAAGGGGTTGTTCACTACATTTTGCTTTGGACTTATATAAACAAAAGTCATTCTCTTGTCGGCAAATTTTGACAGAAATAAAAATAGGGATCATCCAGACTATATTCTTAGACGGTTAGCTTGCAAGTACATATTCCAATGTAAACATGAATTATCACCAAAAAAAAAGTTTGAATATTTAAATAAAATAATACTAAGACTACTTTTTTAGCTTTACTGTTTATACCCACATGCATGTAATTTTAAACCAAACATTAGAATTGCCCTCCCACCATGGCGTTGTTTCCGTCAAGGCTCGTTCCTCTTCTATTTTCGTCATACATCAAACAATACAAAAGTATCCTGAAATATTTGCAGGATTAGAACAGAATACAGATTTTAATGTGTTATAATATACGGACGGCTCCTAAAATGAGAATTTCGGACCAAGACAGTTTCGAATATGGTCTACATCGCCTTGCTCAGTATTTACTGCCGAACTAGTAGCAGTTAACCTTGTTCTCAACTATGCCCTTCAGTTTTCGCTTCGTCGCATGCTAATCTAATCTCTATTGACTAGAGCCTTTCTGTTTCAAGTATGTCCCTGCTGGCGTTGCTGTCGATGTGTTTTTCCCGTACCTCGCTCTAAAGAGGAGGGACAAGTTGCTGTGGCCGAGATCCTTCAATAGTTAGATGCGGACAGGATTGCCACATTGAATTATTTCACCAGTTTTGCTGTGCATTGTGTTATTAGCAATTCTAAGTAGCCTACGATCTTCACTCATCAAGACCACATGACTAAATGACAACACAGCTGAGGTCATTCACTTCTTTCCCCAAAGCGGGCCGAAGTATGTTTCACATGTTTTCCGAGGGCAGACTGGAAATAGAAATTCCGCCACAATGTTCTTAGTAAACATATTCTTGTGGTGGAAATTCTCGTGAGACGCCATCAAGTAAACAACAACGCTGTGTCGTTGTTGCCTGCTGAGTGAAAGAACATGTTGGTATTAGGGAAAACGAGCTTGCAGACAAAGCAGCGAACAACGCCGCATTGGCAGAGATTGCACTGCAACACTCTGTTCCGTCCTGCGATGTCAGTAGTCATTTCCTACAAGTGATGTGCTAATTTTGTGCTCTCATTGGCAAACAGATTGGAACCAAGCCAACGAAAGTACGCTCCACTAATTGTAAGTAAAACTATTTTGATCAGTTAGCAGACATCGTCGTGTACTAGTCACGAAATGAAGTGATCCTTACTCGCTTGCTTATCGAAACACTCTCATCTCATACATTTCTATTTAGTGCGTGGAACTACTTGTCCCTCTGAGTATTTAGCACATTCCAGTCGAATTTCCAGAGTACTCCGACCTCAGAGAACATTTACGATTGTCTAAAAGTCTTAATCAGGCTTGAATTTGAAAGGCAATGCAGTCCTTAGTGATTGTATTCTTATTTTGATTTATGATGTTGGAGTAGTTAACGTATTCCGAAATTTTTGTTTAAAAATTTTTCCTGTTGAGTATTAGTATTATTGATGTATTTCAGTTAATATATGCTGTATAGTGGTTAGAGCGTTGGACTTACGACCGAGTGGTCCTGGGTTCGATTCATGCTTCCCAATTCTCGGCATCCACCCAGCGTCGTGAAGCGAATTGGGGAGTCACGTGAATAAAAGACGTGACGGCCACTGGATCTAGAAAGCCCCTGATACGCCTGTTAAAATGATAGGGTGACCCAGTGCTCTGACAACGTGTTAGTCGCTAGGCTGGACGTAGTTCAGCTGGTCGCTAACAGATGGCGTTGGATTGGCTCAGACCCACAAATCTTATATAAGTTTTGTAGTGGGCCGCAAAATTCGCAAACTCTTTTTGCGAATAAATATTTCTTTTTTTTTTACATTTTTAAAACTGCAACAGAATTCGTATTTCATTTACTTCTTTTAAAATACAAATTAGTGTTGAGTGTTTTTTTTTTCTTTTAGTTAGAACGAAAGACTTCTTGTCTTCCCGTTCTGAGTAACCGAGTTCCCCCTTCTTGACCTCAGGATCAACCGTCTTGTAGATAACGACATTCCCTCTGTAACAAGGAAATGTCTGGTTTTGTGTCTGATATATATATATTATTATTATTATTATTATTATTATTATTATTAGTGGTAGAATACTGTTAAGAAAACCCATATAGTTTGTGTATCTTTTAAATGTCATTTTCTGCTTCTAAAAAGAAGATTCTTTTTCGTTCTTCGAAACCTTAAATATATATGTATGTCTTTGGTCGAAAACAAGTAAGATAAACTGTCAAAGGGTCTTGAGTTCATTATGTATAAAACCTTTCAAGTTTATTACTTGAAATCTTTTATGTTTAGTATGTTTTATAGTTTAAGACACTGTTTGTACAATTCTCTGTAAAATCTCGATGTAAAATCATTCTTCCAGAGAAAGGGGCTCACACACCTAAACTCAAGGACTACACATCACACGCACACGCATGCGCACACACAAAATCTTATCTTTTGCCTGGCTCCGCCCAAGGCACCTTGTTCTAGCCAATCTAGATGTTAATGGCATGGCTCGTTCCAATAGCTAGTATCTCCACCCCTCAGAGTGGAACCCTTCCGAGCACTTGTGCACCCGAAATCGTGTACAAAGCCAATAATCTTTCCTTTCAGGATACTGGTCCCCCTCGGGCTCCGCCCTAGGTACTTTTTAGATCTCCACGCATGCTCAACCTCTGACCTTACGGTCCTGGTGCAACGTTTGCTCACGTTACTATTTTGCACACAGACCGTAAATCGGTGCCGGTCGCACCCCCGACCGAGGCCCTTAAAAACGCATGTTTTGGGCTCTCTCGTCGGACAACGTCCCTCTCCTGAACCCCTCAGAGACGTGCAGACTACGAGGAGTACGCAATTCGTTAGGTACGTCTCAGTTCAGGAACTTATCACGAAGAAGTCTCTAGTTGTCCATCCCTCTGCCTTCCAACCTCTCTGCCTCTACGGAGGCCTGCCTACTCACTCTCTTGGTTACCTACCTCAATCTCTTGGTTTACCCAGTACTTGGCAATCTGTTTCTGAAAGCTCGATGGCACAGCCAGGGTTCTCCCATAATTTCTGGTCGGCTTAGGAAACTGACGGTCAAAGTACTACCCTACCTAATCCTCACGGTAACTTGGCAATCTGTTTCTGAAAGCAAGACGGTTCAGCCAGGGTTCTCCCATAATTGCTGGTCTGCTTAGGAAACTGACGGCTGAAGTTACCTCCTTCCGAACTTGGCAATCTACTTCCGCAAGTTTGGCTTCAGCCCGGACTCGCTCCAGAAACTGCTGGCAAGCTTAGGAAGTTGACGGCTAAAGTTCTGTCGCACCCCTATTTGATGTGTGTTTTGACAGACTCTAAGTTTATTGCTTAGCTGGCCTAAACGCACGGGTAATCAAATAGTTACACCCTGTTTGATGTCTATTCGCAGACCGGTAGATCAAACGGTAACCTTAATTCCTTCTGGTAACCAACTTTGTTTGATGTCTGATTAGCAGACCGGTAGATCAAACGGTAACATTTACACCTACCCTGTTTGATGTCTGTTCGCAGACCGGTAGATCAAACGGTAACCTGTTCCTAACCTCTGGTAGCCTACCCTATTTGATGTCTGTTCGCAGACCGGTAGATCAAATAGTATACCTCTTACCTACCTACCCACTAGGACTGATTCGTGCCCTCCCAGTCTAGTGCAGTTTTGTTTTATTTGTGAAAAGTGCTACAGTTAGTTTGTTTTTATCAGTGACTTTATTTAGTGAGTTATTTTTTTACTATCTATTGGAACACCGCGGCGTAAGTTGAACTCTTTTATAAATATACAAAGTACTTACACTATCGCCCCGGCTCTGGTTCTTGTAATTTGCTTAGAGCCAATAAACTGCAGGCTTACTGCAAGGAACATATTTGTCGAGTTTTGTTTCAAGAGATATCCCAAAGGATTGTTTGGTTATCAAACCTTAATCAGGATAACGATTCCATTGTTTCCACTAGAAGTTAAGTCTTGGCCCAGGCCAACGCTACCGTGTAATACTAAGATTCTTCAGACTGTTTTGTTAGCTGAGTTCCTGTTTCCAGTATAACTTTGCCGCTCGAGTTATAGTTGGTGTTTTGCAGAAACTTTGGTTGAGTAATTAGAAGTATTTTGGTAAATTACAAAACTCTCTTGTGTGGGTACCGGTCTACGCAAACGCATACCGCCGGCCCGCCACATAATTTGGTGGCAGCTTTGTAGGATATTTTGAGCAACCTGGGATATCGTGAACTTTTTGCACAGCCTTAGGATATCAGGAATAATCGTGACATCGTAAACTTTGATACCAGTTTAAGTTATTTAAGTGAACTGTGTTTTGTGCATGTGCATTTTGCATGTGTGATATTTATTGTGTGCTGAAAGTTTTTCCATCTGTTTAACTTTCATTCCATTCTCCTTGGCGGAAGTGAAAAAGGGAAAAGGACGCTTTTGTTGTTTGACTGGCCATCAATCAGCAAAACATCCTGCTCACTGTATCGTGACGCCAAACGCACATTAGTGATTTCAGTTCATTAGTGTTTAAATAAGTGCAGTGCATTTTAGTGTTGAAATTAGGCATTTTAAAGCCCGAATAGGTGAATAAATCCCTCGTGATTAAACTCACAGGTGAATAAACTCATCGTGAATTTAGATTTAGTTAGGTTAAGTGAGAAATTCCTCTCAGAAACCATTATTGCTCAAACCTTCGAGTTTTCGCAAATCTAAGAGGTTCATTCATTTATTTAATTTGTTGTTTCCACGTAGAAACGTAATTTGAATTTTTAATCATGGCAGAAGCTGACGGAAGTAACGTACACCCAGAATATGTTAAAGTTTCTCAGGCAATTCAAGTTATTGCAGAACCATTTACAGGAGATCGTTCTAAGTTGAGGCAATTTATTGATAGTTGTGAAATTGTTGAAGGGTTAGTTAACCCCCGTGATAAGCCTGTATTATTGAAGTTTATTAAGTCGAAAATTTTAGGAGAACCTAGAAATCGTATTTTAGTTAGATTGAACGTAGATACTTGGGAAGCAGTTAAGACAGTTTTAGAAGAGAATTATGCTACACATAGATCTATTGATTATTATGCTTGTTTATTGTTTTCTGCCAGGCAAGGCAAAAATGAGGGTATTAGCTCATGGGCTAGCAAGTTAGATTCAATTCGAGCTGATCTGAAAGCTGCTGCTTCGAAAATATGTCGTGAAACTGAAAGAGCTGGTGCTCATTCACTTATTGCTCATTTGACAAAAGCATCTTTTGTCCAGGGAATTAGCGATCCCCGCATTCAAACAGTAATTCGTGGTAAAAGTACAGAAGATGATAGTTTCGCTCAATTAGTAGATTTCGCTCTAGTTGAAGAATCACACATATTGTCTCAGAGGCGAAAGCCATTAGATTCTAAGAATGAAGATAGGGCAAATTCTTCAAATCATAACCATAAGTCAGAGAATAAAGGAAATAGGAAATTTTCCCAGAAAAAGCATTCTGAAAGTAAATCTAGAGATTCTCATAACTCTTCTCATTCCCGTAAGGATAGGAGAAATTTTAAGAAAAAGGTTCATTGTTTAGAAGATTGCGATCATTCAGTAGAGTCGCATGAAGAACCGCATGATAAACATTGTAGTGAAAATAGTGACAAATTTGAGGATTCCAATTCTTGTTGTGCTTTACGTTGTTGTAAGAAAAGTAACCATACTTGTGCTAACAAACGTATTCACGTTTGTATCCGGCAGAACCGTAGTTCTCCGCATCGGCGAACGCGAAGTCGCTCCCCGCGTTGTTCTCATCACCGCCAAACGCGCAGTCCTTCTCCACGTAGTTCTCGTTGCCGCAAAACGCGAAGCCGTTCTCCGCGTCGCATTCAGCGTCGCCCAGCGCGAGATTCTTCTCCGCGCCGTCCTCAGTGTCATCGCACAGCGTGTAGTCATTCTCCGCGTCACACTCAGCAACGTCCAGCGCATAGTCATTCTCCGCGTCGCCCAGTGTATGTGTGTCCTCAGCGCCGTACACCGCGCAAACTTTCTCCGCGACCAAAACCGAATAATGTCTCACCGCGTCGTCATCCCGTCGTTGACACGCATGATTGTGAATTGAAAGAGAAATGCCGTGCTGACCACAGCACCAAGCCAAAATCTTGTAGCAAGAATAAGTCTTTATGTTGTTTATCGAAACACAACTCCTCAAAAGTTAAATTAGAGAAACGTGTTGATAGTAATAGAAATCAGAATGATAATGTTAAGAAGATTTTCCTTTGTTCCACTGAACAAACGAGTAATAATTGTACGAAGGTGTCCCCACCTCAGAAACCTGATCGAAATTCTGTTAAGTCTGATACAATTGGACGTTACGCCCAATTATACGAATGTTCCACTAAGAGTATAATCGATGAAAAGGGTAAAATTAAAGTGCGAATGATGGATTTAAATAAGAATTACGAAATGTTATTAGATTCAGGCTCAGATCTATCGCTTATTAAGTATAGCCATTTACGTGAGTCAATGTTGAGAAAGATACATAGATGTGACTCCACTCCAGTGCATGGATTCAATAATTTTCGTGCCCATACTTTAGGTACATTAGATCTTAGATTAGAAATAGGCAAGAATAGAGTGACTCATACTTTTCATGTAATGCGTAGTGATTTATTACCTCCTAATGTAGCCGGTATAATAGGCAGAGATTTTCTTCTTGAACATCATTGTGTAATTTCGTATGACGGACAAGCTGAATTGAAAATTGATGTAGGAACTAAAGTAAAGATCCCAGCACGTACTGAAAAGCTAATTGAAGTTAAGACTGAAAATAATGGGATAGGATTTTTGTCCAAACGTACTTTGGCAGACGGTGTATTCCTGCCAGACGCTATAGTTAAAGCATTCGATAACAAATGTGTTACTAGCATTTTGAATTTGATTGAAAATGAGGTAGACGTACAAATTCCTCCAATCTCTTTAGATTTTGAACCACTTCTTGATATGACAAAATCTCATAGCGTTTATGCATTGAGCAAATCTGACAATGCAAGTCAAACTAAAGGGTTAAAATCGCGTTTAGAATCACTTAGGCAGAACTTGCGATTAGACCATTTGAATCCAGAAGAGAAAGCGTTAATACTGTCGCATTGTGAAGAATATCATGATTTATTTTATTTAGAGGTAGACAAACTCTCCCATACTGATGTGATTGAACATAGCATCCCCATTCATCCCGACAAACGAGGTACAGTCGTGACTCAGAAACCGTACCGTATTCCCGAGGTACATAAGGCAGAAGTACAAAACCAAATCGACAAGATGTTAGATGAAGGTATAATTTCCCCAAGCAAGAGTCCTTGGAATTTTCCGATATTAATAGTGCCGAAAAAGATGGATGCATCAGGCAAACATAAGATTCGTATATGTTTAGATTTTCGTAGACTTAATCAGATTACTATTGGAGATAGCTTTCCTTTACCGAATATTACAGAAATACTAGATCAGTTAGGGCAGTCGAAATACTTTACGACCTTGGATTTAGCCAGTTCGTACCAACAGATTAGAATTAAACCTGAAGACCGTAGTAAGACCGCCTTCAGTACACCATATGGTCATTACGAGTATAATCGCATGAGCTTTGGATTATGCGGTGCCCCCGCAACATTTCAGAGAATGATGAATATTGTTCTATCCGGATTGCAAGGATTAAAGTGTTTTTCGTATTTAGACGATTGTTGTATCTATAGTAGAGACTTAAAGGAACATATGTCAAGATTGAAACTTGTATTTGATAGGTTTCGAACCTACAACCTCAAACTTCAGCCTGATAAGTGTGAATTTCTTAGAAAAGAAGTAACATATTTAGGACATCAAATAACAGATCAAGGTCTGAAGCCAGACCCTCGCTTAATTGAGAAAGTGTTACATTTTCCGCATCCGAAAAATGTCAAGCAGTTGCGTGGATTTTTAGGATTAAGTTCTTATTACCGTAGATTTATTGAAGGCTATAGCAATATAGCCAAACCTCTCACTCTTTTGTTAAAGAAAGATGTTCCATTTAAGTGGGAAACCAAACAGGAACTAGCGTTCCAAGCTTTGAAGGAAAAATTGACATCACCACCTCTCCTTCAATATCTTGACATGAGCCGTCCCTTTATTATTACCTGTGACGCCTCAGAAGTCGCAATTGGAGCTATCTTGTCTCAGGGCCAAATTGGCCAAGACAAACCAATCGCTTACGCTAGTCGTACACTTAATAATGCTGAAAGAAATTACTCCACAACCGAATGTGAATTACTTGCGATAGTTTGGGCTGCCAAACTATTCCGTCCATACATCTTTGGAAAGGAAACAACCTTTGTGACTGATCATAAACCTTTGCTTTGGGTGTTTAGTGTAAAAGATCCTACTAGTAGACTTTTAAGATGGAGAATTAAGTTAGAAGAGTATAATTATAAGATTGTTTATAAAGCAGGTGTCCGTAATACCAATGCTGATGCATTGAGTCGTATTGCATATTTAGACCCCGATCCAGAAGGTCAACCTTCTACCATTGACGAAGAAACAAAGAGTAGGATTCTGAAAGAGTTTCACAACCTTCCTGCCGGTGGACACCAAGGTATTCATCGAACTATAGCTAAAATCAAATCGTACTTAGAATTGAACAATGTCGATCCGAAATCTTGGAAAAGACTAAACACCGATGTCGAAGAATACATAAAGAAATGTGAGTCGTGTCAAAAGAACAAACTCACCCAACCTAATGTCAAACTTCCCATGGTTTTGACCACCACTCCTGATGTAGTATTTGAGAAATACGCCTTAGATCTTGTAGGGTCGTTTCCTGAGAGTTCTCTCGGAAACAAATACATCTTAACATGCCAAGATGAATTATCGAAATATTTAGTGACCATTCCCCTACAGCAACAAGATGCAGAAACCGTAGCTGAAGCATTTGTGACGAAATTTGTTTGTGTTTTCGGTATACCTCAAACCATTTTAACCGATCAAGGTACTAATTTTATGAGCGATACCTTTAAGAAAATGTGTCGCATGTTCCAGATTAAGAAACTACATACTAGTGCATTCCACCCTCAAACTAACTTCGTTGAAAGAGTTCATAGATCTCTTGCTGAGTATCTGAGGCATTATGTGTCTGAAAACCAACTGGAGTGGGACGTCTGGTTGCCATACGCTGCTTTTGCTTACAATACAACTCCACATTCAGTAACTAACTATACTCCACACGAGTTGATGTTTGGCCGGATGGCTAACATCCCTGGTGTATTACAGAAACAAACTACCGACATTAATTACGCGTATGATGATTACATCAAGACCCTAAAGCAGAAGCTTCAGAACAGTTACGAGTTAGCTAGATCAAAACTGAAACAAACTAAGGTTAAGAACAAAGAACAATATGATAAGACCGCCTCTCATAAAGAACAATTGTTTAAAGTAGGCGATCAAGTGTTACTTAAAGATGAATCTGTTAGAAGAGGACGATCCAAGAAATTGGGTTCACAGTGGATCGGTCCATACAAAGTAGTTAAAGTTAAAGATGTTAATTGTACTATTGCTAATCGAAGAAAAACATTTGTAGTTCATGCTAATAGGTTAAAGTTATATTATTAGTAGATAATATTAGTAGACTTTATTAGTAGGTAATGTAGTTTCCGTTTTTGTTCGCAGCCATCATGAGACATCCTCTCTCCTTGTTTGCTTGCTTGATTATATATTAAAAAAAACTTTTGGTTATATGTTCTGGGTATTCTCATCGAGAACTTTAATTAAGTGTAATCACCCGAAAACTCCACAAGGTTGAGCAAAATAAAAAAATATATACATGGTGAAAAACCAAAGAGGAATATTTAATTAACTTCATAAATTTAATTCGGTGGTATTTCAGATGTTAATTATCAATGACTCTTATTTAATTATTTACGATAATTAAATCAGATGTCATTTAATATGTTAATTATTATCAGATAGTCTTTTGAAAACTATTAATGACACTGTGTTGTCTATTAAACGTAGTCAATACCCGTAGTCAGACATATATTAATTTGCATGTTATACATTAATAAAGACATCGAGATCAAATGTTTTTATCAATCAGAAAATTCTTGGTTATGTTATTAGTTTACCTTTGACTGATGGTTTAAGATTTAATATGTATAAATTAATTCCATTTCCAACTGAGCTTAAAGACAATAAGTATTTCTTTATACAGCCTCAAAATCCGTATTTGATTATTGAAGTATCAAAGCAATATTATGGTAAGATTGATGAACATATCTTTAATACTTTAAGGAATTAACTTTATTTTCAAGGGTTTGCAAACATTTCCGCTAAAACCTACACATAGTAATGAAGACTGTGAAGTAAAACTTATTGATTTTGTTAAATCAATTCCAGCAGATTGTAACAAACGTATAGTAGAATTAAGAAATATTTTATGGATTTCATTAGATAATAACGAATGGCTATTTGCTTCGCCATTCCCAGAAAAATTAACAATAGTTTGCGGAAATGATGTATCGAAAACTGTTTTGATTCATAAAACTGGAAAATTAACTTTAGATAAAAACTGTAAAGCTTATGGTCCAAATTCCTTAATCAGTTCACAAGAAATATATGTAAGTAACAGTACAAGTAAAGATTTGCTTCCACTACTAAATGATAGCATTGATTGTTGTATATTCTCAAACTCAAAGATCAATATTAAGAATATGGAATTTACTTTGCCATTAAATCATATCATACACAAATTTACAGATTTACAATATGCGAGCCATCGTGTTGAGGATGTTGAAAAATTAATTAATGAACAAGAATGGCAGATAAGACAAAGTAATCATGTATTTTCTTATTCTATTTTGACTTATATAATCATGTTTACTATTCTGATATTTCTTTGTGTGTATTGTAGTTTTAAGTTTAATTGTTGTAGACATAGGAATAAATGGTGTAATTCAGACTGTATCAGAACCATATGTTTTAAGCCAACAATCATTGCAGGTGTACAATCAAATAGTCCAGCTCTTAATGCTACTTATCGAGCTGCTTCTGGTGAAATAACTTTTAACGATGATGATTCACCTCACCTCAATCAGAGAGTTACTAGGTCTATGAAATATCGTTAAAATTTAATTTTGGAATTTTTTTCTCTTCAAATTTTGATTGTAGTTAGTACGAAAAATTTTTGCCTTACAGTTAAAATTTAAATTTTTGCCTTACAGTTAAAATTTTTCTTTCCCTAGGAGGAAGGACTGTAGTGGGCCGCAAAATTCGCAAACTCTTTTTGCGAATAAATATTTCTTTTTTTTACATTTTTAAAACTGCAACAGAATTCGTATTTCATTTACTTCTTTTAAAATACAAATTCGTGTTGAGTGTTTTTTTTCTCTTAGAACTAAAGACTTCTTGTCTTCCCGTTCTGAGTAACCGAGTTCCCCCTTCTTGACCTCAGGGTCAACCGTCTGGTAGATAACGACATTCCCTCTGTAACAAGGAAATGTCTGGTTTTGTGTCTGATATATATATATATTCTTTTTCTTCTTATTATTATTATTAGTGGTAGAATACTGTTAAGAAAACCCATATAGTTTGTGTATCTTTTAAATGTCATTTTCTGCTTCTAAAAAGAAGATTCTTTTTCGTTCTTCGAAACCTTAAATATATATGTATGTCTTTGGTCGAAAACAAGTAAGATAAACTGTCGAAGGGTCTTGAGTTCATTATGTATAAAACCTTTCAAGTTTATTACTTGAAATCTTTTATGTTTAGTATGTTTTATAGTTTAAGACACTGTTTGTACAATTCTCTGTAAAATCTCGATGTAAAATCATTCTTCCAGAGAAAGGGGCTCACACACCTAAACTCAAGGACTACACATCACACGCACACGCATGCGCACACACAAAATCTTATCTTTTGCCTGGCTCCGCCCAAGGCACCTTGTTCTAGCCAATCTAGATGTTAATGGAATGGCTCGTTCCAATAGCTAGTATCTCCACCCCTCAGAGTGGAACCCTTCCGAGCACTTGTGCACCCGAAATCGTGTGCAAAGCCAATAATCTTTCTTTTCAGGATACTGGTCCCCCTCGGGCTCCGCCCTAGGTACTTTTTAGATCTCCACGCATGCTCAACCTCTGACCTTACGGTCCTGGTGCAACGCTTGCTCACGTTACTATTTTGCACACAGACCGTAAATTGGTGCCGGTCGCACCCCCGACCGAGGCCCTTAAAAACGCATGTTTTGGGCTCTCTCGTCGGACAACGTCCCTCTCCTGAACCCCTCAGAGACGTGCAGACTACGAGGAGTACGCAATTCGTTAGGTACGTCTCAGTTCAGGAACTTATCACGAAGAAGTCTCTAGTTGTCCATCCCTCTGCCTTCCAACCTCTCTGCCTCTACGGAGGCCTGCCTACTCACTCTCTTGGTTACCTACCTCAATCTCTTGGTTTACCCAGTACTTGGCAATCTGTTTCTGAAAGCTCGATGGCTCAGCCAGGGTTCTCCCATAATTGCTGGTCGGCTTAGGAAACTGACGGTCAAAGTACTACCCTACCTAATCCTCACGGTAACTTGGCAATCTGTTTCTGAAAGCAAGACGGTTCAGCCAGGGTTCTCCCATAATTGCTGGTCTGCTTAGGAAACTGACGGTTAAAGTTACCTCCTTCCGAACTTGGCAATCTACTTCCGCAAGTTTGGCTTCAGCCCGGACTCGCTCCAGAAACTGCTGGCAAGCTTAAGAAGTTGACGGCTAAAGTTCTGTCGCACCCCTATTTGATGTGTGTTTTGACAGACTCTAAGTTTATTGCTTAGCTGGCCTAAACGCATGGGTAATCAAATAGTTACACCCTGTTTGATGTCTGTTCGCAGACCGGTAGATCAAACGGTAACCTTAATTCCTTTTGGTAACCAACTCTGTTTGATGTCTGATTAGCAGACCGGTAGATTAAACGGTAACCTTTACACCTACCCTGTTTGATGTCTGTTCGCAGACCGGTAGATCAAACGGTAACCTGTTCCTAACCTCTGGTAGCCTACCCTATTTGATGTCTGTTCGCAGACCGGTAGATCAAATAGTATACCTCTTACCTACCTACCCACTAGGACTGATTCGTGCCCTCCCAGTCTAGTGCAGTTTTGTTTTATTTGTGAAAAGTGCTACAGTTAGTTTGTTTTTATCAGTAACTTTATTTAGTGAGTTATTTTTTTACTATCTATTGGAACACCGCCACGTAAGTTGAACTCTTTTATAAATATACAAAGTACTTACACTATCGCCCCGGCTCTGGTTCTTGTAATTTGCTTAGAGCCAATAAACTGCAGGCTTACTGCAAGGAACATATTTGTCGAGTTTTATTTCAAGAGATATCCCAAAGGATTGTTTGGTTATCAAACCTTAATCAGGATAACGATTCCATTGTTTCCACTAGAAGTTAAGTCTTGGCCCAGGCCAACGCTACCGTGTAATACTAAGATTCTTCAGACTGTTTTGTTAGCTGAGTTCCTGTTTCCAGTATAACTTTGCCGCTCGAGTTATAGTTGGTGTTTTGCAGAAACTTTGGTTGACTAATTAGAAGTATTTTGGTAAATTACAAAACTCTCTTGTGTGGGTGCCGGTCTACGCAAACGCATACCGCCGGCCCGCCACAGTTTAAAAAAGATTTATTATGAAATTTTAATATGCAGCATCTACCAGCCATTGGCTTTATAGTGACAGAGAAATATACCTTCGCCGCTGACGTTCCCATTTAACATAATTAATCAAACGAACGTCAAAATTAGTCAAAATCTTGGAAATGTTTCATTATGTTCATGAAAAATGAAATTTCAATGAATATTTTGACAATTTCAACCTTCAGAATTTTACAAATAGTTCGTCGCACTTAAATCTTGATATTGATACATTTTACCATAATTTAAACAATCTATGGGAGTTTAAATTACATATTTTGCCCTGAACAAATACAATGCGTTATTGCTATGGAGAAATAGCTTACAACAGTTTTATGGCAAGAAATGTGCCTAAAGGAGCATACGCGTGTGTCTTCACGAGATTGATTGATTGAGGTTTAATGGTGATATCAGTATCAAGGTTCCCGTCACGAATGTGTCATCACGAGGAAAAGATAATGAACAAATAGATACAATAGATTAGCTAACAATGTATCTGCAACATAAATAACAGTTTCTTCCAGGAAAACATATGGTGGCCCATAATTTCATATATGATATTTGACTGTAGAATTTGTAATTCTGGACAAAAAGTTTCGATAGGGCAACACTGTGTAGATTGAAAGTGGGGATTACGGTCACTGGACTTAGAACCGTTAGTGTATGCCAGACAGGATGGTGGAGCTGAACGAAACATTCCCGAACCGCTGGATCGGTCAACATGAGACTGTGAAGTGGCCAGTTCGATCTCCCGATTTACCACCACCTGACTTTTTCTAGTGGCTTTTTCTAATCACCCCCCCATTAGGAGTACAAATAGAGGCTGAATTTGGATTTAAACGGCATCGGAAGTGTCACTGCTCGTCTCAGTCACAACGAAAACTTACGGATTCTACACTAACATAGACCATTTTCGATCAGATATATATATATATATATATATATATATATATATATATATATATATATATATATATATATATATATATATATATGTGTGTGTGTGTGTGTGTGTGTATGTATGTGTGTGTGTATATATATGACTTCCACCTTCTTCTCTCCCAAGTTGCGCGGCTGAATTTGGATTCAAACGGCATCAGAAATATCACTGTTCATCTAAGCGACCCCGAAAGCTGTGGATTCAACACCAATATCGATCATTTTCGATAATTATCCCCCCCCTACCCTAAGTTGCCTATCAAAGTGAAATCAGAAAAACCATTCCATGGTCTCATCTATGTTGAAAATTTGATCAAGATCGGTCGAATGGTTCAAGTGTTAAGTCACAAACTTAGTCACTTTAATTTTCCTTTTTATATAGGCAATATAGATTTTTTTTATTAAGAATATATATTCTATTGTTAGTGTTATAATGAAGACCTTAATGAAAGCATATTTCAGTATGTTTCACCTCAATAAGTGGTATGGTTCTCGCACTACGTCAATTTTTAGGTTTACAAAGAAATTATTTTTATTTTCTCCGGAAACTACTCACGTGGTTTTGCACTCAAGCATATTACGTTTTGTTCAGCTCAATAGCATAAATCGTTGGATATACATCCGTCTCGGAGGCACGGTGGCTTCGTGGTAGACCACTTACCAGGCCCGTAGCCAGCCCATTATACTTCATCACCATATCATAGTTCATTTGTAAGCCTACCGTGAAATTTTATGGGGAACAGCCAAAGTTTAGGGCAAGGGTCCCCCTTGCCCCCCGTGGATACGGGTCGGGCACTTACCTCTGTTGCATGCGGTCCCTGGTTCCATCTCTGACCAAGTAAGTTTGTAGTGGATAAGATCGTGTTGGTGGGTTTTCTCGGGTAAGTCCCCTTTTTCTCTCATATTACCATTCCACCATTTTTTCCATCATGATTTACTTGACTTAATCATACTCTCCCTTAGGCTGAAAGAGCAGATAAATAAATAAAGTTTTACTTCTTTCTTTCGGACATTATTGAGATCTTGTTATTTTCAACATTGAAAAATATTGCAGTATCTCGTGCTACAGTGTTACAATAGCATAATCTTTCTTAGCAGTCTGAAATACGTAAAGTGTAATGTTTTTTGTCAGTATATATTATTATTCTATGTTTTAAAATGTATATACATCTCAAACTTATGCCCCCTGCTCTTTCCAAGTAATATCCCTGTTCCATAGGGAGAAGACGTTATTAAGCAGACTGCCCTGTCATCTACTGATATAATAATTATATATTAGATTATTATTTCACTGCCGTGATAAATATAGGTGAATACCACTTTCTAATAGTTGATCAGTTGAGCAATTAACAAATGACAATTGAAATAATAAATAAATTGGATCATTAAAACAATAAATGATTTTTAATGTCGCACATAATATTAATATGGGCAACCAACCTTGAATATTATCTTCTTACACGTAATATTATCTTCCTTATACGTATTATAAAACAACAGGGAAGCAGAAACTGCAGAGAATACATTCTCCTTATTAAGTCGGAATACTCTATAATTTTAACCCTTTGGATCATAAAGAAAACCCTTTTGATCATAAAAAAAAGAAAAAGGTTTTGATAATGACTATCCTTACCCTTAAAAACTATTCTTAACGTAACAAAACATAAGGTCTTCTGAAAAAAAAATATATTACATGTTTCAGTGAATCTTAAATTCTCATTGCTCAAACCCTCTTTTACCAAAGAAAGAAAAGGGAAAGTCGAAATTAGGTTACGAGGTAGATTTAGGATTACGAGGTTACGAGGATTTTTTTGCTTGAAAAGAACGTTCAGATTCCTATTATATTGTTTTCCTTGTATAAGTGTTTACTTATAATTACAGGGTGTATCAGAAAGAACTTTACAACTTTGAAAACTTATATTGATTGATTCATTTATCTTACAGACATGGTTTCAGTCTCATTTTATAACAAAATACATCAAGTTTTGACTTACGTAGTACAATAGTTTAGAAACAAGCCACTGCGAGCACTAGTGGAAGTTGTAGCAAAATGGCTGCCTTTACTGCTAGCTGTGTGTTTTGGTTTGAAGAATCCGAGTCTGCGACAACTGTGCAACGTAATTTTCGTACAAAGTATGGTAAAGATCTTCCCGGTAGGCATACCATTTATCAGTGTTATAAGTGTTTTATTGAAACTGGAAGTTCGGTAAGACACAACAACTTTTCAAGTCATCCCGTACGTCTGAAGACATTGTAGAGCAAGCAAGACTTGAGATAGAATGTGTACCGCTTTAGCTATGGAAGCCACGTTGAACCTCTTTAGGTATAAGTAAAAAAAAAAAAAAAAAAAAAAAAAAAAAAAAAAAAAAAAAAAAAAAACTTGTATTCTGATACAAAGTGACACCAAAACCATGTCTGTAACCCAAATAAATCAATCAATATGAGTTTTCGAAGTTGTAAGTCCTTTTCGATACACTCTTACCATATAAGAGTTCCTGTTAAAAAAAAAGAAAGAAAGAAAGAGAAAAGATTACCATGGAGAAGACAATTCGGAGTTGAGTTGATTTTGAGTTTAACGTCCCTTTCAGCAGCGAGGCTATATGAGACATGGACCAACTGATTAACGTGGAATCCAAACCACATGAGCTCTCGCCGGAAAGACAATTCCGAGTAACCTAATGTGTGAGCATATTAAACTCGAAATCGATATATATACTACGGTACATCAGTGTGTCTTATCTTAAGTAAATCTACTTCATATATCTGATAAATTATATTTATTTTGTGGAGTTAGTGATGCTCTGTTTACGTGGTATTGTGGTTATTTGGATGAACAGGGTGTTGAGAGAGGAAATATGGTTACTAGAATATGAGAAGTATACGAAAAGAAATTCCCAGCTCACTTAGAAAGAAAATTCCGCAGATTACGGCTACAGGCAGCTTTTCTGGAGTTGCTCCTGTCAAGGCAGGAGAATTCGGATTCTAGAAAACCTGCATTGTGGATAATTTCTGGACTTGTTTAGTGTTCGTACATAACCAGATAATATTTATCAAAGTACATTACAATGATTTTTCTGTATCCTGCATGTCAGGGCCGGCTCTACTACATGTGCAACAAGTGCATTTGCACGGGGTGGCAAGTTCGAGGGTCGGCAAAATCTGTCATAACTATATTATTTAAAATAAATATTACTTGTTGGAAACAGATGATTTCCAGCAATTTGTGGATGTACAGATTTGTCCTGACTAAGAAACAAACCTGTATGTAGCCTGGTAAAGAAAATCTTGTGTATGCTGTGTGGTACCGTACAAGATCTTGCTAAACTTCGCCTCTCTGGATTTCTAGAGGGAAAGAGGTAACAGGAAACAAAGTAGATTTTGGACAGGTTGTCACGCTGTATACGATCCCTACTCGTTGTTGCTTGTAATGATTAAAAAAAAATAGTACCAAAACTACTTTAAACTAATAGTTCTTGATTACAGAAAGATAAGTTATTCGCATCACAAAAGTAAACAGATTTGTATGTTGCCAAATCGTCATTAAAAATACCAAAATATGTAGATGCTAGTCGAAAACAAAATGATTTATTGTTGCTATTATCGAAGTCAAATCCACTAAATTTATCGACTTTTCCTTAAATTTGGAATCACTGTCTGGTTTGATTGTAGTTGCCTATATCTCGCGATCGCGATAATTCTAGTTTGGAGCCCAATCATTTGAATTTTGCTATCAACCACGATAAATCAAGAATCGTGATCACTATACATCGTATTTTTATGCATATTTTATTCACTTATATGCATCTCTGTTAAACTTGGTTTTATAGCGTATATAAATGCATATTTCAAAGGTTTAAGCATATATTAATGCTTAAAAGCATATTCAGCATATTCTGTAAGCTTTTATTTAAGTTATACGTTTATAACATTCAATAAATCCAATTTTAGATTGTTTTCGATATAGACCTGCAGGGGCCGAATATTTCGGCCCGAGCCCAATCCAGCCCGAATGTACCTGGGTCCGGCCCAGCCCGGGCCCGAAAAATTTGGAGATTTTCGGCCCGAGCCCGGCCCGGCCCGGCCCGATAAGTTTTTTTTTAAATTCTTGGCCCAAGCCCGGCCCGAGCTCGATAAATTTTAAAAGTTTCACTTTGTAACATTTTTCACGGGCACACTTCTTCAACGTTTGTCTTTATTCTAATTATCGTTTAACGAAAGTCAATAATTATTAAAGAATTGCAATTAATCGGTCCCAGCCTGGCGCGACCTGAAGAGAAATCAGTGTCGGCCCGCCCAAGCCCGGCCCATGCAGGTCTCTAGTTTCCGATGCATTTAAATGTCTATGCAACAGAATGGCTTGGGTTTTATCGTGGGAGTATGAAGGAATGCCTAGTTTATGATGGACTAATATTGTTAGCAACCGATCAACAGAGCGCAGATGCTTTCAATTGTCAAGACGTTAATAGAAATCTGATAATGATAAAAACTCATTTTAAGATCTTGTTGATATCAATTCAGAAGCAAGAGACGCGAGGGATGCTTCGCTCTAGTTGATAAAGTTCGGCAGGAGCTCTAGTTAGTTCTAGGTGAATTCCGGCCAGCGATGCAAACACTAGTTGTCGCCCGGGCAAGAGCTCGCCTTAGCTACCACCTGACCACCAAACCAAACGCTCCCCCAAATATTTGCCCAATTTTACGCCCTCCCAATCCGGTCCCTGTGGCAGTTACGTCACTGATTAGGGCGCTCTATGTAAAAGAAATTGATGAATGTTCTTGCCAGAAACTCTGATTATAAAACAATTGAAGGTATGGGAAATTACTTTCAAGGGTTATATTCCAACTTCCCAGAAAATATATATACTAAACTTGCTCCTTTTTATACATGTTGTCTGGTAACATCTGTTGATCCTGACAGGTAATTTTCTGGCTACAAACTTCATAAACTGACATCAGAAAATGTATGAAAAAAATCATATTGTGATATATTGCAAAGGTTAATTACGGAAAGGAACAACTCCTTAAAAATGAAAACTAATTTTTGTACAATGGAAGCGTATAGAAGAGTGAGTCTCGTCAAAGTAAAGGCACTCTAAAATAGAGTTCTGAAGAAAAACTAGAAATAGCATTCTCGTATCGCTTTTTTCATTTTAGTCTGATAATCTGTGTATGTTTTGAAAATTTAAGGATACACAAATTGTAAATATTATTCTGAAACGTAAAGTACACTTTTGGTGTTGTGTTTCATCTATAAAACTTCTGTCACAACTTTGCTGCATATTTCAAAGTGTTCTATTTATCATAATGTTAGTACATATTAGTGCATTTTAATATATTTAACCGTATAGTTGCATGCATATATCACGAATTCTAAGTGTATAAAAATCCGATGTCTAGTATAGGTATGCACGGGCTCGGGCCTACAATGAATATATCACTTCGGGCCCGGGCCGGGCTCGGGCTGTAAAGTTTTAAATATACAACCATATTTCTCAGGCTTTTTCGGGCCTAACTTCGTATTGAACCATTCTTTGTGGAGAACTTTTAAAGGACAACTTCAAAAGTAAACCTCTAATTGCTGTATATAAAAATGCAATTTTTCGTTCATTATTAAGTTTCTGTAATTCGAGCTTACTTCGGGCTCATTTGATTATCGCACGAGCTCGGGCCGGGCTCGGGCCTAAATGCTAAAATATATTTCGGACTCGGGTCGTGCCTCACAATATAAACTCACTGGCCGGACCGGGACCGGGCTAAAAGTTCCGACCCGTGCAGACCTCTAATGTCTATTTATCACAGGTATACCATACATGCATGTATTAAATACATTTTAACTTTGTGATTTTATTAATATAATCAACAGTGTGAAAAAAGGAGATATACAATAAATATGGTACAACATTAATATACTAATGAACACATTTTAACATTATGTGATATTAATTATATGGTCAATATTGTGGAAAACGAGAATATATATATATATATATATATATATATATATATATATATATATATATAATAAATATGGTGCATCATTAGTCTAAGACCTATCAAAGATCATCCATATGATCTTACTACTGTATAACAACGAGTGAACAATCTGGAATTCTACTTCAAAATAATGATTATAGTGACCAGTAACTTACATCACGAAACATACACCCTACAGTGGAATTCTATTACGTTTATTGATTACAACATGTCATCGTTAACAAAGAAAAGAATGTATCTAATCATCTTCTGTAATAGATTTAATCGAGAAGTTATTAGCGCCCCCCTTTCTCTATATGTTTGTCTATCCCCGCGCTCCCTTCACCCCAATCAACTTTCCAATCAACAATCTCTCATGGGAACTAATTTCACGAATGCAGACCAAAAATTGAAATGTCCACGTCCTTTGTGAATACGTTATATATATATATATATATATATATATATATATATATATATATATATATATATATATATGCTATATCACTGGTTGTGTTGATTTGTGCACCAATTGACCACTTCTATAAATGATGTGGTGGTACATATAACGATAAATGTCCTTCCCTAGCTCCCTCGCTTTTGCTTTTAATGAACATTTTGTTGATTGATGCAACGCATAAAGCATCATTACACAATATTGCGTATCCTAACTTGCATATTGTATGCAAGATCCTTGATATAAACATGAAGTTTATGTGGCACCTATTCACATAATATAAACTATCCTGTAGTTTGTACTGTACATATATGCATAGGAAAATGTGGTACTTTTGGACATATAGTGGTATTTTCCTTTATTTAGGCATTTAGAGTTTCGGTATTAGTACTGTACGAAGCTCAAAAGCTTTGCCCATTTAGAAGTGTGTTGTTTACCTAATTATCTCGAGCAAATTGAAAAAAAAAAGGCTTTCTTTCTGACAATGCTTTATTTTTAAAAAAGAGCACACTCTGGTGCTATTATAATTATTACTGCTCCTGGCTTCAATATTTTTAATCCTCTTCTGCCACTTCTCTTAACCAACTCATAACGTAGGAAACTATTTTATTTTATTTTTTATTTATTTTTGTACTTTTTCGCGCTCTTAATTTACTTAATTTATTAACGTTTCTCCAATTGATGAGACTATTGAGAGAGGGAGCTATGCCACTTGCACAAGAAATGGAAAGAAATTTGGTTTTTCTAAAGCATCGTGGTACGTCATAATTTGTACAATAAAGAGGCAATATTGTACTTTTAAACTTATTGTTAGGTAACTTGTGCAAAAAGAAAAACTAATTTAAACGTAAATAGCATTTATTATGAAATGCATGGTATAATGTTTGTAGTATACTCATGTGGAAAAATCAATATATTACATCAAAGAGTTTTAACATGACTTAAATACTTTTGCCTCAATGTAAATCATGTTTACAAGTTTACATATGGACTACAGAAAGACAGCATATCGTCTGAAGTTTCTTCACTGTCCATTGTTCCTGAGCATGTTAGTTTTTGGTAAACACAATGAAACACTGGACGAATGAAATGCATTAGGCACTATTGCATGAGATCTTTTAACTTAAGGTCTCTTATGGATCGTCCATGTGAACAGAGTGGTATTTCTTCAAGAAATGCAGTCACATAAGGATACTCAACCACGGGATCTCTTCTGATTTTGGAGCGACGAAATGGCATCTTTTGGTAAAGTTCCATATCAAAGTAGGTATATTTGAAGAACAGTATGCTTGGTAGTGTTGTATCAATTATTTCCGTGATATGAAAGCTAGCACCGAATTTTGTAACCACTCTGTACTATGTCACTGTTTAACTGCTGGTACCTCCATTACTGCAATACCAGACGCCATCGGTAAGTGGCATAGCTCCTTCACTCACTCAATATATTCATGAACTCAGAATAACTGTTGAAGGCGGGAGCTATATCACGTCACATGATTGTAGTTCAAATGATAGATGACATATGGCAATAGAAGACTAGAAATAGCAAAAACTCAAATGTTCTAGATTAGTGGCATTGCTCTTTCTCTCACTACACCCTTCAATTAAAGAATATTTTTCTAAGGCACAACGTAGCTTTAAAAAGTTATGGAAATATGTTAATTGCACGCAAAAGAAAATAATGTAGTAGTGAAAGTACTTCTAGTACAATTACACACTAAATCAACTTATTTCTATACAGACCCTCTATAAAAGAAGTTCTGGGGGAGCGAGTGACTTACTGATAAACGCTCAGACCAGGTGCGTGCCCAGAATTTTTTTGTTGGGAGGGATTCGAGCTTTCTGGTGGGTCCAATACTATAAGCCACTATGTTTATGTAATCTTGAACGGGTATTATTCTACACCCGAAAAGACGATAAGGAATTGTAAAATACTTCCAGCTACATTTTCAGAACAAAAAATATGATAGAACTAGATTGTTTTTATAAGAGAAAGAGTACAGATAAAGTATAAGATCAACTTTTCAATCATTTTCCTGTTAAAGAAGTACTGTATATTGTTATTGAGACAATGTATAAATATATGTTGAGTTACGAAGTTTGGGGGAGGGGGAAGGCGTGTGTGCGCCCCTCCTTCAGACCAAACCGCTAAAGCTAGGAATTTGAAATGTGGACAGAGTATCGGATTTGTTACATAAAGTTGCACTAAAGAAGGATTTTTGGAAATTCGACCAGAAGGGGGGTAATAGGGGTGGTAACTATTACAGTAAAGTCTTCCTATCTCCGAATCTGTGAAGAGTAGAGACAAAAGACATGTTTCAATGTTTTATTGATATTTCCTCTAGAAGGGAAGAAAAATGGGTGACGCTTGCAATTGTTCAAATAAAATGCCCAAATCTCGGAATCCCTTAAGATTAAAAACAAGAAATTTGGTATTTACATTTTTTAATTTAAAATAATTAAGGACGTGTTTGAGCGTATTTTACATTTCTCCTAGAAGGGAAGAAAAAGGTGGGTGTTATATAATAAGATAGCCATCTCTCGAAATCTTTTATGGTAAAAGGCTGACATAAAACTTGACATATAGACTCTTTATTCAAAAGAAGTGGACTTATACCACAGGGTTTCTGAAAATTTCGCTTTTAGAAACAAAAGAAGGATATTTTTTTTTCTTAATACATAAAAGTGACTTCGAGGTTAACAATCTCTTCATCAGGGAAAAAAGGGTGAGCCATTTGGAATTATCTTTTGGACACAGTTAGCACTTAGGCTGACATGAATTTTTATTATTTCACTTTGATTGAAGTGCGTATTCTACGAAGGAAAAAAGTTTAAATTTTTTGCATAGAATAAATGTGCGCCTGGGTTACTTTGTTTTAAGTAGAAAGCCACTGAGCCGATGCAATGCAGCACCCAATTGAAACTGGTCCATTGTCAGTCCTGAGCTTCAGCGCCGGTGATTCTTTTCAGTTTAGTAGTAGTAATATCAGTAACAACAAATTAGTGAAAATGGTGATTTAGTATTATTACTACTTCAATTATCCTTAATACATTGGACATTAGAACCGTAATTTAACAAGTTTGGAGATATATGTCTTTAACTACATTCTTATCTCCGATCTCTTAAGAAGAAAAAAAAAAGTAAAAAGAGAGCCGTTGCTTCCTTATTGCGTTCCTATTTGTTGGTTGTGAACTAAGAAAAAGAAATAGGTGTTAAGATCGAATGGCTCGTCTTTAAAAATAAAGGAACGAAAAAAAAAAAAAAAACAGTGAGAGAAAAGTTCATAACTATTTTGGTTCCCCGTTAAATAGTCGAGATCAGAAGATCGCTGAAGAAATTCCTTTACAACTACATAAAAATACTTCTTTTTTCTCTTTTTATTCATTGGATTTGCCCTTTACGGTGTTATATGTATGTATGTGTATTATTATTCCTCGAGGTTTGGGTGTTCTCTCTATGGTATATATAACTATTATCTACCAGTTGAAATCATGTTTCTTGGAAGTTATGGGTGAACCTTACTCATAATTTTTCAGTGGTTGTCTCTTATCTGAACCAGAAAAAAGATTTCTTCAGCAACGCCTTTGGATCTGTTTCGCCTCCATTTTATTTCTTTCTTTTTTTTTATTCCCTCTTTCCATTTTTCTTGCCTGCTGAGTATATACCACTTCTACACTACACTACACCGCCTGCCGAAAAGGCAATTTCGGATTCTTGCGGTAGCCGAAGAAGTGAGGTTCCTCCCGTCGAAAAGGCTTTTCGAAATATGTGAATTGCCAGCGGTGAACAAATTATTATCAGACTCTTCAGAAAAGAAAAGGAAAGAAAAAAAAGTGAAAGGATTGCTCTCTTATAGCCAGCCATTTTTAGTGATTTATTGTTATAACGCAAGGTACTATTTTATGTCAAATGTGGTTCACGTTACCGTAACTCATTCTTTTTAAATTAAAAGAAAAAAGATCTCTGTTGTCCATCAGTTAGTACTTTTATATTCGACTAAAAGTCTTATATGTATACATGAGTAGATATCTATATGTTCTACATTTATCGTTAAAGAATTTTATACCGGGGGGTCTACTAAGTAAAGTTTTGGAATATACTGTGTCCAGCTAATCTTTCCCCATCCATAACGTGGGCGTAATTTGGAGGTAAGCAAGGCAGTAATTGTATTCTCCTTCCCCGTGAGCTTGAGATATACATCCCTGTGAGGACACTCGGTGGAAAAAGTGGAAAAGCTTTTCCAGATCAGCCATCCTGAGTGAGGTTTTCCTGAGTTTTTCTCATTTATAACAAGCAAATGCTGGGATGATACCTAACATATAGGTGGAAGACCGTTTCCTTCCTTCCCTTTCTTGGGATAGTGTGGTCACCAAGGGACGCCATCCTTCATACGTGGCGGGCTAACATAGCCGTAGATGCCAAAAGCACAGAAATCTAATTCCTAATCCTAATCCTTGAGATATAAAGTCGGGGCCATGGATAAGCGACTATTTTTCCTGGAAGAAGGAAGACTTTCCTCTAACCCCTGTGGCTTAGCAACCGCAAACTGCACTGGAGGTCGCGAAGGACTCAATGATGCCAGATTTCTAAACTGAATGAACTGGTTCCTCTCTGTTTTGAAGGTTTCCATTCCAGATTGTCATATGGGAACAGCAGAGAGCAGAAGTAAAAACTTATTTTTTAGTTCAACCTAGACCCAACTTGCATTATGTTACTATTCGAAAGTTCTCGGTAAAATGATATGTTTATTTATTGCCCATAAAGGATCTGTAGGGAAAATGAGCTAACGAAGTATCTCATTTTTTAAAAACGGATTCTATTTTCTTCAGGATGACATTTTTTTTAAAGAAAAAAAAAGTGTGGAAAGTGAAAATTTACGCACTTAAAAGGTAAATATTTATTCTCAATTTCTGCAAGAGCCTAACTTTTGGCGCTATAGTTTACAACTAAAGGCAGGTAGTAGCGTGATCTTCCTTTCTTCCCTTTATAGTTTTCCGATTTTTGCAAGCCATAATAAAATGAATCATATATTTGTAAATTTAAGCATGATTTTTTTGAAGTTTATATATATATATATATATATATATATATATATATATATATATATATATAAGAAAGAAGAAAAGACAGTATGTTTTACGTCTTCATCCACGATTGAGTAACAACACAAAAAGAAGTTAAAACTTTTTTTTTTGTATTGTTTTGCAAATTAAAGAAACGAAGAGAAGGAAGTGAAAATCTTAGCTTGGAATGCTTTCTCAAAAAATTTCATTCCTTATAGAACGCTTCAATTTATTGTTTATGACCATCAATGTTTTTCACAGTTGTCAGTTGGTAAGTTTTAGTTCTCTACTTTCCCTTGAGATTTTGTTCCAAGAAATTGTAGTGTGCTGGTGGTGTCTACGTATTTTCTTGCTGATTGGAAATGTCTAATTTCTTTCGGCGGTACCAGATGATAAGCAACCTGGTCCTTCTGGCCAGAAAAGTCTAAGTTACAAATAAAAGAATCGTGTACTTGGAAGTGATGAAAAGCAGAGAAAACAAAACACGAAAGTTTCAGGGGGCTGAAGGTGGTCGAAGCTACCCCTAGCTAGGGTCTGGATTCGATATGAATATTGGTTAAGAAATCCGGGCGATATGTATCTTTTTTTAATTAATGCTAATTATTCAACACTTATCCCCACAAAGCATTTAATTTTTTTATTACTAAGTGCAAAAATTGACGTACATTACTCTCAAAAGTCAAGGATATAAAATTACTTAAAAAACGAGAACATTATCGAAAGAGAGGATAAAGAATTATTTGAGAATCGAGACAAGACGAGACTTCTTCAACCTTAACAAGACGTCTCCTCTCGTGGACAACACTAGTCAAGTCTGAGTTAAATAGTTTTTGCGCGTCCCAAACCAGTGACCTTACTTTAATCAAAGAAGATCACATATCGGAATAATATAAAATAATTCTGAAAAATAAACACACTGCTGAACAAGACTGCACTTATTTAATATAAAAACACATTTACACGTGACGTTTCGATCTTCTAGCCAAGATCCTTATCAGAGTGTACGTCTGATGAGGATCTTGGCTAGAAGATCGAAACGTCACGTGTAAATGTGTTTTTATATTAAATAAGTGCAGTCTTGTTCAGCAGTGTGTTTATTTTTCTGATTTTATTCGCAACACGTTGACTATGATTGTGTGTCAGTTTAAAATAATTCTAAACAACATTTATTTAATATCACCAGTTTATTGGTTTCAATGATGAAACCATAGACCCAGCCCACGTCACTAACCTTAGGATACGTTTTCATGTACGATACTTGCACTCAATTGAATTACATTGATTTCAATACAAAAGTAAAGTATTTACAGATATCATTCTCAACAGCTTATTTTCAATTTTATTTTAAGTTTCGGCACTGACAGATTTATCAACCGAGTGCTAATCAAATTTGCAATTTTGCTGACATTTTGCACTAATTTTTGTTTCTAATTACCGGAGGATATTTCTTTAGTAAAACTAAAATTATAATATTATAGAAATTGACCCCATTTCTCCTTCTCAAGAACAGAGTTAAAAAAAAAGAAAGAAAGAAAATCCGAAGGTCGCGGCCTGTAATTTTTTTTTTTTTTTTTTTAATGAGAAGTGTATGTGCTGAATTTTACTCCTTCTTAAGCGAATCCTCACATTCGGCATTTTCTAAACAAACAATCGGAAATTTGAATATTAATACAAACCCCCTCTTTTCTCCTATAGGAGCGAAGTTTTCGCAATCATTGAAACGTATTTTCTGTTAATTTTAATGAAGAATTTATCCCCTAGTTCCATCTTCTTATTCAAGAATTTATGATATATTCTAAGTAAAAAAAAAAAAAAAAACTCTCTTTGTCTCCTATTGGACATATATTTTTAAAATTGTTTTATTAGCCCTTGCCTTTTGACAAAGGAATATTCTGTACAAATCCATGTTTCTATCTATAATAGTTTGAGTAAGGTATTGATGAGTAAGTCACTTTAGATATAATCTTTTTTAATTTTTAAAATATAATAGTGTATATATCTTTTTAAAAACTCATAAATAATTTGTGTTCAGTTTTGGTATTTTCGCCCTATTTGAATTTTGTTGACACCCGATCATAACATTTTTCTTAGATCACTTTTTATTACACAATTCACGTGTCAATACGTTTCTACTACAGCTTTCTCAATGGCTCTCTCTAGAAGGAAGAACATATGGTGTCCAGACATTTTCAAGAAAAAATGTGACAACCTTGTCCCTCAGCACGTGCAGAAAACACTTTTGTGGTCACTTGTGGTCATGCTTGTGGAAGGAGCTGTTTCTTACGAAGGGTATGGGTAAGGGTCGCTTAACGGTGGCCGCGACTTTACATATACATATAGTGTAGTAATGTGTTAATGTAAAACGTAAAACTCTTACCGGTGGAGAGCTTCCTTGTGGCTATATGCTTTTTGTCTGTGTGGTGGTGGTTTAATTTCAACGTTAAAGTATATGTCTACGACTCATATAGCCTCGATGCTAAAAGGGACGCTAAAGTACAAACTGCTACAGTTATTATTATACGAGTAGTCTTAGTGGTGGAAAACCTTTCATTAAGCAAAACTGAAATGAGCTCCTTCCTAGCTTTTACATTATAAACAACTTTGAAATAGATTGATCAATTTTGATAATAATTATTTTTGCAAGTGTAATACATAAGGAATCAGAAGCGAAATCAGAACTTATATATATATATATATACTGTGGCGAATCCAGGATATGATCAAGGGAGGGGCTAAACTATAATTGCCGTTTTATCCAGTGTGATGCAGGATTGAAGCCCATTTTATCCAGTGTATACTTGAGCAACAAGGGGGGGGGGCTATAGCCCCTATAGCCCCCTTGGATCCGCCACTGTATATATATACACCAATCTAAATTAAATTTTAATAAGTACGATAATATTGTCTTCAGGGGTGTTTCCTCCGCGTAGATATGAAGAATGTCCTATAGTTTATCTTCAGATATTATATTATATTATATTTAATAAGATTATAATAGTATGTTGTCTAAGGAATCTGGCCAATGTCTTTACATTTAGTGCCGATAGTAATAAATGAGAAACTGACTGTGAAGTAATATAACTTTATGCGAACGAGAAAAACCAGCAACTTATTCCGTAGAGTCCACAATAGAAAAAAAAATCCATGTTTGCATAAGAAACAAATTTTGATCATTGTTTAGCATGTCGAGAAATATCCTGAATAATAACAATAATGATGAAAAAGTTGAGAATTCATCCTAACAGTGGTTAATAGGAACTGTCTTAAGAGTATTCAAAATGTACCCGACCTTCTGTTTGCATTGAGTATACAGGTATAGAAACGACTTTTGAACAGTATTTGGACATTGGCACACTTACAATTTTTCTACCCGTATGATGATCGTTTGTGATGATGATGATGATGATGATGATGATGATGATGATATGTTGTGATCGTTTCTACCTTCCAAATTTTACAACTCTCATTACTAAAAGAATCAGTATCACTTTTGGGCTTACTCGATGGTTCTTATCTCTAATAATTATAATTCTTAATTCCTAGCTCGAACTTGATTAAAGATTGTCTTCTTCTGTATAAATTATGTATTTTTAAGTTGTTTAAATGATTTAGTTAAATTTTGTCTCAACCACTTTAAAATTATAATGATACGTTATGATTCCTCACGCTGGATAAGCACGTATCTTATTTTGTGAATACTTTAACAAATCAAATAGAATTTGTAGGTACTCTAGAAAGTAGGAAGATAAGCATTAGGAAAACGCAATAAGAGGCAATCAGAAATAATATGATAAATCATTAGTATGGGGAAAAATGGAGAAGATTTACTGTGTGGAATGGTAAAGCTTTCTTCATAGCCAGAACAGAGCGTAGAAGATCAATATTACTGTCAGTCTATTTAAAGAAAAAGGAAAATAAAATATTTTTACATTGTGTTGATGGACAATGTTGAAAGTGCTGAGGGATGATATTCTTTTGAAACGAAGAGGTTAGTAGGAGATAGTAGTGCATGGAATCTGTTCAACTTGTGCTTGTGATCATAAATTCGGGAATACTGTGAAAAAAGAAATAAGATATTTCTACACGAATAACTGCCCCGTTTTGAGATACGTGTACATAAAGACATAGGTAAAGATGAAAACTAAAGAAGTAGAAAAACCATGTGAAACAGGTGTGTTCTGAATCAAGATAAAGAGACAGTAAACGAAGAAAACACCTACTGAACACCATATGGAACCTGAAACAAAAGAATAACGACTCCTCCGCACAAATGATTAGGCAATATTAGAGAAATAGTGTTGAGGAGTAGACAAATATATTTAATATTCCTCATTCAACTTTAATGAGCAGTTCCTTTCAAAAATTTTTGCTTAACTGGCAACTTTCCTTGGAATAAATTATATGTAAGTATTATATGGATACACACACAAACACACACAAGTACGGAACAGATGGATAATGAATTGGCAAAAATACTGAATGTCAATATACTTGAAAAAGCATAATGTATGTTTTGCTTAGAATATATTATATACATATATGTACTTAAAAACGTAAATATATCTATTTGCTTATATCCATGCGTTCGAAGTTTGTTCCCATTTGACCTGCCTGGGCAACGGTTATCATGTATCGTGAAATAAAAAAATAAATAAATAAACAAATAGCAAAAAAAAAAAAAGTACTGATTTATAACACACACATACACGTAAAGTTTGAACGAAGCTATCTATCCGTGATTTGCTAATTGCTCGTACAGAAGGAGGAACAAGTTCTCTTAAAAGATGGTTAACGCCCAACAAAAAACATATCACTTCCTTCTGTTAAAAAAAAAAAAAAAAATCACCACGAAGACCAAAAGAAAAAGAATTGAGTGAGTAGTGTTGTGTATATGGATGGATGGATGGCCTTCATTCTTTTTCTATATCTTTCTCTGTCTTTGTCCTTATTGAGGAAAGAACTAGACGCATATAGTCAACATTTTGAAAACCCAGGCACACCCAAATATTGGCGCCGTCGAGAAACGAGTCTTCCTCAAACAGACGTTGATTATCTTTTCATGTATATTGCAAATATAAAACGAATCATTATCATCTTCATATACAGGTGCTCATCTCTTTAATGAAGCAGAAAGACCATTAATAGCTTTGCCACTGGCGCGGCGGAGCGGACAAAAGCAATTGTTTTCTTCGGTGCTCGAGAGAAAGAAGTGATCACATAGGAGTGACCTCTTGTGGCTATGATATTGCATTTGTACGTACATACAATCCTTACATTGTTTGCCATTATAGGAGAAAATTACCCTTACTATCCATTAAGAATAGAAACTTATGGACACCTACGTGCTTTATTCATTCTAACAGTCATTAGCAATAGGCTTGAATTGAAGTTGTGCAAGGTTTTTGTTCTTCAACTACAAATCTCAAAAATAGGCAATCCCATAGCTTTCTCCAAATTTAAGTTTGGTATGGTTTAGTGTTGAACAATGTAACGGTAAAGAAGAACAAAGTTTCCATGAACAAATTACAAAGGAAATTTAAGAGTGAATAGCTTCACTAATATTGCAGTAGTGCACTGATATCTAGGGTGTTGCATAGTAAATAGATAGTTGCGGAATTATAGGGTGCCGAAAACGTGAAAACTTTAAAGGTTCATAGCTCCTCTACTATGGGATCTATCGTAGACATCACTGAAGAACTCGCATGTGAACTATCCAAATATCCATGTTTAAGAATGCTCCAGTACTTGCACAATAATTTTCAGAGAGGTAGGTGGAGAGTGACCAAGTACTCCAAAACAGTCTCTCTAAAAATGATTGTGCAAGTACCGGGTGTTCTGACAGGTGGATATTTGGATAGTTCACATACTAGTTCCTCAGTGATGTATTGATTCGACTACGATCGGTCCTATAATAGTTGAACTATGCACCTTTAACCCTTTCAGGATTTCCAATTTTTGAGGTAAATTTTAGACTTTCACTCAAACAGCTACGTACTGCTTCCTTACTATTTATGGTAGGGTCATGGTTCTTTTTTTTTTTTTTTTTTTTTTTTTTTTTTTTTTTTTTTTTTTAGAATAGAGCATACTTTCCAATGATATCACTCGCTAGTCCGTATTGTACACCAGAAACGGGAAAATAGGGTAAAACCAGATTTTTCGAAAAAAAAATCGAAATTTTTGCGCCCCTCTGACCCGAGTCTGGGTTTGTGTAGGGATCTCAATATTTTTTTATTTTTAAATACGCTGTTATGTACATAATACGTGTGCAAAATTTCAATCTTGCATTTTGAGAAGTAAGGTCTTGAGAAATTTTTGAAAGTCTGAAGGTGACATTTTTCATATATATATATATATATATATATATATATATATATACTACAAAAATGTACTATGTCATTACTATTAGACCTAGAGTCATGGTTCAAACTTCATTTTCTTCAGTATAACGAGCCTATTTTAACGATACCACTCACATATCCGTATCATACACCTGAACTGGAAATTTTTCTGAAAAATATCACCCTATCGGAACACTTGCGCCCCTCGGGCCCGGCCCCGGTTTCACGTAGGGACCTCAAGAAAATCTGAGAAATACTCAAAGGTACACACAATCTGTATACAAAGTTTCAATCTGTTATATTGAAAAGTAAAGGCGTGATTTTTTTCAAAAAAAAAAAAAAAAAAAAAGCCTTAAGAAGAAAAAAGTCACTTCGAAAAAAGCCCACTTAACGTCGTGAAGTTGACCATCCGGTTCCGAAACGTATTTGGAGTGTTCTTTGGTCCATCCTTGACTTGACCAATAATAATAATAATAATAATAATAATAATAATAATAATAATAATAATAATAATAATAATAATAATAATAATAATAATAATAATAATGGCTTAAATATGTGTTATAGGATTTAAATAAGCGGTCAAAGACGATACTACGCCATGGTATATGAATATACCATAAATTCTAAAACAGTTAAAGTTAATTTTTTCACGTTTTCGATACCCTGTAACTACGAAACTATGCTCTTGCGACCGCAGGTCCATATCTATGAACTTTTTTTTCTTATTTTGATTGGAGGAATCTATTCCCAAAATATTGAGACAAATTTTTGAATTGAGTTGATTTTGGGTTTAACGTCCCGTTCAGCAGCGAGGCTATAAGAGACCTGGACCTACTGATTAACGTGGAATCCGAACCACATGAGCTCCCGCCGGGAATCGAACCCGGGTCTCCCACGCGTACGCTAACAGCTTAGCCACGAGGGAACTCTAACAAAATTTTTGTAACACCCTGTATTTATTAACAATTTGTTTTGAGGGTATAATTAACGTCGCTAAGCTCATTTCCATTCATTTAAACTTTAGGGAATAACTTGAAGATAATGATGAATATGAAAAATGAAGAAAGCAGGCAAAGTTTAATTTTACGTGTTTATGCTCCGCGTTTAAGGGAGACGTGATGACGATGAATGATGTTGTGGAATGAAGGAAGTTCGACGAAAAACAGGAGAAGAACCCCGAGTAAAGTCATGCACACAATGTTTGTCAACCACACAGCCCAGTTAACACGAGCTCTAATCAAACCAGAGACCCCCAGGCACAAGAGATGATCGTAATAATTATTTAAAAACTTTTTTTCTTATAGACCAGAAATTTCGGTGCGCAATTGTTTTCTTTACATCATAATTCTTAGGTATCCAAATTATATATTATAAAAAAAGTCTTTTAAAAAATTGTGTAGTTCCGGGGATCACTCATCAAAACGCTAGAATCTGAAGGCTCAAATATTATACTCCAGATGTTCGAGAAGTGATCTTTAAGAGTCTTCATCCCGGTGAAATTAAAATACCGCTAATTTTACAGTAATTATGTGATATCTTCAAATAGATAAAAGACAGTTGAAGTACGGAACAAGAGCGCCCTACACAATATTATTTTGCGTGAGGTACCGTTATCACAAGTCACCTAGTGGCTTTCCGTTTTCAGCTGTTTATAAACGCGAAAATAAATGTCGATTTTCAAAATGGCTCGAAATCGAAAGCAGATAAGTGAGTCGTGATAACGGTTTCTCATGTAAAATAATATTGTCTAGGGCGCTCTTGTTCCACATTTCGATTATCTTTTATCTATTGGAAGATATCACATAATTACTGTAAAATTAGCGGTATTTTAATTTCGCCGGGATGACGACTCTTAACTGTTCTGTGGCAGTCAGTTCTCGTGCTTGTAGTATGCAAGTCATTCCTCTTTCCCATGGGATATATATAAATATTCACTATACAAACAGCTGTTGATACTCAAACAAACAGACAAACTAACCTAATTGAAACATTGTAAAATTGTGGAGCAGGAACGAAATACGACGTCCCTAATTAAATTTATAGTTCCAAACCTCGTAGGAATATTTTGAGAATACTAATTTAGCCTAATCTACTGCTGTTTATACCACACAAAGGGTAAAGAAATACACAATCGTGTTATTATTCTTACTATTTGTTTAAAAATATGGACTTCAAGTTATCGTGTATCAGTTTGCCTCCCAGATTTAGTTTATACACAATGTTTTTAATATTAATTAATTACTGTTGACTTTTTAACGTAATTATTTACCATTTAAGAACAAAATGTTATCTTCATAGGAAGGCTAAAGGATACGTTATATAAAATAAATTTGATAAATTGTTGTTTGTGTGACATCTATGCTTTGACACTTAGACTTTATTGACGCCACGTTTTTGTGTGTGAAAGAAATTATAACTTCTTTCGTTGATAATTAGGGTATTCACTTTCAACATAGGTTGACCCTTCCTTGATAAGATAAGAGGCAATTATACATACAAATTTACTATAGACTGTCTCAAAGCGAAGGTTATCACATTTTAAATACGAATTGTTATATAAGGGTAGATATATGTAAAATAATGTGTTTCAGTAGTCTGTGATTTGATATTAATAAAAACAACACTGCCATAATTCTGCATTTAAGAACTACTTTAATGGTAATTGAACTCTGATTATTATTTTTTTAAAATGATAGTTTAAGTAATTTTTTTACACCAATATTGTACAGTGTGTTCAAAAAGTCACTCTGCCTGGATGTTGAAATATTCATTTTTCTCCGGAATGTGTATGAGTATGTTACATTATGCAAATGCCCGACATAGACAAGAGCAAAGCTAGACTTTAACTTCCAATTCAGCAGGGACGTATACTGCACAATAAAGATGGATACCATTACATTGTAACCAGTTGTTGTGTTCGAGGCTCGGTCAGAGTTCTCGAGTAATACATGTGTTGAGTGTCAAGGTATGTGTTACAATGTTAACAACGGATTATCAAGTGATTTTTGATTGAACATATATTTCATACGGGTGACATGTATAGAGAACATAAAAAACAGTATTCATTGAAAAGTGACTCAACTGTATTCCATGAACAGTATCAGGATTGACCTAAAACTATTAAAATACTGAGGGACACTATCATATATCAGGTACATACAACTTATCAATCACCAGTCTTTTCTGCGAGTGTTCGCAAAAATGTGTAGGAGGATTCACCTGTACTTTCAAGCTAAGACAAACCATTTTCAACATTTACTGTAGTGGGGTTTTTCTATGCATACCTATCTCATTGCTATAATCCACTGTGAAGCGACTGTTTGGACACACTATAAAATGTTGACCTACAACTCAATGTGGGATCGGAATCATGTCCAGTCTCATTGTGAATCGAACCGAAACCTGTTGCATATTGGATTGTTTGATTTTCTGTTTAGCGTCCATTTTCAGCAGCGAAACTATATGAGACTTGGACCTACATCTTAACGTGCGATCTGAACCACATAAGCTCCTGCCGGAAATCGAACCCGGGTCTCTCACGCGAACGTTTATCACTGAAACACGAGGGGGCTCTGCATTATGAATTGTAATGAGGAGACGAACCCGGTACTATGGATAGAAACGAGAACATATTGCCAATACTTCGTCAATAGACCATTGCCCTTTCGTGAGATACTCGCACGCGATAAATATGAGGACATTGAGCTCCCAGCAGGAGAAGCACATTCAGATTTGTTGATGGTAGTTCATAACAAAATGACTTCCAGAGACAATGTGTTGTATTTTACAAGTATACATAACTGCCTACATAAAAGGGGTTATCAGTAGGACTTTTATTAGTAAAAGGGGTAGAGCAATGTAAAGGAATAACTAAAACTACATTTATGCCCGTCATTCCTGTCACTCTTCCCCGTGGTTGCAATAAAACTCAAACTGAACTTCTGGTTAATGTTCTACGAACATTCACACACGATCGCATACGTATATGGTGGGAGAAAAGCCACGTACACACACTAAGTTTTCTTTTTGTATTGTTTTTTAAACGCTATTATTTATTTTTATTTCAAAAGTTCTATTTTTGAATATTGGTTAGCAGTTGGCACATTTCTGTTACAAAACTTTCTCTTATAAATTTGTTGTTACATTTTCGTAATGCAATTATAAATTGTGCTTTTTATTGTTATTGAAACAGTCGTTAAATGTTTTGTTTTGTGTAGCGTGCTGTGCGACGAACTATCAATATTAGAAAATAGATATTTCTATTATATTATTATAGTTGGACGGAAAAGAAGTCTAAAGACGGAATACATACCAATCGATATATTTCACAGAGGTGAAAAAAAGTGTATAGTTTTCACATAAACAAAACCAACTTTTTGCCTTGAAGGTCAACATTTAAGGGTGACGTTAATCAAGGAAAGAGCAGCTCAGTTCTTCACATGCCTTCTGGTAACAATGGCAACTGGTTAACTTTTTGTAATGGTGACAACATTTGTTCATTAACAGTTTGCGTGTGGCCCTAATGTTCTTTTTACAGTTTTACTACTGATAAGAAAGGTTGGTTTAGTTTGCAGTTCTACTATATATATTTCTAAATCCTATTGAGCAGTTTTCGAGATATTTTTAAACTTAAGAAATTGATACTGTACGATTAGCACATCATCTATTAAGATATAACTGATATTATAGCATATTTTCATTAGGCTTTCTATTGCAGCACTACCTAGACAACATTACACGGTATGGTTAGTGAGGTATATGGTAAATTATGGTAAATTCCTAGATTTTAAAATTTCTTTAACTATAATATTATGCAGAGACGAGATATATATCAATTCGAACTGAAATTTACATGCTTGACAGTAAATTCTCATGCGTAGCTTTCGAGAAAATTCGAGAAAAAAGAATTCTGAAGGTACTAAAAGGTACGTCGTTTGTTGCCAGTCCCTATTATGCTAGAACATCCTGTTTATTTATTTGTATACAGTATATGTGAAAGATACATTCTAAATAATTATATTTATTATTAGTATTATTAGTCTCTTCTAGGGCTGACTGTAACGCACATACTATTTGTAAAGTATATTTAAAAAATCTAAAACCTTAGAAATGAGGATATGGCAAGAAATAAGAAAAATATCTAGGTGCTGGCAACGATGACGTATTTAAACAAGAAACTGAAGAGGAAAATATTAATAGTCATTGTATAGGTATTTAACTGCTTATTGGATGATTAGTTGCCGCAAAGTGAGAAGCTTTCCTGAACCATGGCCCCAAGGTTACCTTACCGTCTTCAGGTAACAATTTTCTGTTCTTGATATCATTTCATCAATTGTAACTTCTTTCGCCTCTCCCTCTTTTCCTTGACATCGTACCTTCCATCACATCTCTCATGATTCAATACTTACTCAACTAATATACACTATCTCTTGGGGCCGCGGTGTCTCAGTGGTAGAGCGTTCACCTCTGGTGCTAGGGGTCTCGGGTTCAAACCCTGCTCCCGCCAAGCGAACTTTGTGGTGGACAAACACAGTGTGCGTGGGTTTTCTCTGGGTTCTCCCGTTCCCTCCCACTTTCTTCATTCCACCATTTCATTCATTACTCATTATCACCGTCTCCTTTAGCCTAACCGGCATAACCGTGGGACGTAAAACTCAAAATTTCATTTCATTTCACACTATCTCTTCTTCTTCTTTTTTTGAAAAATTATATTTAAAATTGCATTTTGCTAACGTATTTTTCCTAACAATCTCCTATTCTTTTTCCGTTCGACTCAGTTAATTTTCACCATTCTTCACCATACACACATTTCGAAAAGCTTCCAGTCAATTTCCGCCGTTTTTGCACATAATTAAAAAGAAGAAATCATATTACAGAAATATTTGATAAGAAATGTTATTAGTAAGGATGTGATAGAGAGTATTTTAGAAGAGGAAACATATAGAACAGTATTGACCGAGAATAGTCTTTCGTCAAGACAAAGAGGTTAACAGAGAATTCTAGTACGTTGAATCGTATCAATTTTAAGCAAGTTATAGCATAGTACTTTTTAAATAGTTTTTATGTCAATTACGACAGTTCTGTGGTGAGATGGCAATACGAAATGTGTAAATTTTTCTAAATTTTATACAGAATAAAAATTTCAAAGTTTCCTAAGCCATGAACAAAAATTACGATTTTCTTTTACAGGTATAAATTATGTTCATATTTGTTTCAACGAACTAGTCGGCAATAGTTTAGTCTACTCGCCGTTTTTCAGTCACAGATATAGTCACAAATATATCTTCACTAGATTTAATTGTGTACGCAGGCACTTTTTTTTAATTTTTGAATCGGGGGTATTGCGAGACATCAAAATTATGCATATTTCTCACAATATTTAAGAACACCTTGCTTATATGCAACCACCATTACATATTTGATATACAGGTTTACATAACAATATAGGCTAAATAACCAGGCAATGGAATAAGGAATACTGGAACAATATCTCTCTCTCTCTTTATCCACGTTCCAAATTAAGACCCGGCAATAATGTCTGCCTATTGCTAGTGTCTAATATTTCTTCGTTACAGAACTATAGAGTGTGCTAAAGAAATATGTAGTCAAAAATAGAAGATGAAATCAAGTTATCCTCATCCCCCCCGAACAATTTTTCTCGGACCTCGGTCTTAGTATTCTGGCTACGGCCCTGTTTTATTAGAAGGCACAGTGAGTCTTCAATAATATCAAAAACTGGAAATATTATACTTCCGCCGCCGCCACTCCCGCATTCGACCAACCAACTTGCTGAGAGCCACCCGCCCATGTAGCACATATAGTTAAAGCTGTGTTGCAATGTAGTGCACACATCTGAAATTCTCCAGGTGACCGCCTTTTGCTTATTGGCGTGACGTGGCAACAGTTGATTGCTTTCAAGAACATGAAGTTATCAGCAACCAACGACATTGTCTTATGCTTTAGACGGTAGGGCTACGAGGTTGCAGGACGGTTCTTACAGCGGCACGACTATAATACTAAATTAATTTTTGAAGCTCAGTAATTATAGAAATGACCCTTGATTTCTGATGTAATATCTTTTTTTATTTGTCATTTTATGTATTTAGTATGTAACAAAGAAGACAATTCTAGTAATTGTTTTCCAAGTTACAGTCTGTTTCGTTTCTTTGTGTAATACCAAACCCTCCAAGCACACCCCATATGTATATGGAGATGTGTTTAGGTTAACCCCCTTCCCCCATTCTTCTGCTTACTTTGTGACTACATGAAGAGCTGTTGTCTGCTGCAAGAGCGGTCCCTTTCTGATTTACGGGAGACATGTGCAGACGTGCTAACTGCAATTGTCACGTGTTCGTCGTCTTCAAATGGCTTTCTTGTCTCCTGTCGGTTTTCGGGTCGGACCCCTTTGCGACAAGCTCAACATATACGTATTTTCATCCTCTTTCTCTCTCTCTCACACACACACATGTATATATATACATGCATAACGCGCGCTGTGTATACTTGTATATATGTAATTGAGAGAGGAAACCGACCTCCGCCAAGAACAACAGTCTAAATGATCTCATCTCTTTAGACTATGGTCTTCTTCCCGTTCCTTGCTGCTATCTTGTATGCGGTTTTATCTTCCACAAAGAGATGGTTAAATATCATATGAATGTGTGGTCTCCCCTTTCCCTTTGGAGTAAGAGCTGAAATGCGCTTGCACTTGAACTATGTGTCTGCTGGTTGTCAAATAAATACTTTCCCATGAGGCACTTTCTTAAGCCTTGACTTTGCTCTGTCTGTGACTGCTACGTGCTGGTTGGCTATTCCAAGAATAGGTACATCTTCTTCCCTTACCTTTACACTATGCACTTTGTTTTTAGTATGTTGAGCAAACTTACTACAAGTGCGGTAATAACAGTGAAAAAGGTCAAATATAAATTTTCTCATATTTAATCTTCTATATTGCCTCTCGTTAAAAAAGAAAAAATAAGTGAATCATGAGCGCCCAAAAGGGAGGGCAAAGGGAGCACAATTTTTCTGTTGTGGATTTTGGTAGGACAGTTTTAGAACCAGAATAGGCTATATGAAGTACTCCTTGCTTCTTATTTGCAATATTTGCCCCCTTCCCATGCGGAGAAAAATTTTCTCTTGCTCCTTGAATTTTTTGTGTCGGCAAACGAATCAAACTCTTACCGACACGTTTGACTCAGTACAAAAATCAACAAATATGCTTGTTGCATATACGGTACATCTCACATCTTGAAGAGCAGCACATACTAAGGATAGCACGGTGGTTCAGTAGAAGTTTTTTTTTTTTTTTTTTAAGCCTCCACTTCCCCCTGCCTTGGCTGATTTCTTACGGTCTTATTATACGGCAGTCGCAACTTGCCTCTGCTTTTTTTCTCTCTCTCTCTCTTATACTCTTTCTTTATATTTCATTTTTCTCTCTCTCCACTATTCGGCTTTCGTCCTCAGCAGATTTAAGGTGAGGCTCAGTTTTATGGCATGCTACCTAATTTTTTAAACCATGCTTCATTTATTTAATCTATTTATATTTATATTTATTATTATTATTATTATTATTATTATTATTATTATTATTATTATTATTATTATTATTATTATTATTATTATTATTACAATAGTATACATAAAGACGATCACAGACGTAATACCTGAAAAGAAACAGAGCTGAAAAAACACTAAAAATAAAATAAAAAAAATATTAATATAATATATAAAAGTGGTAGTCGTCATAGTAAAAACTTAAAATTCCTCTTCTTGTTTGCCAGAAAATCGGCACTCCAGATTTCCCAAAATGATTTTCTCATATTTGCTGATCTTTATTGTTAATTTAATTTTTATGTAAACTTGGATTTTGCCTCTTGGAAATACCCAAAGACAGAACACAAACACTACACTTTTGCACTACAACACTACACTAACACTAAAACACGAAACATATAACGCTTTTAGCTCTTGGTTTCCTCATAGCTAATTTTTTTTATTTGATAACAAATTTCTTTAATTTTACCTTTTATTTGTTGGGTTTTTTAGTGCATTACACAAAATTTATCTTCTTCTTTCTTCTTGTCTTTATTTCCAAAGATGTTCTAAAACATGCCTGGCCAGAGTACTAAATTTTCTTAGCTTTTGTTTTTCTTTTATTATCGTTTTTATGCCGTCTTGTTACAATTCATTCCTTATTTCTTTTATTGGTATCATTTGTAACGTATCTGTCACAAGACGTAAAACATGCTGCGGACTGTGAAGATCGCCACAAAAGCATTTATAGAAGAGTGCTCACCTTTGGTACGAGGGCTTCTTGCTTCGATCTCTCGCCAAATGCGTTTGTGGTGTACAACATCATGTCTGTGGGTCTTTCTCGCGACCCACCCGTTTCCTCCCACATTCTCATGCAACAAACTCGTTCATAATCATTTGATTTCTCTCTCATCCGTCTCCTTTAGGCTAAAAGACATAATGGTAGGAGATTGAATGCCTTCTTTGTCCATTATTCCATTTGCTGAGGATAGACGTTAAGGTTAGTATAAAGGGACAAGTTTTGCCGATAGATGTCACTACAGTCTTCGTATCTCTTTCATGTATTTTTTACCTTTGCACGAAAATTCAAGATTTCTCTTACAAATTTTAACTTAGAGATTTCAATTTTTTTAGAAAAGGAACTTCATAACCTATCGAAGGCAACAATCCGTGCCGATTTTTTTTTATTTAAAATTTTCTTCATTGTTGAAATGGCTTGTTTATTGAAAGAGATATACAAACCTTTAACAATATAACTCTTTCAACAATGAAGAAAATTCAAAATAAGAAATCGGCACGAATTGTTATCTTCATTAGGTTATGAAGTTCCTTCTCTAAAAATTTGAAGTCTCTAGGTCGAAATTTGTAAGAGAAATTGTAAATTTTCGTGAAAGGTAAAAAATACATAAGAGAGATACGAAGATTATAGTGACATCTATTGGCAAAGCTTGTCTCTTTACACCAACCTTAAAGTGTTGTAATATCAAGTACGATATATTTAGTGCATGGAGGAGAATTTTGATCTTCAACCTTTAAAATTGATACGAACTGGCCTACGCTAATTGTTAATCTTGCCTTTTGTAAATATTGTCTATCTTCGTCGTTGTATGAGTCGAATTAATATCTTTTTTTATAATTCTGTATGCGAAAATGATCCTTCCTAAATAAGAAGACAAAGATGTTGATGTATTAATAAACTATTCTACCGATCTTAACGTGTACTGTGTACCATGGACACTAAAGTCAGGTACAAGCAATGAGCAGAAATAAACGGTTTGAAAAAGTTAAACCAAAAAGAGAATAAATGCTAGGATCAGAAATCAGGTGACAAGAACACATTTGCAGATAGAGTAAGTGTTATTATTAGGTACTCTGCCTTTAGACAGGTCCTGGCCTAATGAGTTTATTTATTTTTATTTTAGGTTTGGCCCTGGAAATGTTTTTTTCCCCACATTTATCGATCTTGAGCTTCCTTTTTTAACTTTCAATATTTTCTTCTATTTTTCAAATTATCCATCAATGTTCTTCTTCTTCCTATCCCTCACTTTCCTTCCATCTTTCTTTCTGTATCAGTATGAAGAAGATGATTTTCTGGCAAGATGTGTCCAATCCAATTGGCCGTCCTAGGAAGGATGCTGGCCAGAACCATTCTCTACTCTCCTATCCTTTTTAAAACATCTTCGTTTGTTATTTTCTCTCTGTTCATTTTATCTTCTCTGTCTTTCTCCAACACTACATTTAGAAGCTCTTTAAATATTTCTTCCATAACTTCCTTAATGTAGAAGTTTCTGAACCATACAGTCAGACTCTCCATATATTGTGCTTAACCAGCTTTTTCCTTAGTCTAATGCTTGTTGAATACTTCTTTGGCTCTGGCTATCTCTTTGGTGCAGTAAGTCTCCCTCGGCAAATGCTTCCCAGATACTAGAAATTATCAACCTCTTCAAGTTGTCTTTGCTCTACTCTGCCCCATAAGGGTGCGTTTCCACGGGATATTCTCATGACTTTAGATTTTTCGATGTTGATTTTCATTCCATATAGTTTCCCAGTATCAACTACTTTGTCAATCATTTTCTGTAGTCTTTCTTTGGTTCTAGGTATAATAACCGTATCATCTGCATCTAACCGTATTACCTAATCTTGTTAATAATCTGCCCTCCGATCTTGAAATATTCATTTCCCATTAATGCTTTCTTCATTAAACATTTACTGTAAATGTTGAATTAACAACTATTATTGAAAATACTCAAATAAAACGGCTGAGATATATAATAATAGTAAACTAAGATATGACTTCAAAGAAACACGATAAGTATAATCTGTTAAAAATAAAATAAGCTCTGGTAAAGAGAGTAAAATGGATCAACCGAAACATAGATTTATGAATGAATGCGTTTGCGTTTATAATGAGGATTAAGAATAAAAATATATTTTCGCTTAGATGCTTATGCAACCCGTAAATCTGATATGGTTTGAGGGTTACATACTAGCTATTCACGAAATATACTTTTTTTGGTGTGGGGGTAAATGAATGGGATACGGATAAATTACTGTGTAACAAGTATTAAATTTCCGAGCATCCTCGTGATTAAGCAGCTAGTATACACTTTTTTTGGCGTAGGAGACCCAGGTTCGATTTGAGGTGCAAGCTTATGTGGTTCAGGTCCCACTTTAACCTGTAGGTCCACGTCTCATATAGCGTCACTGCTGAAGGGAACGCTAAACTGAAAAACAAATCAAATGGCCATAGATAAAAAAAATCAAATCAAATGCCGAAACGTCAGAAATCTAATTCCTACTAATCCTAATGCTAATATATTTTTTTTTCGAAAACTACGAATAATCTTTTATACCGACTTTTTATTTACTTCATTAACATCTTTAAAAATTTCTTCGTTAAAACTGTTCATTGTCTGAATAATTTGTTTGATTTCGCTACATTTTTTATTTTATTTTATTGAAACACTTGGGAAGGCAACGATTCAATAAATGAAAGTGAAAAATCTTTGAACTTCTGTTTTTCATTAAACAGAATTTATTATTTATGGAATCTGTAATAGAGCTATATCTCCTTTCACATACTAACAAATACTACATATACAACACTGAACATTTTTTTTTTGTAATTATATTGTCAAATATCAATGTAAAATCACTTATCCTTCATTTTGTAAGTCGATATACATTTCCTTAGATTAAATTACAAAATTTGGTGGGATTTTTTTTTTATAGATTTTCAGTAAATTTATAAGAAATTATGATATTGTTATTGTTCAGAATGTAATTTTACACCATTTCATATTAGTAATTTTACTTTATAGGTGTAAATTGATTTACATAGAGGCTTGGCGAACAGATTGTCACCTTTTTTTGTAAATTTACCTATGAATTTTTTTACAGGGTATATAAATCCAAGACTATAAAGTTTCGTCATTAACATACAAATATACTTCATTTCTTTGAATGTTTCATTTCATTATCATCCACAAATAGTAGCAAGAAACAAAAATACTAAACGTAAACCATTTCAATTTATTAACAGAAAACTTACACTAAAGAATGAGTTTTGTTTTGTTTCATTTTTTAAACATTTAATAGATTTGTTTTGAACATTATAAGCAACTTTAGGTGATATCAAAATGCACAAGAAAGGTTACACTTTATTCATCACTTGCACTCAACACCTTCCAAAATAAATGGAAACGTTATTTATGTTCGCAGTTAACATTGTGGACCTCACTGAAACTAGTTATAGTTTCGGAGTGCACTTGGTACCATTGCTTGGATGCTTGTCGTGGTGCAGTAATAGGAAACTTGAGTTTTGAATTCTTGAAACGTGAAAAAGACGTTGGAGATGTTGGTATATCTAGCAAGAATCATATCATTTTACGCAAAAAATGAGCAAAATGCGCCAAATTAAATTTCATTTGGTAAATAAAGTTGCAAGAATTTCGTATCTGGCTTTGAGTTAGTTTTAAAATTCTCTCGAACTTTCTGTTTCAGAGAGGTGGAAAAAAAATAATTTAGGGCGGGCATTGTCCATTCTATCCCCTTCCTGGCAGGAAGCTCACGCAGTTGAAATTGTAAAGGGGCAGTAAACTCGCGTAAATTTACTAGTAGTAAGCTAATGGTAATCTGATTGCTACTTTAATTTCAGGCACAATAAAATCATAGAGGAAAACACAGAGCCCTGAAAGAAACTTCAATTGTTGGAAAAAAATAGTTACTATTACCTTTCTCTAAAATCTAAATATCCCTTTTTGAAAGTTTAGGTAAACAGTAATCCCTGTTCTGCCTAAATATAAGATAATATCAAAAATGGTGCTACAGAATGCTGCAGGGTCATTAGGCAGAACAGGAAGACAGCGTTAGTGTTGTAGTAGTTGGCTGGACAGCACTGGTATTTCTTTTAATCTTATGTTTTCTTGTGGAACTAATGTTTTTAGCTTAATGTTTCTGGGAAGTTGATAGCTGCTGCCTATATGTGTATCACATGTTGATTAACCTTGAGTTAGTAGGTAAGTGAATTGTTAATTGAAAAAAATGTTTATGACTAAGTGAAATATTCATTCTTCTTACGGGGATAATAGGTTTACGGAAAGATCTCAATGTTCCTTTTCCCCTTTTTTTTAAGGATACGCATCAGAAATGAATTTGGACTTAAACATAATTGGGATCAATATTCATCTCAGCGCCCAAAAAATATGGATTGGACACTAATATAAGTCGTTTTTGATTGCTTTTACATCAGTGCTTCTTCCTTTCTTGTCGAAAATATGCTGAAAATTGAAGTTAGGAGAGAGCCCACTCAAGTACAAAGTAACCAAATAAATAAATAAATAAATAAATAAATAAATAAATAAATAAATAAATAAATAAATAAATAAATAAATAAATAAATAAATAAGCCTTGCCGTTTTTGATGTCCCATTAATCATGCGTTCACAAAGAGGAAAATAAATTATACACGTGCCTGTCAAGCGATCGGTAGTTAGTCCAACTATCGACTTGCATTAATACACGCACACACAGCAGTCATAACTCGTCCAGTGTCGAAGAGAAATTGAAGTATCGAAGCAGCTTGTTCGCGTGTGTTTGTTGTATGACTTTAAAGTGGGCCAGTTAATTGCCGTATCAAGTCGGCGTATATACTAGGCATTTGGGAAGAATGCCGTGGACGAACGCACGGCCAGGCATTGGTTCCAGAAATTCCGTTCGGGAGATGTGACCTTCCGACTGAATCTCGCAGTGGACGAACACTTGTGTTGAATGGCGAGGCCCTGAAAGCAGCAAGCGAGAAGGACAGCGATCTAACGTGTGATGAATTTGCAGAAAGGTTCCATCTTTCCATTGAAACAGACAGACTGCACCTGCATGGGATAGGGAAGTCATACAAGTTAAGCAAGTGGGTACCCCACACATTATTGGCAGCCAACAAGGAACAGCTAGTGACAACTTGTTTGTCCTTGCTCACTCGGCACCTGAACACATCCATCCTTGATCGCTAGCTCGCTGGTGACGAGAAGTGGGTTCTCTATGACACTCCCAAATGTACCAGACATTGGTTGTCGTCACGTGATTCTGTTCTTCTCATCTAAAGACCACCTCTGCACCGCTCTTTGTATGGTGGAATTGTCGGCAAGTGGTGCATTAAGAGCTCTTTCCACCTGGTCAGACCTCTACTCTTAGCAGTTGCAAAGGCTGCACCGTGCATCGCGACAGAAGGAACCGACATTGGTGAATCGTAGGCGCAATATTCAAGTCTGAAATATGTCAGTCGGCTCGCGCCACCCTGTATAAGAGTTTACACCGAATTTTTCATCTCTAACTTAAGCGAATCTCCACATTCGTCACTTCGTGAATAAATAAAGGAAAATTTCAATGTGAGATCGTTGATTGTAGATAAGTACGTACATCAAAAACTCTATTTCAAAATATCCCGAAAATTCAATATCAAAATATCCCAAATAGACCAAAATTTCAATATCAAAGTATCCCAAAGAGACTAAAACTCCAATATAAAAAATCTCAAATAGATTAAAAGTCCAATACCAAAATATCCTAAATACATTTTTAAAAAAATCCTATACGAAAATATAGTAAATAGATCAAAAATATGGTCAAATACACAATATGACGAAACACATTACTAAAGAAATGGTGTTACTGTCTGTATAGAGCTAAAGTTAAGAGGCGAAATCTAGCGGCGGGAAATGACTATAAAGACAAAAGATTATAGGTTGATGAGACAAAATAAAGGTAATAAATAAACTGGAACACCCAATCTAAGTATGTATGCGGACATGTTCTAATTCTTATTCTTCTGCCTCGCCTAGTAATACTACAAGATAAAATATATGAAGATATTAAAGATTTTTGTTGTAAAGCTTTCTAAACAAGTTAGCTATTATATCTTCGGTTGTATACATATGCAAAATGCGTAAACAAAAACACATTTAGAATCTCTGTTGTATAAAGAAAAGAAGAAGAAAAAAAAACGATAGCATGTTGTTGAAATAGAAATAGAAGTTTCCCGATTTGAAATTTCCGTTCAATTCGAAAACGCCTTTTATTGTTTTTTAACGTTCTGTTTACGCCCATTCACGAAAAGACAAGAGCATATAGAAAGGATTTTGTCATTCAGAAACATGTTACCCATCCAATGGTTATTATGATTACTAGAGAAGATAAATCTTAATACTTTTTTATAGTGGAAAGAACAAGCTACCATAAAAATTACTAAGCGAAATAACGTATTGTTTGTATAAGTTAAGCCTCTGATGTTATTTAAACATGACTTTTTTCTTTCAGTCTCTTTTTTATTTTTTAATGTCTCGTTTCAGTGCACGTAAAATTAGAAAAAGAAAATGGGTGCAATCGGTTTCTGATCTATTTTACTGAACATTATAATGTGTCTTTGATGTGTTTTGAGTGTTAACAAAATGCTTCTTTTTCTTTTTGCTTTCTTCTCTGTCTTGCGTAGAGGTTTCATTCTCTTTTAAGCTTCTTAACTAGCACATCTTCTTCACTGATTTTGAACGAGCAAAGGATGAAATAGACGCTAGTTTTATGTGAAGCTATAATACTTTTCGATAATGCTATAAAGTAGTCTCGTTTCGAGGTTCATGGTGGGCCATCAAGATAAGCACGAAGCGGCTTTTTGGCTTGGTTTAGGCGCGACTTTTATACGCTGCTATACATTAAAGTAAACTGTTTTCGACAAACACACAATTTCCATTTTAGTGTCAATGGACGTACGCTTAACTCTCGTTCTATGTTCACGAATGAGGAAGCATACGATAGCCTATTACATCCGTAGTTTTATTTTCAAACCGACTTGACATAAAAGTCTGAGTATGTTCTTTGTTTGGATCTCTATGTACGTGTGATTACATGTACAGAAATACATATGTGTCCATCTTCCAGTGGCGTAAGTAGAGAGGAACCTGGATTGATCAGGACGCTCTACGAATAAGTTTTGGCCAAATTGATGACTTCCCAGTAATTCAAGTATAAGTTTTTTTTTTTTTTTTTTGAGAAATTGTACATTGAAATATCTGTTACATACATAGAAAATATCTTTCTTTATATAAAATGTTTCTGAAGTACCCAAAATGAGAGGTTCGAATTCTTTCTACATTAAGATAGTGATGTCGATAACGATCATACAGATCTTGGCCAATAATTAGTTTTCGGATCAGGGGCCACAACATTTTTGAACGTCCCCCAAATCGAGTTTTCGTATTTTCTACGGAATAAGAACATCATACTGAGTTAAGTAATAGTTTAGGTTTGGCTACACTGTATGTAGCTCTCCAGATATAATTCGTACAAGAAAATTTTTGATTGAAATGTATTGGATCTTATGATCCAACAACTGTTTTTTCTCTTTTAAAAGCTAAAATTATATGTAATTAGAATTTAACTACATAATCTGTTATTATCATTATTCATTCAATAGCAACAATAAAATATCTCCTCACTTAAGAAGACTTCAGTGTAAGAAGGGAACAACTCCAATTTCACATTTGGTTTAGGATTGAAGCGAGAGAGAGAAACATTAAAAATCAATTTATTTTACTTTAGCCTCCACATTTTTTTGTAAAGACAGTTACTCTTATAGGGGTAAAACCGTTCTTTACAAAAACTTCGGAGGCTAAAGTAAAATAAATTGATTTTCAACATTTTCTTTTTACAACCCTCAACCAAATGTAAAATTGGTGCTATTCCCTTCTTACACTGAGGTCCTCATATTTTTAATGGTTAAACACCAATATTCACACATTGTTTGCTTCTTTTAAATTACTGAGGAATTCCATCATAGCTATATAATTAGTGCCTGTGCCTTTGGAGCGGAAGACCCAGCTTTGATTTCTAGCGGTAGCTCATGTGATTCCGGATTTCACGTTAAGTTGTAGGTTCACGTTTCATATAGCCTCACTGCTGAAAGGGACTCTGAACTCTAATCCAACTAAACTAATCTTCTAAATCAATTTCCTCGTCAAATGTGTAATATTATTTATCTATTTATGAAGTTTATTATCTCTTTTTACCACCATAGCTATATGAGATACGGACCTCCAGTTTAAAGTGGAATTGAATGATAGTAATGCGTCCAGTCTTTTACCACCCCAGCAATGGAACTCACGACCATATACAACAAAAATGCAGGCAACGAGCCACTAGACCAGCCGTAAGAGGACAGAAGATTTTTATAGTTACATGCACTATAAGGAAAAAGAAGTATATTTTTGGACTTTCAGTATCTATAGCTATGTTAAACCATTACGTATAAGGGATGATGTCCCTCGGCAATCACAGTGCTCGGGGAATTGGAAAGGAAGGTAGCGGCCTAGGACCATTATATTAGATACCATCCCAACATTTGCCTGGTATGAATAAGGAAAAAAACTTCACTCAGGATAAATGACCTGAAAACGGTTTTAAACTTTTTCGACACAGTATCTGTCCCCACCGAGAATCGAACCTGGGAACTCTCGCACCAAAGGCGAGACTACGCTACACGGGGACACTATTCCATACTATATTGTTATATATATATATATCCCATACTATATTGATAGGGATATCTATTTTGTTTTCAGTTAAAGACACATTCATTATCTCAGTTATTATTTTGCTTTGATTTTACGTTGTTTAATTTTACTTCCCATGAGTCCTGCAGGCTAAGGGAATTAGGATTTAGGATTTAGATTTTTGGGCTTTCGTCATCTAAGGCCATTTAGCCCGTCACGTTTGAGGGATGACGTCCCTCGGCGAGCACACTATCCGAGGAAAGGGAAGGGAGGAAGCGACCTGGGACCTACAAGTTAGGTAACATCCCGGCATTTGTTAGGTGAGAACGAGGAAAACCCAGGAAAACCCTCATTCAGGGTGACTGGCCTGAAAAAAGCGTTTTACATTTTTTCGAAAGAGCGCCTCGACCGCGAATCGAACCCGGGATAGCTCGCACCGAAGGCAAGAGCGTCCTGCAGGCTAAAGAAACTGATGTTTAACGAAAATTAATGATTATGTAAGAATTTGGTCGTATGAGAACTTGGGAGAAACGGGAGAAGTCCGTGAAAACCCACGGAGGTGTCCAAAGGCAGAAAGAATAGAAACGTTTTTGCTGATAGAAGATTCCTCTTTTCCATAGCCTAAGGCTGGCTGCATATTGACCAGATGAAGCCCAGCTAAACCGAGGCAAAGTGAGACATGCGGAAAGACTTGAGTGTATAGACCAGGACACAACATTTCAAAGCCAAATGCACTCACCAATTCAAAAATGATGGTCGCCAGTTTCTCTCACGTACAAATTGTGAAATGTCCCCTTCCCTCACGGCCTTTGGTTTGACAAAGAAAGAGATTACATTAGGGCATAAAATTTCAAAACCAGACATTTAGATTCAGGATAATCAATTTTGAATTGGGCAATTCATATACATGTTAAAAAATTATGTTACTTTAAGACTTCACGATTGTGTAACGCTCTCTCTCTCTCTCTCTCTCTCTGCACTGAAGTACAAGTTGTCGACTCCAGTTTTCGGATCAAAGTCCTTAATTGAAGGTCCATTGATGGAAATTGTTACCAAATCATCCAGTGTGTCAATCTTCAGTGAATTCCTGGAGGCAGTTTTAACACTGTTGAGACTGCTGAAGCCTCTCTGACATGAAGCAGTACTCACAGGTAAAACTGCAACTGGCAATTGGAAGCAAATTTGGAAATCTTGTAATGAAGTTTTCACTCTAAATCTTTTTCAGTGTCTGCTTCAAAGTCAATGAAGAAAACAAAAGTTTACATTCTGCCCACTCTGCTAAGACAAGGTACACTTTTCTTGACGATTATTTTCGTGCGAAACAGAAACTGCGCAACCCTGTGAGTTTAGGCAGAAACAATTCCTACTGAACACTGGTCGCCAGCTCTAAATTCCTAGTCGCCAATGGCGACCTGGCGACCGGAAATTTTGCGCCCTGGTATAGACTGTATATCTGAGTCACGACGTTGGAGAGGCTTTTGTGTAGCATGTGCGAGCCGGCTGATCTGTCCTCTATACAGTCGGTCTTTACTGAAAAGGAAAGAAACAAAGAATCAAACAAAACAATAGTTCAGTTCTGTACAAAATGAAATGTTCTAGTTATGTGTAAAAGTGTAATTTTTGAGTCTGATTATTTTTGATTAGTTCTACCCAATGTAAGGCAAGATGTTACTGCATTTACCTGGTGCTTTCTGCAGAGCTCCCGTATTTGTTAATTATGTTTTGAAGATTGTTACGCGCGGAAGAGACTAAGAGCGGCAACTCATTTTCGATGTGGAGACGGGCATTATATTTCCATTGCATTTTACAAGAAATAATTTGGAAAACAGAAAGTTAGTGAGCTGGTGTGAAATAATAGATTAACAATTGAGTGAAATAATATATTAATAATTGTGTGAAATAATAGATTAACAATTGAGTGCAATAATAGATTAACAATTGTATAAAATAATAGGTTAACAATTGAGTGAAATAATATATTAGCAATTGAGTGAAATAATAGATTAATTGTGTAAAATAATAGATAACAATTGAGTGAAATAATATATCAACAATTGTGTGAAATAATAGATTAACAATTAGAATTGATTATTTCTTGAAGTTTAACGTCCCTTTCCAGCAACAAGATTGTATGAGACGTAGACCTACAATTTAAGATGGAGGACCCCCGCTTGACCTAGTGGCTAGCACGCTTGTCTTTGGTGTGCGTAGTTCCGGGTTTGATTCCCGGTGAGGGTACAGTTGAACGAAAAAGTGGTTTGGGTTCAACTATAATCAGTAGATCCACGTCTCCCTTAGCCGCCTATTCATAATCGTGGAATGTTAAACTCAAACAAACCAAAAAAATTAATATCGAATCCGGACCACTGTAATGCATTCATTTGTTCTTAATACTCTCTCACTGACAATTGAAAGTCATTAGCCCAATATGAATTAGGATTGCATATATATGCAAGAACAAATTGCAAATTATTATGGATTCATTACATAATTAACTAAGAGTGTTTTACTGAACGATTGTTACCAAATGTAAATTAACGTAAAAGAAGTTCCAACTTTTTATATTAAATAATAATAATAATAATAATAATAATAATAATAATAATAATAATAATAATAATAATAATAATAATAATAATAATAATAATAATAATAATTTACTTCCTGAATGTACGAAGATAACCTACCGATTAGTGAATGGTCTGTATGCTAACGTAGGGGATGATGTGTGAAACTGTATACCTAGTTGTAAACATAACCTTTGGTCTCAGATGTTAGCAGACACGCATTTCGTGCTGAACGGTAGAATCGTGCAAAATCCGCAGCCAGGAGTCAGATCAATAAATTTCTTCTATCTTTGGAGTTTGCCAGGTGTGTGGTCTCATTTTCTTTGTTAAGTTTGCGTGCACTGTTTTTTTTTTTTTTTTAGGTTAAAAACATAGCTTCGCTTGATTGAATCAATTATGCCTAGCCCTTGTCTATGTAACTATTACATAATGTATGTTATTCATGAAAAAGAAGTATCTAATGGTATTTATGTACTAAGCTTATTGTTTTATGAAACAGGAGCAATAAACCATATTCTTGTTAAAATTTGCATGTATTAGATGTTAACCAAATATACAAGATATGTTATAGAACAATACAGTTTACAGAAAGTATTTTTTTTCACTGCACTGTTTTAAATATGTTTCTTTTATTAACTCTTAAACTTTAGTTTTAAATAGAACACAGACTTTTACAAAAAGCGACAGAACTTTCTTGGTTACCTTTATACTTATAAGTATATATATAATTATAAAGGTAACCAAGAAAGTTCTGTCGCTTTTTGTGGAAGTCTGTGTTCTATTTAAAACTAAAGTTTAAGAGTTAATAAAATAAACATATTTAAAACTAAAGTTAAAGGATCATATTTAAATAATTATATTTAATAAAAGAATCATATTTAAAACTAAACCTTAAGAGTTAATAAAAGAAGCATATTTAAAACTAAAGTTAAAGGATCATATTTAAATAATTATATTTAATAAAAGAATCATATTTAAAACTAAACCTTAAGAGTTAATAAAAGAAACATATTTAAAACTAAAGTTAAAGGATCATATTTAAATAATTATATTTAATAAAAGAATCATATTTAAAACTAAACCTTAAGAGTTAGTAAAAGAAGCATATTTAAAACTAAAGTTAAAGGATCATATTTAAATAATTATATTTAATAAAAGAATCATATTTAAAACTAAACCTTAAGAGTTAATAAAAGAAACATATTTAAAACTAAAGTTAAAGGATCATATTTAAATAATTATATTTAATAAAAGAATCATATTTAAAACTAAACCTTAAGAGTTAATAAAAGAAACATATTTAAAACTAAAGTTAAAGGATCATATTTAAATAATTATATTTAATAAAAGAATCATATTTAAAACTAAACCTTAAGAGTTAGTAAAAGAAGCATATTTAAAACTAAAGTTAAAGGATCATATTTAAATAATTATATTTAATAAAAGAATCATATTTAAAACTAAACCTTAAGAGTTAATAAAAGAAACATATTTAAAACTAAAGTTAAAGGATCATATTTAAATAATTATATTTAATAAAAGAATCATATTTAAAACTAAACCTTAAGAGTTAGTAAAAGAAGCATATTTAAAACTAAAGTTAAAGGATCATATTTAAATAATTATATTTAATAAAAGAATCATATTTAAAACTAAACCTTAAGAGTTAATAAAAGAAACATATTTAAAACTAAAGTTAAAGGATCATATTTAAATAATTATATTTAATAAAAGAATCATATTTAAAACTAAACCTTAAGAGTTAATAAAAGAAGCATATTTAAAACTAAAATTTAATTTTGAGAATAAAAATCCTTATCCCTGCCAATAAAGGGTTTCGCCCTCTCTCTCTCTCTCTCTCTCTCTCTCTCTCTCTCTCTCTCTCTATATATATATATATATATATATATATATATATATATATATATATATATATATATATATAAAATTAACGAAGAAAGTTCTATCGCTTTTTGTGGAGGTCTGTGTTCCATTGGCCCTCACACCGTGAGTTGAATGAGAATGGAGATAAGACGGTCAGTTGATGGTGTGGGTATATCCAACATACTACGTGGTTGTGGCAGTTCAATTACACCGCGAACGTGCTTAAGGACAGAGTGAACATAGGACTTCTCCAGAGCGTCAAAGGGGAGTGTACGAGGGTGTGCTGATAAAGATTGAGCCTTACCAAGAAAAACTTAAGCAAGGAAGCTGAAATTAGCAGGATGTATAGGGCAGGATCTGTAGAGACTATGTTGAAAAATGCAATGTTCTATGAAAATAACATCCTTTTCTTTTTCATTTCAGAAGTGAACATGGCTGCACCTCCAACAAGCTTCAGTCAAGAATAGCATAGAACCGTCATGAAGTTTCTCTTCTTCCAAGTGAAAGGTGCGACGCAGATCTACGATGAAATGAAACAAATTTTGCGGGATCATGGGCCGTCGGGTGTAATTGTCAAACGCTAGGTGGCAAACTTCAGAATTGGCCATTTTGATGGTTAGAGTGCGAAACCCAATGGCACGTCTGTTTCTGTGTCTGTTCCCGAAAACGTGCAAGCCATTTAGGACATGATAATGGAAGATTGTTGAATATCAGCAAATATGAAACATGTTTGGACATATCACGTGAAAGAGTTGGTACTATTATTTATTATTATTTGGATATGAGGAAGTTGCAGCAAAATGGATTCCCAAACTTCTGACGAAGGAACAAAAGCAGGAAAGAGTGAGAACTTCGCGGACAGTTTTGCAACATTTTGCAAGAAGTGAGGTTGTTTCTTTAGGGGGGGGGGAGAAACTCGTAACTGATGATGAGAAGTGGTTCTATTGTTATGATCCCGAGACTAAAGAACAGTCTAAGGAGTGGAAGCATAGTTCTTCTCCCCGACCAAAGAAGTGCCGTGTGCAGAGGTCTGCACAGAAACAAATGGCAACAATCTTTTGGGATAAGGACGGAGTACTGCTGTTGCATTATTTTGCAGTAGGTGCAACGATTAATGCATCATATTACTGTGGTCTCTTGAGGAAGTTGCGCAAAAACATCAAGGACAAACGTCGTGATTAGCTCTTCAAAGGTGTTCTGTTTTTGTACGATAATGCCTCCTTACACACGGCATCTGAAACAGGGCCCATTGGCCACCCAATCTTTCAAGTGTTGCATCATTCCCCTTATTCGCCTGACCTAGCTCCATCTGTTCCCGAATCTCAAAAAACCTCAAAGATCACCGCTTTCAGAGTGTTCAAAAGGCAACTGATGCTACAGATCAGTGGTTACAGCAGCAGACAAAAGACTTCTATTTACAAACACTTACAAAGTTGCAAAACAGATGTCGCAAATGCATTGACTTACTGGAGGAATATGTGGAGTAGTGTGGGAGTTTCAGCTTCCTAGCTCAAATTTTTCTTGATAAGGCTCAATCTTTATCAGCACCCCCTCGTATGCTGTACGAGTTCAAACTAGGGTCAAATGCCACTCTAGCGGGGCGGAAGTTTGCCAGGCCTTTGGTGAGGGTGTCGTGACTACGCGGACAGTGCAGCGGTGGTTTAACAAGTTTAAAGACAGTGACGAAACATTCAAAGACGCACCACGTGCCGGAAGACCAGCACATGTACAAAATGAAGATCTTCAGGCAGCAATTCAAGCGAACAGTAACTAGACATGTGAGGAACTGGGACTACAATTCAGTGTGAGTGGAGAAACTATTCGGCAGCACCTCCATCAACTTGGGAAGCACTATAAGTTGGGTCGATAGGTCTCTCATGATTTGACTCCGAGCTAGAAACCAACGCGAGCAGATATCTGTGTTTCTTTGATGTCTCGTCTGAGGAAGGAGACATTTCAGAACAGGGTGTTGACATGTGATGAGAAGTGGATTCTACGGCGCCGTCATCATTGGTTAGCATCCCAGGAACCGGTTCCAAAGCAGCCAAAACCAGCACTGCACTAGAAGAAAGTCTTCCTGTGTGTATGGTAGACTTCTAGCGGCATGTGCATCGGGAAATGTTACCAGCTGGTCAGAGCATCAAAGCAACTGTCAGCAGTGAGCCGCTTTCAAGAAAATCTCAAAATCTGGAGCCAGCACTTCTGAATCACAAAGGGGCCCACGCTAAACCCCAAGTGGCTAGGTTGGCTCAGGATACCATTCTACACCTTGAATGAGAAATACTATTGCATCCGTCACACTCCCCGGACACTGCGCCGTCAGATTATCGCCTGTTCCATTCCTTGGACAATCACCTAACAGGATGGATAATGTGGATTAGGATGAATAATGAAATGCAGTGCGTACATACCACAGGCACAAACAGAGTATTAAGTAAACGAATGCATGTTAGTTCTTGTGTCTTGGGGTGATTCGAAACTGACGGTGAGATGGGAAACGTCCAGTATTAGTACCACTAGCGGATCCAAAAGGATCGTTTGGGGGGCGGGGAAGGGCGGTTCGCTTCCTGGAAGATGAGTGTGTAACGATATCTTTGTCTTTTCAGCATAATTTTAAATATATTTTATTATACTTCTGTGCAATGTGTAATTTTAAAATATGCACTAACTAGTTAGAAGAAGAAGATGATACTAAAAAAAAGGAAATAGAATAAAAATTGATTCTAATATGTTAATTTGATGAGTTTGTTCTTAGGTTGTCATGACGACGAATAATCAATAAATTATTATTCCAGAATCATCTTAAGAGTCTTCATCCCGGCGAAATTAAAGTACCACTAATTTTACAGTAATTATGTGATATCTTCAAATAGATAAAAGATAATCGAAATGTGGAACAAGAGCGCCCTAGACAATATTATTTTACATGAGAAACCGTTATGACGACTCACTTATCTGCTTTCGATTTCGAGCCATTTTGAAAATCGGCATTTATTTTCGCGTTTCTAAACAGCTGAAAACGGAAAACCGCTAGGTGACTTGTGATAACGGTACCTCACGCAAAATAATATTGTCTAGGGCGCTCTTGTTCCACATTTCAATTATCTTTTATCTATTTGAAGATATCACATAATTACTGTAAAATTAGCGGTACTTTAATTTCGCCGGGATGAAGACTCTTATTAAGAGTCTTCATGGGATATGCACACAATCTTTTAAAGTGTACTTATTTTCGTGATTATATGATATAATAGTTCACGAACCATTTATTTCAATAATTGTGTGCCATCATAAAAGCTAGGAAATCTAAACACAACAAAAACTGTTTTGAATGAATTTAGTGATATAATATAGCTAAATATGACAGGGCCTGTATATAACAAATTATGCTGTTATAAGTGTAGCCTCAAGGCATCCAGAATTTTACTTTGCAAGAATTGAACGCATATGAACGCGGGACTGGAAGGGGGGTGTAGCTAAACCTGATTCCCAGATTCCAGTTTGGGACCCGAATTTGTTTACATATATATGAAAGTATATTCTTTCTGTAGATTTAAATTAAATACGCACTTTCATTTCGGAGACATGGCGGTGTCATGATTTACTAGTCACCGCAATATGTCAGATACGCTGTCTTGCACAGTACCTGCACGAAAGAAAGTACTGTATTGACGATGGCATTCATTTTAACGAAAGAGTGTACAATTTTCTCTAATCATTTATATTTTGAATAACAATTGCGGGTCAGCAGTTGAAAAAAAGACAGACTTGGTGTGCACAAAAATAGATAACAAAAGCATAGATGCATAAAGAATAATATAAAATGTCAACAAATAACAAAAGACATTACAATATTTCTATGTATATTTCTTGGTAGCTTAAAAAATACAGTAATTAATTATAAAGTGATGTTTAATAGTAAATGGTACAGTGTTCCAAACAGGTCAAATTATAGGGAAGCAATCTTTACATATTGCTTTCGTTTCTGTTTATATCAGATATAATTCAGTAAATTGAAAACTGAAAAGAAAGAAATATAATATTCAATCTGAACTCCATGGACGTTTTGTGATTCCGTGATTATTCCCTGTGGTAGTGATTGCCGGAACATGAATTTCGTGGCTTACCCCCGAAATGAGAATGTTATGGTTTTTACCTTAAAAGAACTGGCCTGCGTATTCAAGAGCACAGATCAGGTACAGGAGAATGAAATGGAAATGGAAATGAAATGAAATCTTTAAGTTTTACGTCCCACGGTTATGCCGGTGAGGCTAAAGGAGACGGTGAAGATGAGAGATGAGTGAAATGGTGGAATGAAGAAAGTGGGAGGAAACGGGAGAACCCCGAGGAAACCCACGAGCACGGTGTTTGTCCACCACAAAGTTCACTTGGCGGGGGGAGAATGAAATGGATGCACTTTCTAATACATATACTAATCATCACTGCATTTAAACCTTGTACTGTACTATTAACTGGAACCCAGAGCGTTGGTTTGAAGTTAAACTACAGCAGTAACATATAAAGAAATGAATTGTGAATATAAATCCTACCTAGGTATATAAATATAATACAGGGTGTCCGAGAAGTCCTTCCCTGATTACAGAAATTGATAACTCAGGCTAGAAATAAGATAGAAATATGAAACTGGTGTTGAATTGTTTACAAACTATAAAAGTTTTGGTCACATCAGTAGACTTCAGCACCCTTGGTAGCACGTAGCACATCTCGGCGATATTCAATTTCCATCCACACATTAGCCAACATCACTGGAGGGATCGATGCAACGACTGTGGTTATTCGTTGCTGCAGGCTTTCAAGACCTAGTACACGTGAAGTGTACTGATGTGACCAAAACTTTTATAGTTTGTAAACAATTCAACACCAGTTTCATATTTCTATCTTATTTCTAGCCTGAGTTATCAATTTCTGTAATCAGGGAAGGACTTCTCGGACACCCTGTAAATTGCAGTACTCCTTAACCATATAAATCACTACGAAGGTAAATGCACAATTTATTCAATAATATACTGTAAATAACGTAATAACAAAAATATCAATACTAAACTTTCACTTACACAAACTCAAAAGAAATTTTGTCGGATCTAGCACGAAATGTGTATAAATTTTACATGAATTAAAATTATATAGAATCACAATATAAGCCATTATAACGTATAGCTAGTAAAAAAAAAAAAAAAAAAAAATAGCAAAGCGTACACTAAAATGAACGAAATATGATCAGAAATGTAAAATCAAAGTGATGTCTTCGTTCATCACTGCACACAAGCTGTATTTCCTCAAATATACCGACTGGCAACATTACAACATTATTTGACAATATCAGATATTAAAAAGAATGCAAATTAAAATTTAATTTTGAAAGATTCTCACCTTTAAACGAAATTATCAATAGAGAATAAAGTACGTATAACTTGTTTTCCTTTCATCTCAGATATAATATGGACGCCGTTTGGTCTAATGGCTAACACGCTTGCCGTTGTCTCACGTGATCCCAGATTCGATTCCCGGTGGGGGTACAGTTGAACGAAAAAGTGATCTGGTTTCCACTATAATCAGTAGGTCCACGTCTCTTTTAGCCGTTCTGGCACAATCGTGGGACGTTAAACAAACAAATATCATATGTATAATATATAACTGTTTATTAAAAATATAATATAGCCTATATACCGGTACATATTTTTTTTTTTAAGATTGTAGTTGTGCCCTTTTGTTTCAGTTAAAGATTTTTAAAAAAAGCAATTTCAAAAACTTTTTCGAGTTTGTTCATCTTTCTTGATTTTGTTTGCGATTTAGATACACCCAAGGAGTTCAACTTTAGACTCAGACTCATGACTTTTGGGAAATACTCACGAGTTGAAAATAATTACGAGCAAAAACCACGACGGACGGAAACCACACCACGGCCTTAGTCACGTTACAGTTCACCTCTGTGAAAGTTACACCACAAACTCAAATCTACGCCCTGTCTTGTTCCTGGCAAATCTGTCGATGAGACGATCGTAATCTACGCTTGTCGGTGCGTATATAGTAGTGCCAGGTCGCTAAGTCGATGTGCACCCATCCGATATGATAGCCATGTCTTCAACCTTTTTAGTGTTAAAATGTTCTTTCAGCTGATGCTTTGTATAGGGTATTTTGTACGAATACCTCTTTTGCAATGGTATCATTGAGTATGTAAAGAAAAAAGCATTAGACCAGACTAGATTATATTATACTAGTCTTCGCCTAGGTAGGGCTTCGCCCCCAGACCCCCAATTTGCTCTGCATACGGCTTCACATAGTATATTAAATGCTCCTACGTGCTACTGTGGCACAATATTTCGCTTTCTTCCTTCTCTTTCTTTCATATAGCATTGGATTGAACTAATAAGTCTATCATGAAATTCAAACACCTTGTAAGGTATTTTAGTGAGTCACTTCCACCTTAAGTGGCAAAAACCGCTCAAATACATGTATAATTATTTTAAATGAAAAATTAAACTACCAACTTTCATGTCTTTAACCGTAAGGTAAAAAAATGAAATGACATTTTTGAGTTTTACGTCCCACGATTATGCCGATTAGGCTAAAGGAGACGGTGATGATGAGTAATGAATGAAATGGTGGAATGAAGGAAGTGGGAAGAAACGGGAGAACCCCGAGAAAACCCACGCACACGGTGTTTGTCCACCACAAAGTTCTAACCGTAAGGTATCCCGAGATATGGGTATCTTAATAATAATAATAATAATAATAATAATAATAATAATAATAATAATAATAATAATAATAATAATAATAATAATAATAATAATAATAATAATAATACGCTAATAATAAATTTCCATCCCTTTTCTTTCTTTGTAGGTAAAATATCAAAAACGCATAAATACCATTTGAATTATTTTGAATCAGAAGTCCATAGGTTAAATTTCATGTTTCTAACCTTCGAAGATTCTTAGATATTGATATCTTATTAGTATAATAATTGCAATCCCGCACCCTTTTCTTTCAACCCTTTGTGGCCCCATTTTACTAAAGCATCAAAAAACGTTGAAATACGTGTCAAATTAATTAAAATGAGAAATTCAAATACCAAATTTCAAGTCTCCATTATTAAGGGATTCGGAGAGATGGCCACCCCCTTACTTTCTACAAATTTCCAAGAAATCCTTCCTTAGTGATACCCTACGTCACAAATCTTATCTACTGTCCGAAATTCAAGTTTCTAGTTTAAGCGGTTTGGCCTATGCGTTCAGCTATTCACTCAGGACTTGCTCTTTTATATAACAGCTTGTTTTATTTCCCAAGAAAAGATATATTGCCATTAAAAGTCACAATGAATTCCTGGTCCCTTCTTAATGTTTCCGTGTTTGAACCTCAAAGGTCACGGCTCTCTTTGTTGATCTAGTAGCTAGCGAACGTATCTTTGATCTTTGATGCATGAGGTTCTGTGGTTTGATTCCCGGTGAGTGAGCATCGAAAGCACTACAGTGATTCAGATCCAACTTTAAACTCTAGCTCTGGTTCTGTAAAGCATCGCATTTGACAAACGATAATACATGTCAATCAATCAACCAACCGATAAGTCTCAGATTCAGAGAGCTTTTCGGTAAGGAGCGCTGAAGATTTTATATTTCTCTTTATTCAAGGTAAAGGTACTTGAAGTTTTGGGACCTGAATTCCATTTCCATATGCTTTTTCTAGGACACAATTTTAAAATATATCTTTTTAGTTCAAAGAGTGAGGCGTCTTACCCTCCTTCCTACAGCTGTTCGTCCAACGAATGAATCATATTCTCGCTCCTTCGGGGCTTATGGTGACTGCCTCAAGGAACTAGGGACAGAAGTATTCACACCTTAAGTATTCTGTATTAAGTACTATTAAGTACCACATATTTTGATTAGACTCTGCTAGGCTTGTCTCACATATTGAATCGGTTGGGAAAAAGACCATTCTGTATGTATTGAGTAACAGTGGTGCATGTAAGTACCAAGTGTCAGTACCAGTTAGGCGTAGGAGAAAACTGAGGAGCAGATTAGTCTTCTGTGTTATTTATTTTAGATGGGTTTTCCAAATTGGATGGAGTCGAAAACAACTCCGAGATATGTTGCCGTAGTTTGGTCGAAGAGAATAGTCTTTTAGAGCAACACTGAGGTTTCTCGGAGTGCGATGAATCTTGAAGTAGCGTTTCGGGAGTAGAAAGTTCAAGGACTGCGTTTTAGCGGTGTTTGAAGTTAGTCATCGCGTTTTGCACCAGTGTACAAAGTCAGTGAGAGGTTCTGATTTGGTGCATGGTCTTGCCAAGAGCGAGAAAGGAAGTATAGATACACATTTGGTGGGGATATAGGTATATCAGAGGCGTACAGTGTGTAGAGGAGTGGACTGAGGGCAGGACCCTACGGAACACCAAAGCGCGAAAAAATACGATGTAAAACAGCAGAATCTGTGCGAATACCTATTCGATAATTAAGAAGATATCTGTAAACAGAGGTTTAGCGGAAGGTTTAGCTTTTGTAACTTTTGAACAAGCCCATAATACCATACTCTCATCGAAAGCTTTTAATATATCCTATAAAATGAGGCAAGATGGAAAATCTTTGTTATATTGGTTGGTGATTAATGTGGAAAGTAGAAGTAATTGATCGTTAATTGAAAATGCCGGTCAAAGACCTGCTTCATGTATAGGGAATAAATTGCTTTCTTGGATATGTACGAGGAAGGATCAAATGAAAACCTTAAAAGTTTATTATAAATTTCAAATGTTGTGCTATTGCTTTGAAAGTTTGCTATATTGTTTCTAACAGTATTTTATTTCTTCAGTAGGTGGCAGAAGAGTCTAGTTAAACAAGCACCAGCACAGGAGCAGTTTCAAGATGACCACCCCACTGTCCACATGGACCGCATTAGAACAGCGTTCGGTGATCCGGTTTTTGAGTAGTGAAGGTGTGAAACCAATTGAAATTCATCTGAGGATGGCAACAAAGTATGGTGATTCGTGTTTGTCCCTGCAGCAAGTATACGAGTGGTGTACGAAGTTTAAAAGTGGCGTAACATCTGTGGAGGATGCTCCTCGACCGGGACAGGCTCACCGCGTAGTGACCGACGACCATATTGCTCTAGTGAAACAGCTTGTAAAGAACAACAGGCGTATTACCTTGAAAGAAATCGCAACAGTAATGAAGATTAGCTTTGATTCAACTCAACATATTGTGCATAATGGTCTGCATTTCAATAACGTATCAGCAAGATGGGTCCCATGAATTGAAAGATCGTGGCGTCGACGCCCGTGAAGAACTTTTGCGTCGTTTCAACGCCGAGGGTGATGCATTTCTGGACAGGATTGTTACAGGTGATGAGACCTGGGTTCACTATCTTCAACCAGAAACCAAGAAAGCGAGTAAGAAATGGCGGCATTCCGCACCAAAAAAATTCCGCACTCAACCATCAGCAGGAAAGGTCATGCTCACACTCTTCTGGGATTCTAATGGAACAATTTTGGAACAGGAGTGACAGTAACCAGTGCCTCTGACATGCCTCAAACATGCTGAAAAATCAACTTCGCCCTGCAATCAGGCGTAAACGTCGAGGACTTTTGTCTTACAGCATGACAACGCCCGACCGCATACTGCCCGTTTGACCGTTGAGACTATCGATGGCATCAAATTTGAGTGTTTCATTCATCCACTCTATTCAACATACCGTGCCCCATGTGACTTTCATTTGTTTAGACCACTCAAAGAAGTGATGAGCGGCAAACATTTCAATAGTGATGAAGAGGTGAAACGTGCGGTGCATAATCTCGATCAAAAGAATTCTTCCACCGAGGTATCCATGCACTTCCGAAACGGTGGAATACTTGCTTTGAACGTCAAGGGGACTACGTTAAAAATAAGAGGTAAGATTTCCTTTTCATTGTTACATCCTAACATTTATTGTACTTTTAACGTTTTCATTTGATCCTCCCTCATAAATGGAGCTTTTAACCTAGGATTTTTTAAAACAGTTCACAAAAGACTGTTGTTAAGTTGTACAGAACAATACTAAACTACGTCATGTTTTACTGTATTAGATATAACAAACATGTACATTTTAGAAACTTTCCCACCTTGAAAAAAAAATGAAGTCTTCATTAGTTAGAAAATTGAAATTGTGTTTGCTTCACAAAACGCACAGTAGCCACAACCTAGGTCCATTATAAACAACCACTTACAATGAGTTTTACAACGTCTTAAATACTAAAAATATTTTAGACGTAACATTCATCATAATATAATTACATTTTAAGATATAGTAATAAGCCAAACAAGAAAAATATAGTTTATGTAGTTTATTTAGCAACATGTCCGTAATTTTGTTGAGAATGCGCATGTACTCGGTCCTCCCATCTACTAACATTCAGCGAATGAGATTTTATGAATTTTGTATAGTGCATATGACATTACACATACTGATAAGGATGGCTTTCCTAACTCATTTCACGCAAAATTATGCCCTACTTTTCTTTACATAGATATTTTTGTTACGTCGAATCTGGATGAATGGCTAGGATTTTTTTTCTGCTGTAGTCTGTAATAGTCTGTTTAAACAGTATCGTAATTAAAGATGCATACTCCCCTTCCTGCAAAAATGTTTTAAGTATCCCACCCTCGTCTAGTGCTTTCCACTAAGTGCTTCTCAACTGTTTACTTTTATTCGACCAGACTTTCTTCCAGGTCAAATAAGAGAAGTGAACAAAATGAATGAACAATCAAGAGATGAAGCTAACGTTGACTCGCAGATTTTGGTGCTGTTTTTGTGTAGCCAATTTTATTTGTCAAATCCAAGGCTCGCTAGTTCCCTAAACTCATTACCTTTAAAACTCCATTACTCTACAAGCAAATGCCACTGAAATACATAATGTTATTTGTAAGGCGCATAGCATTTACAAACAGTTTTTTTTTTTTTTTTTTTTTTTTAGGTTGACACAAGTTTGTAGATACATCCAGGCACGTAGCCAGGATTTCGTGAGGGGGGGGGGGATCCGTGACATAAAATACTGTGGTCATCGCATCAGGAGCTCGATCATTCAAAACTATTTTACTGGGTATACGGACAAAATCTCGCGGCCGAAACATCGCCGCCCAAAACCTTGCGGGACAAAATCTCGCCGGGCCAAAACCTCGCGTGGCCAAAACCTCGCCGCCCAAAACCTCGCAGGACAAAATCTCGCCGGGCCAAAACCTCGCCGCGAATGAAACTTTTCTTTAAAATTCACCCAACGTATTTCCTAATATGCAATTCCACATTACAAATAATAATAATAATAATAATAATAATAATAATAATAATAATAATAATAATAATAATAATATACAAAACACCGTGTGCGTGGGCTTTCTCGGGTTATTCCCGTTTCCTCCCACTTTCTTTATTCGATCATTTCCTTCATCCTGGTCATCTACGTCTCCTTTAACCTATAGGACATAATCAAGGGACGTCGTAAAAACTCCTATATTATTTCATACTTTCATAAATATTATTAGATTTTTTTTTTTAATTTTTAAGTTTTTGGATGTTCTAAATTTCACAAATCTAACCCTGTTAGTTGTTATTACTTTCCTTATGCAGACTTTCTTTCCCTATAACCAGTTAAAAAATATCCTGTCGCCCTACCTTCACATTGAAATCCTCTAATACAGAAATAGAATTTTCATATGGTATCACGGGACTTGGTCAAATACCCGTGATACTTCTTCTGAAACAGCGTCTTTTATACCGTCATCCTTATCATCTGTTGGAACATTAACATTTTGGTCTGGCGAGATTTTGGGTATGGCGATATTTTGGGGCGCGAGGTTTTGGCGCGGCGAGATTTTGGCCCGCGAGGTTTTGGGCGGCGAGGTTTTGGGCGGCGAGGTTTTGGCCAGGTGGGGTTTTGGCCTGGGGAGATTTTGGGCCGCGAGGTTTTGGGAGGCGAGGTTTTGGCCAGGCGAGGTTTTGGTGCGCGAGGTTCTGGCCGCGAGGTTTTGTACCCAAACCATTTTACTGAAACATATATTGGTTCATTTAGCCAGGATTTCGTAACGGGGAGGGGGGAGGGCGTGACATGAAATTCTTAAGACCCAGGAGCTTGATCAATCTAAACTACTTTACTAGCAACATATTGGTTTGTTAGGACAATAAAATGAGGATATGTTGGGAAGTATTTTAATAACAAACTATGAAGAAATCTCAAGTAAAATAATAATAATAAATAAACGTATTGAAGATTTTACAATATTTACGTCCTTTCTCAGTTTATTCAAATATAACAATTTTCCTTTCATTATGACCTCGACTATTATAAAAATGAGGTCATATTCACTATTATAAAAACTACATACTCAATAATGCCTTGTAAACTATTTTACAATATCTGCGTTTTTTTCTCTGTTGAATCAAATGCTAACAGAACTTTCCACACAATTTTTTTTATTATTATTATTCCGCCAATTACTGTTCCAAATGATAGATTAAAAGAGCAGTAGACAATTTTTCTTGAAATAACATGTTTGATACTGCAAGGATGCGATGACGAAAAATTATGATAAAAAATGTCCACGCTGTTACACAACGGCACTATGCTTTCGGAAACTTAAAATCTTCCTAACTAGTAGCAGAAATTTTGAGAATTGAGTAACCTTTCTTGAAATTTCAAATTCCCTGACTCTTCCAGGATATCTCGCTTACCTCGCCACCATGTATTTCAAATAATACAAATCTCCTCATAAGAAAGAGTAACCAACATCTTCCTGCATTTTTTTTTTAACGTTGATCCTTCTTTTTCTCATTTCATTTTGTTTAATCCTTCCTTAATTTTTTCATTCCTGGTCTCGAAGGGGGGGTCCGGACCCCCTGGCTACGTGCCTGATACATCTCATAAAATAGCTGCCGAAGGGAATCCAAGGCTAGTACAAGTGGAGGACAAGGGCGCCCATGTTGTGGTTTCCAAGAGGAGGCAAGTAATTATAAGCGATATTTCAAATATAGTTTCAAATTTTGATGTAACAAATGTAAAAATTATATTGGGTTTTCGATATTTCCTAGTACAATTTCCTATAGGGGGCAAGCGCCCAACCTTGCCCCCCGTGATGGGCGCCCTTGGTCGAGGAGAATGCTGTTAGGGAATACTTATAATGGTGATGATGATGCTGAAACCAGGGTTAAAACTGAGGGAACGCGGGAGGATGCAGTTCCCCCACTTCCAGAAAACATCTATGGCGTCCCTTCACTTCCTAAAAAAATACAATGGGCAAAGATAGTCACAGGGATGGCGTGACGTCATGCATCCCCTACCTTTTCAGATCCACTTTTACCTATGGCTGAAACACTAAAATTCTGTTTTGATATCTAAGACTTGGGTAAACTAGTGCAACTCAGGACACGAAAAATTTCATCTCGAATTTGAAAATGTATTTCTCGACTCGTCTCACTTTCGAGACAAGAATCGAAACGAGATGAAAAATTTCTCGTGTTGTGGGCAACACCAGAAAGAGACTTAAGACCTTCTGTTAGTTCTCGAGATTTGAGCTTCAAAGCTTGGTTTAAGTAACGCGAAAAATGAACCTGCCTTTTAAAAGAAGTGAACATGTGCGTTTTTGATCTTTCGTGTCGTTTCATGTTACTTTCACATGGAAACAGAAGTTAACTTCAAAGACAAAACTGATGTACTTCCATCATCTGGTAAAGGTTCATTTTAAGAAGCAAGCAATCTTTACTTTATATATATATATATATATATATATATATATATATATATATATATATATATATATATATATATATAGAAAGATCCATCTTTCAGAGGAACAACGATCTATTACAGAGCAGAGTGCGAGCGGTACATGACACAAACAGGACGTAATTCGGACAGAAAGACCATTCCTATGCAGGACCCCCTCGAGTAATCCCCCTTTGAGAAGCCAAAAATCACCGCCATGTCGTGGTTTGTTTATGCATACTTCCTTCTTGTAAAAATAACCTCATCTGACTTCTATATGCTAAACATAGGACAGTTCATTGCATAACACAACCACATTTCCTGTCCTTCTGTATGACACAGATACGCCTCAAGTTTCTTTCTCCATATATTTTTTTTTAAACCCACAATGGTTTACCTCTCTTTGCCGCTCAATGTGATCTTTTAGAGCTTTCGGTTTATCTTATCTTCTGTATTTGTATATTGTACCAGCAATATAACCCTAGAGCATCGGAAGGCAAAATGTGATACTCTCTGCTGGCTAAGCTCCACATCTGGAAAGGAAATCATATCTTCAGATTTGTATTTTCAGAAATATAACTCTATATTCATATCTATAAATATTTATTCTGAAAGAAAGGCGAAGAAAAAGAAAACGCTTCAGTTTATATCGTTATTGGTTTTTCGTTGAGTCAAAGTCTTCGTTTGGTTTTATTATACCAATAGAATCTGGAGTTTTCTTTCTAGCCTCAAGAGGGACATAGTGGTATTTTCACTGTCCCTATTGCATATATAAGATCTGCAATGATTCCTGTGTAATCTTAGACGTCAAGTTTAAACCTCTACTTAACATCGAAGCAGAAAGGGAACATCGTGGCTCAGTGGCAGAGTGCTCACTTCTGGTGTGTGAGGTCCCACGCCATGTGGTTTTGTGGTGGACAATATTGTGTCCATGGATTTTCCTGTCGTTCTAGCGTTTCCTCTTACATTTTGCTTCCAAAATTCTTTCATAACTACTGACTTTCAGTAGGGATGCGCACGAGACAAGATTTGTGGCTGTCTCGTCTCGAAAATGTGGTGTAAAAGTGATGTCACCACTCGAAAAATGTATATTTTTTTTTCTATTGGAAGAGCCGTGTCTCGACTCGAATTTTGTCAGTAAAATCCTGTCTCGACTCGTCTCATGCGCATCCCTAACCTTCAGTACCGGTAACAACTTGTCTTTTTTTTTTTTTAACCTACAGGCCATATACATGGGGCGTTTAATTTTAAGGGCTTTAGGTGGGACGTTAAATTTGATATTTCATTTTATTTCCTTTAATCAAGAAAGTATTTAAATATACAGAACACACGGGCGTCATTTATGGGGACAGAGGACGATTTTGCTCCCCTGAGTTTCAGGTATTTTAATCAATAGTGTAATAAAAACATTGACGAAAAACGTGAAATCCTACGTGTATCGATGAAGAATCTGACCCTCTCGCTAAAGTAAAATGAGAAGTGACGTCCCTGAATGAACACAAGAATCTAATTATCGAGACATATTGAAATCTTGGTTCAAATACATTTGGCTAATATAGTTTGGAAGAACGTTTATTATTATTCTGACCGTTTAAAGTATAATACAAAAGGCAAAGCTGTTGCTACGCGTTTTCATCAAGTCATAACTGTAGGGAAAATTAAAATTACAATTGTAATTAAACGGGCAGTTTTAAAAAATGAAGAAAATCCATCGAAAACATGAGATTAAAAGGTTAAAATAGAGAAGAGTTGTCAAATTTAGTCCGGCTTCTGAGTTGGATCCAGCGCCGTAACTTAATTTTTTCTTGGGGGCAAGCATTTTGGGCCCCCCTAAAAAAGTTGTTTTTCTAATTCTTGGGCCCCCTCTTTCCATCTTTTTCTTACTCTTTATGGGCTCCCGGGGCCTGTGTTCCCTCTCGCACGGCAAGGTCTGTGGAGCCGTAAGTTATGCCCCTGGGTCCGTTTCATGCATGACAAATTAATGAATGGGACAATATCGACAGGTTTCAAAGCCATACGAACAAATATTATTTCTAAGGCCAATAATTGTATATATATATATATATATATATATATATATATATATATATTTTACTGGGTGTCCCGACAAAACGTACCAGCGACAAAACGTACCACTTGAATTTTCGCGACAAAACGTACCACTTTTGACGACCTGTCATAAATGACAACCTGTCATGGATTAATTAAAGCATTTCTGACATGTATTCCACGACAAAACGTACCACTTATATAAATTACAACCTGTCTTGGACTAATTAAAACAAGTCGCATATTTAATCCGCGACAAAACGTACCACTTCAAACATTTTGTTTTTGCAGCGTGTTCACAGATTGATTATTCTCCAGATCGAACAAACTTCTCTTAAAGGTTTTGTACGTGACAAACGTAACATTAAACACGTTTATCAGCGAGTAAGAGAACACGATTCTTCCAAAATACATTAGACCAATGTGGGTGCTTACATATCTAACAAAAGAGAACATAAAGTTAAGAAACTACTCCCTCATGAACACGTAAAACAACGGCAGTATAAGGTTGAGAAGAACAGACAGGTAATGTATCGAGTTGTCAAAGTCCAGAAACTCATTGGTAAAAGAGGGCTCATTTACAGAGGAAATGTAGCAACCTATAAACTGAAAGACACAGCTATAGATCATGGAAACTTTTTGGATATTATTCCTTTCTTAAGCAAATTTGATCTTCCGCTTAAAAGTAATTTAGATAAGATCACCGAGAAGAGTCATATACGAGGAAGTAAGCAGGATAGTGGTCGCATAACTTTTACTAAACACGGTGAATTATGTTTTGAATGCTATCAGCACACTTATCAGAGAAGATACTTCGAAAGAAGTCTCTCAAGCTTCAATATTTTCTGTTCTATTAGACACTACTCAAGATATAGTAGTTTCAGGCTGAATGACTATGTTGTTTTACGGTATGTTGTTAAAATGGTTGTTAAACAAAGTATTGTTGTCATTGTAAAATGCATATCTACCACAGGCCAATGCCCTTGCGATTTACTGCTGGAAATTCTGCAGAAGTTGAACCTTGATATTAAAAAGTGTATTTGAAATTCAATAGATGGTTCAAGTAACATGCAAGGACAATATTCGGATTTTTTCAATTCACCTATGATCAGTTACACGTGTGATTCAGTTGATTTTGAGTTTAACGGCCCTTTTAGCAGCGAGGCTATATGAGACGGGACATACTGATTTACGGAAAATCCGAAGCACATGAGCTCCCGCCAAGAATCGAACCCAGGTCTCCCACGACAAAGGTGCATACGCTAACCGCTTAACCACTAAGGAACTCAGTTACATGTGTGGTGTTACGCTCATATACTCAATCATGTCATATGTGATCTGAAAAAAATTTGCATTGATTCTGTGTCATTGTTCTGCTGAATGACTGTGCGATATTTATGCGTGAGTCTTATCAGCGAATGGACATTTGGAAGATCAAATGTTAACAAAGGCGTCTTACAGTTATTGCGGAAACAAGATGGTGGAAAACACACTGTTTTTCAGAAAAAGTTTGGTCATTTTTCGAACCCAGAAAGTGCTTTGTATACAGAGTTGACCATAATAATTAAGAAAATTGCTTCTACAGAAAATATCAAGCCAAAAGCTAGGTGTAAAGCGAAAGAATATATAAAAGATCTTTTCAAGTTCAAAACAATTCGGACAGCACAAATGTTCCTTAAGATATTTCAAGTGACGACCTCTCTGTCAAACTATCTCCAAATAGAGGGTGCTGCTAGTGTAGTCCTATCGGATGGTGCAGACTACTCTGTTCCAAGTGAAAAAGTAGAGAGATGATTTTGAATCCGTTAAGAATGCAGCATTAAGCTTTGCAGAATGGGCCAATAACAAATTTGAAGACTTAGAACATGATTTCTTTCTTTTTTTTTCTATTGACCTGTCGACAATTCGCCTTCAGAGATGGACAAAGATTTTCCTGTGAATATGAAGATGAAGCTGCTTCTATCCAATGACCAGGTACTGCATCGACGCATTCAACACAATATTGGACATGGTAGTTTCGAGTATTTCTTCAAGATTCAAGAAGCAATGTACTTTATGTATTATTTGGACCCCAGACACTTCAACCAAGTAACAGAACTTCCAGACGTGCCTTTCGATAAACTTACATATTTTCTGAAAAACTTCAGTAAAGAAGTTTTCAAGGATACTATAAATGTATTCTCTTGGACTTTTGAAGGACGTGGATATCCTTGAAAGTCGGTCTTGATGACGAGCACAACCGAGAAAAAATGACTGTGCTGATGGTGCAAGTGATTCAGAATTAGGAGAAAATACATTTGTTTACAAGGAAAGCGAATGCAAAACGTGTTGCAAAATTATCCAATGTGCTGCTTTTTAATTTTGCAGAATTGTAAATTTTGCAGTAATACTTATCCAGGTTTTCAGCATACAAATTTTTATTGACTTTGCCCGTAACTCAGGCAACATGTGAAAGAAATCTTTCAAAACTGAAATAAACTGAAATACATTAAAAATAGGCTAACGAGTACCATGTCTCAGGAACATTTGAAAACATTTATGTTGATGTCTATTGAAATAGATTTATTAAAAAATATTTCGAATGCAAAAGTGATAGTTACAGTAGCATCAAAAACTAGTACACTAAAACATCTGCTAATTTTGTAATATAGTATACGTTCTCCTTGAACTTCATATAATATTTTGAACAATTCAGAATAATATGAAAGAATATCAGGTTTTAATTGTCAATTGTTAATACTATTGATTTACTGTAGAAAGAAAACTGTGCAATTGATTTGTGACATTGAGATGCTGGTGGCCCTTGTGGGAGAAAGCGCCCGCGCCCCTCTAATAATACCTATCCATCCCTGGTCCAAAGCCTGGATAAAGTGTGATGGAAATCAGCAAATATTAAAGTATTGCATATGCAAGATTCTTGCTGGTCTTGGTCTGGAGAGAATCTTGCAGGTATGGTCTTGGTGTTGCGAGAATCTTGCAGGCATGGTCTTAGTCTTAGCCTTAGTCCTAGTCTTGGTCTTGCATAGGTAATTTTCTTACCATCAATCTGTTCAACTTTTAACCTTATTTTGGCCGATATATATACCGTCCTATCAAGTGGTACGTTTTGTCGCCTGACATTATTTGATGGCTGATTGGAAGACTCTTCGCAATAGCCCTCTAGGCAAGTGGTACGTTTTGTCGCTTGTCATTATATAAAGTGTTTTTAGAAAACCCTTCACAAGCATCCCTCAGGGTAAGTGGTACGTTTTGTCGGTGGTACGTTTTGTCGCTAGTACGTTTTGTCGCGTATTCATTTTACTGAAATGGGCCCACGACTCATTTTTGTTTTATTTACCTTTTGTATGCTGTTTTGTTTACGTATTGTAGTGAAGCTGTTTGATGCTTCATTTATAATTTCATGTTCATATCGTATATGGAATAAGAAAATGTTATCTTAAAATGGGCCCCACTCGAATAGCGGCTAGATTCCCTGGGGGAGGGGGCAGTTATTCCCTTGCCCCCCACAAGTTACGGCCCTGGTTGGATCGCTTAATATTTAAAAAAATAGATTTATTGAAAGTATAAGTGTTGAATACATTGTCTACAGAAGAGAAAAGGAATGCTTCGAGTACAATCTCTCGTGACGTGAACGCAGTTTAAAGCGGCATATGTGGAGGTTGAAGATAACTTTTGTTGTATTACTGCAAGTATGTTTGCATTAGTAAAATTTTAAATTCATATTAACGTTAAGTGTATTGTTTCAGCTACAATAAAGGGTGTCTATTTGAAATGAAACAATGAAATCTTTCAATTTAACGTCGCACGATTATGCACTTTAGGCTAAAGGTCAGGGACGATTAAGGCAAGTGAATGATGATGGAAGAATTGGGGAAATGGGAATGTAGGAGGAAACGGGAATACCCTAGAAAACCAAAAGATACGGTGTTGTCTACCACAAAATTAATTGGGAGGAGATCGAACCAGGGACCCCACGCTCCTGAAATAAGCGCTCTACCACTTTTTCTTTAAAGTTAACTATTTATTGCAGCTAACTTATGTTTTACTTTATTTTTACTCGTTTTTACAGTAACTTAGAGCGACAAGGATACGAATACAGAAACATTGAGGACAGTTAAAGTTCCAAAGGTTCACCCACCGGGAATCGAACCCAAGACCACGTACACCAGAGGCACACCAGCCGAGAGGGCAACCACTGAGCTACCGAACCTTCATGTCTGTTTGAAGATAGTTGTGTAACATCAAGTTTAGGAAAACATGTTTCAGTCTTGACCCACCAGCTGCTTAGTTTGGACTTTGGTGTTTCCTGTATTTGACTCATCCATTGAAGCAAGGCGTTTCATAATGATTTTCTGAACGTTTTGTGAATATCATAAAATAAATTACACTATTCTGATATGCCAGCAATGTACTGAAAATATATTTACCTATTGTTTCCAGCCACAGGATTAGTTAAAGACGATCTTGCGGAAAATGAACTGAAAATGAGTTGCAAATGGCCATTTCAGCTTGATTGAGACACAATATCAATGGTGCACGAGTTTCATTTCATTTTAAAAATGATACATCCAAAATAAAATAAAAAGTGTGGTCCAATTTTAGGAACTAGTTTCCTAAAATGGACCGATGATATTAGTTTTATTTTTCTGTAATATAAAGTTACTAGTGGCTTTTTGATTAAGATAAATGTACAGTATATCATAAATACTAATATAATGGGATTCCTATTTCAATAATTATTTTCTCATATCAACAAGAAATATGTGAAACTAATCGAGGCTTGGCAACTTTCCCCTAAAATACAAAAAAAGACGAAAGCAATGGTAATTCGAGCGAAAAGAAAACTTGTGAATAGGAAAGGATAGAGAAAATGTGAACATTTTTAAAAACAAAATAATAATAACTACGGGGGCGCGGTGGCTCAGTAGAGAGCGTTTACCTCCGGTGCTTGGAGTTCCTCGTTCGATCCCAGCTCGCGCCGTGAGGACTTTGTGGTGGACAAACATCGTGCTCGTGGGTTTTCTCGGGGTTCTCCCGTTTCCTCCCACTTTCTTCATTCCACCGTTTCACTCATTTCTCTCATTATCACCGCCTCCTTTAGCCTAACCGGCATAACCGTGGGACGTTAAACTTAAAGATTTCATTTCAACGTAGACGAAATGAGAAAACCTTATTTCTTCTCTCGTCTCGTCTTCTATTCAACACCAAAGGAAAGGCAAAAAAGAATAAGAATTACGAAAGAAACTTTTACAAGGAGGACATTCTTTAGGCTCTTGAATCTTAAGAGTTGCCAAAAGACGTGTCAAAAAGGGGCTACGGTTTCTCAGTAGTATCAAGTTAGGGAGTGGTCAACTCTGGCGTGTGGAATCTCTGGTTCTATCTCAACCCGGCCTTTAAGTGGGTTTTGTGGTGAACAACACTGCACTATGTTTGTGGGCTTTTTTCGGATTCTCCCGTTTCCTCCCACTTTCATCTTCTATCATTATCATCTATCTCGTTATTCCGTCTCCTTTAGCCTCGGTCACAATCATGGGGTGTTAAACTCAAATAAAACACATCAAATATTTAATCTAGAGCTGCTTTTCTAAAACTATACGTATTTTTTTGGGGGGGGGAGGAGGGAACGTTTCATGGAAAATATTACAGGTTTAGTCTAAAATTGAGAATTTTTGACTAAAAACATAAGTAAACAGCGTAGGAAACCAAATCACTATCAAAACTTCAAGGTTGGTACGCGCCACTTAAACGACTTCCAAAAAATCAAAGTGTCTTTTTGGACCACTTTTCGCACTATCCACCTTAACATTTCGAAAATAGTTTTTTTTTTTTTTTTCGATACACCCTAGCACTACCCTCCCGTTAGTTTCGTCGTTCAGAACCTCGGCGTTGCATACGAAAAAAGCACAACTATAAAGATCTCAACGCCACAGACGAGTTCTCCAACGGAACAACTGATATATTTAAAAAAAAAAAAAAAAGTGCGAGACACCAAACTATGTGTATAATACAATTTGTGCAACATTTTCCCAACCCCACCTTTCGTGCTCCCTTAGCTGTTATACTGTATCTAAAATATATTCATTGAGAGTGGAAAAGCTTAAGTCACATGCTAGCCGGAAGTGATACCCCTCTCTATTCCAAAATATTTGATCTCGAAACTTTTTTTTTTTTCTTTTTGTCACCTGCGCAATAGCATCATGCATACACAAACTCATGCACCCATGATTTGCGGTTGCAGTTGCTTGCTACGGGCAACTCTAAGGCCCGTTACACAGTCAAGCGGAGCTCCGCGCGCGGAGTCCCGCGTGGCAAGATTGTTCTATTGATTCTTATGGGTGCATACATAGTCACGCGGAGGCCTCCGCGCGCGGAGCAGCCTCCGCGTGGCCCTATCCGCGCTCCGCGCTCCGCGAGGCAGATAAGGCCATTGAGCAAATGGGTGCTTACATAGTCAAGCGGAACTCCACGCGCGGAGCAGCCACTTCTCTTTAAAATTTAAAAAGAAACGTGCATGGTAGCAAAAGCAAAATGCAAATTGATCCAGATTTCTTTTCTTATTTTTGATAGTGAGTTGCTAAATAATATTTTATACTGTTTTATAATACTATTTTCATATTGTTTAGTGTTATTTTTAATTTAGCTATATTGTCTTCGTTTAATTGGAACTTTCAATTAATGTCTTTGCTTAATTGGAACTGTACATGTGGTGCCTCTAATATACCACTGTTAACAGTACGTGACTATTGTAATTTTTGGACTTTCTTTCAACAAATTTCAGTTTCAGTTTCAATTATCACGGAGGTTAAATTAACACCATGTTAATGGGATCCCTCTTGTGAGGAATACAAAAAGCGTGACATTCGTGAACAGGCATGGAACGAGATAAGATTTTTTTTTTGCAAAAATGAAGGTATGGGCAATGAAAAAAGATAAATTGAGGCAAATAATTTATCTCTACTATTAAATAGTTGATTGGATGTGAAGTTCTAACCAAATGTACAAACATAGGTTATTTTCATTTGTTAAAAAACAGTATCTGTTAAGTGCTGCATTTTAAGAGTGTGCATATAAGTTTTATTTAAACTGCATTTTTATAATTTCGATGGATTTTTTTCAATTAAGTCATCGAACGACTGAATTGACGTACGCAAATTATTGAAATACTTCTCGTCTTCTCGCAAATCCATCTATATACACAGACGTAAAGCTCCATTCAGACTTCTTTGAGAAACTAAGGGATGAATCTTGAGACATTTATTTTTCTGTGTTCTTCGTTTTCTCTTCTTACAGAAATATTAAGATGCCACTATTGTCGTTTCGAACTTTTTATGTTGACTCGCAACACTGACTGAGAAGAATCATGTATATAATCACGTGACGCGTAGCGCGTAGCTACGGATGACTGTGTAAGCACACACGCGTAGTGCGGAGGGCGGAAGACGGAGCGCGGAGCGCGGAGCTCCGCTTGACTGTGTAACGGGCCTAAGTTGACAGGTCACGTAACAAAACGTGTGTTTACGTGACTGCTGCCTCTTTCTCTCTATGCATATATACAGCAGGAGAGAGATTTCTAGAGCGTCCAATTTAATTGCATTCCTATAATGCAGTTTCATTTTTTTTTTTAATTTGTATGAAATTATAGAATTTTTATCAGGCACGCCTTAAGGGCAGCTTTAGGATTTTAATTTTGGGTAGGCCTGCTCCCTCACTTATGAATACATATACACATTTCATTGACTAATAACAGTAGGAAATTACTTTTACAGTAGTGGTTGATGCTGAATTATCTACCATTAATACAAACACTGGAAAATATATTTACTCTTTATTGTATCTTTTAGCGTTTATATATTTTTCAAAATTTTTGGGTAGGTCCGTGCCTACCGGTCTACTTGCTAAAGCCGCCACTGCACACCATTCGCAATGATACGAGAAGTTTCCCAGCTTACTTCTTTTTGTGTACATACCAATGTTTGATTTCATATTTTACATTAATTATAGCTTTCTTCGACCTCTTCATCTTTTTCCTTCTGCCTGCCGTACATTCTATCACTTCCCTCATGACACAATTCCTTCATAGCCAACACGCAAACTAGGCATATTAAATTAAGTCTGACATAAATTTTTGCCCTCTTATTTCTAACATTCTTTATTCGTTTCTCATTTGAGCTGCTAATTTTATCTATTATTCTCCACAGTCACATTTGGAAAGCTTCAAAGTCTTTCTTTTTAATAGTTTTTTGCGTGATGTCCATGTATCTGGCCTGTAGAGTATAAAAGGCTCTATGAGTCTTTCTTTCATTCTTTAATCTAATACTCACAAAATACACCTTTCTTCTTTCCATATTCTTATAAAAACTTTTTTTACTTCAAGCATTGATTTTTCTTTTTTTAAATTTATCTTCCCATGTTATGTACGGAAGCTCAGGGAGACTGTGAAAATGAAATGAAATGAAATGAAATCTTTGAGTTTCACGTCCCACGGTTATGCCGGTTAGGCTAAAGGAGACGGTGATGATGAGTAATGAATGAAACGGTGGAATGAAGAAAGTGGGAGGAAACGGGAGTACCCCGAGAAAACCCACGCACACGGTGTTTGTCCACCACAAGGCTCACTTGGCGGGGGCTGGGATCGAACCCGGGACCCCAAGCACCAGAGGTGAACGCTCTACCACTGAGCCACCGCGGCCCCACTGTGAAAATGATGGACGAAATAGTGGAATGAAGAAATTAGAAGAAAATGGAAGAACTCCGAGAAAAACCAACAACACAGTGTTTGCCCATCACAAAGCCCACTTGACAGCAGTGATGTAACTAAGGGGCAAACGGGGCTTGTGCCCCGGGCGCCGGACTGGGAGGGCGCAAAATTGGGCCAATACGGTATTTGGGGAGTGTTTTGGTTTTGTTGATCAGGGGCCGCTAAGGTGAGTTCTTGCCCCGGGCGACAACTAGCGTATTTGTGTCGCTGCTTGGCAGGAACTGGGATCGAACATGAATTTAAAATTTAACTGGCGTTGTGTACATTATTATTTATTTAATTAGTTAGTTATTTTTTTGGTCTGTAGATGGTTCATGATATTAACCTCCAGATATTAACTTTAGTCATCTTAACCTTTCGTGTGCAAAAGCTAAGTGCAGCTCCCATGTTTTTGCTCATCTTCTCTCTCTTCACAATTGCATACACTTCTGCCGCAGCAGTACTTCTACAGTGGCTAAAAGGGCCAACTAAAAGCGAATGTTTCGGTAAGTAAATTTTACACGCTTTAGTAATCTAGGAATCGAAGGTTAAACAAACCATTTTATTTTTTTTTACTACAGCGAAACTTAAAGTCTTTAAATAAGGTCGAAAAATTCAGACTAGCTACAAAATTCGAAATAATGGTACAACTGTGCATATAGATAAATACTGTAGATAGATAACATTTATCCAGGCCGGTAGTCAGCTCAAAAATGTAGGAGGCGGGGCGGTAGAAGTTATAGGGGGCCCGATCCAACCATATTATAGATCATTTGCAAGCCTACCGTGAAACTTTTAGGGGGGGGGCAGCAAAAATTTAGGGGGCCTGTCTCTCCTAGGCCCTCGTGGATACGGGCCTGCATTTACCCTATGACTATAAGTGTTCTCACCACATTGCTTCAAACACTCTTCGAAGTTAACTTTTCATGATCTCTTCATTTACAGTCTAGAGACCGTCCTAATTTATTTTCTATAAATTTTACTTTATTTTATAAAAAAAGTCATAAGCAGGTTTCAGAGATAAACGAAATTTGGTATTAACTACAATTTATTTCGAGTAAATGTTGTTAATTTATTTTTAAATATAAGCAACATTGTTTAAAACCTACGATTCTTATTATTTCCAGTAGAAAACTGCGAGATACACCTATATTTTTGTCAATAAATAGATAAAATTCAAGCACATAATTTAGAAAATTTTTTTCTCCGTTGTTTTCAACTATTTAACTCTATGGCATTTTAACTGCATGATGGGTCAATGTTCATCTATCTTGCTCTTAAATAGAAGATAGGGCCTCTATTTTCGAGGAAATTTCACGTGGTTCGAGCAGTAGTGTAACTAGGATAATTTTTAAGACCATGTGGGTGTGGGTGTGTGGCGGCCGTGGGGCCTGTTGCTTCACCGTTGATTTAGAGCTAGTATTTGAATTCCGGTTATAATCTTGATTGGGAATTTCCCATGTTTTCAGGTAAAGTAACCGAATTCCATTATAATTCTAGAGGGAGTATCCTTTTACTCTTGAAAAATATAAAACGATTGTTTCTTTTTTTATTTTATTTAAACAAAGTAAAAATATTTTTCGACAGAAAAGAAAAGAATACATAAACAGAGTAATTTGAATGTACAAAGTTTTGTAACTTTACCCTAACATCACATTTCACTCTTTGTAGTAAGCAATTATTCCCTCTAGTGGTTAACTCAAAGGTTGGTACTTTATTTCTTATTCGTAGTCAGTGGCGTACTTAAGAAGGCTTCAGGGTTTAAGACCCCACAGAATTTTCTCATTTCCAAGAATAAAGTTAGCAAAGCCCCCCAGAAACAAAATCGTAAGTACACCACTGTGCATTAAAAATAGTTTTGAATGTTTGATTCTACAACACAAATTAGTTATCGGCATGACTACTACATTTTCAAAACTTTATTCGTACTTATTAGCAAGAGCAAATATCCACTATTGACAAGAGGCGGGGAGTCAAGGTTTCGAGTCAAGGGGCCGAGTCAAGTTTCTCCTATATTTCGGCCACTAAGTTTAAGTCTTATGTTTTAGTTGTAGTTTTACATTATTAATAGTATCAGTAATATCGATATCGAACAACTAATCTCCATAAATAAATAAATAGAAATAAAAATAATAAATCAAAATCATACTTGCAATATATAGCTTACTTTAACACTTTCTTTAAAAAAAAATTTCAAATAACGATTGAAGAAAAGAAAGTACAATGATCATGAAAAAAATCGAATTCAAGATTTCAACGAATTTAGCTATACGTTTCATCGCCACAAGAATCTGAAAAAGTAATTTTTGAAAATCTGTTCTAGAGATGGCAAATTCCGAAATTTTTATTTTCCGGAATCTGAAAAGTAAAATCGGAAAATTCCTGAATTCAGAAAAATCCGGATATTGGAAAAATTCTGGAATTTAGAAAATTGCGGATTTTGAAAAAAATCCAAAATTCAGAAAATTATCCAGATGTCGGAAAATTTTGGCAATCTCTAATCTGTTCGTTCGTCCGTTTGTCGTTAGACTATATACGAGTAAATCTGTTTACTAAAAGCCGTTTCGTTCAACGTATCCACACAAAATTTTAAGCTTAATGCTTTCACAAGATTTCCCTGGGGAATTTTTCGAATTTTCTTCCTACCCTCAAGATTAGAAGTAGTTTACTGTTTAAAAAAAAAAAAAAACCGACAATGGCTCGAACGCTTTTGTTTATATTTCATATATCAGTGCATCATTAGCAAATTTATGTAATTATGGTAGGTCTATAATTCATTTCTCTGGGAAATATTTACTTTTGGAGGTGTTTTTCTAGGACAATTTTCTCAAAAACGACTCAGGTGATTATCTTCATATTTCATTAATAAACCTGCAATATGACATAATTGATTTGTTCTGAAAAATCCCCAAGGAGCTGTTTACTCTTGAAAGTTAGTTCTGTCTGGACAATTTTATTCGTGTTTCATTAATAATCTCGTAATCATATGGCACTACTCATTTGTCCTGAAAATTCCACAGTGGGTAGCTAGTTTACTCCTCGAGATGAGTTCTTATTGGACGATTTTCCCAAGAAAACATCTAAGGCGATTTTCTACATATTTCAAAAATAAATGTTTCATTAATAACGCTAGAATATACCATATACATTTGTCTTTTTTAAAAAAATGAAATTATTCAGTTTAACGTACCCACTATTATGCCCTTTAGGTTAAGGGAGACGGGTGATTAAGGCAACTGAATAATAATGGAAGAATGCCTGGAATGAGAATGGAAACGGGAGTGCCCGAGAAAACCCATGTACACGATGTTGTCCACTATAAACTTACTTGCTCGGGGATCGAACTAGGGTCCCTCCAGGGTGACGATCTACCACTAAGTCCTTAGTGTTCCCGGTTTTTTTTTTTTTTTTTTTTATGTTGAAGAAGTTCACAATGGGTAGTATACTCTTTTGGGTGAACTTTTTCGATTTTCTCCAAAGCGACTCACAGGATGTTATAAATAAAAGTGTCATTAACAAAGTAACAGTATGGAATAACTCATTTATGTTGAAAAATCAACAATGAATAATTGACTCTTGGGTTTCAGGTTTTAAATATGATTTTCTCCAAGACGACTCAGGCGATTTTGTTCACGTCTCATAATAAATATATCATCAATAACTTCAATGTGTGGTATCTCTAATTTCTCATGAAAATATCTATAACGGATGGTTTACTTTTCGAGTGTAAGTTTTCTTCAGTGGAAGTTGTCCGAATATGACTTTATCGGACAGAGGAAGTTGTCCGAATATGAATTTTGCTGTTATTTCTCTAATATCATACTTGGGGATCACGGTGAGTAAGTGGTAGAGCGCTTACCTCTGATGCATGGGATACTTGCTTCGATCCCCGGACAAGTACATTTGTGGCGGGCAACATCGTGTCCGTAAATTTTCTCGGGGTACTCCCGTTTCCTTCCACTTTATCATTCCACCAATTCTTCCACCATCATTCACTTACTTTAATTTTCGTTTCCCTTAGCCTAAAGGACATAATCGTGGGACATTAAACTGAAAGATTCTATTTCATTTCTAACATCATATTTGTTTCAGTACTAACTGCAGCATAACATTTTTTTAAGATACTAGAAGAGAAAGTTTAGTGCAACAACGAGTATCTTTTATTTATTATGATATTGAAAGGACACCATATTAGTTTTCTTAATTTGTTACATAGAAACAAACCATTTTATTGTTTGCTTCCTTTGTCTCAATTAAATTCATATGGTGTGTGCTAATGAAGCAGGAACACATACAGGATTTTTTTTTTCAACCAGGGAAGGAGGTGATGGCAGGGACAAAAGATTGACATACATGTGTTGTATCGAATATAGTATATAGACACACACACTAGGGACGGCCAAAATTTTCCGGGAAACGGATTTCGGAAATTTATTTTCCGGAATTGGAAATTTCAGTTTACAGATTTCGGAAAAATTCAGAATTCAGAGAATTTCAAAATTCGAAAAAATCGAATATATACACACACTCTAGGAGTGGCCAAAATTTTCCGGAAAACGGATTCCGGAAATTTATTTTCCTGAATCGGAAATTTCTCTTTACAGATTTCGAAAAAATTCAGAATTTAGAGAATTTCAAAATTCGAAAAAATTCCGGAATTTAGAGAAATTCCAGAATTCGGAAAAATCCAGATTTTCTCGAAATCGGATTTTTCCAAATTTCGAAGTAAAAATTCAGGAATTGGCCATCCCTAACACACACTCGAAGATGCACAGGTACACTTATTACTTCATGTAAGACAACTATTTACGAACGTTGCATGTATTTCAAAAGCTGAATCTCTTTCGAAAATCCAGAAATGGACAATTCTTCCCTTTCTCCACCCTCCTCTACAATTCATATAACTTTGAAGCAACAGTACACACAGTAAACATTATTAATTGACTGCATTTGAAATCTTTTCCCATTAAAAGAAAAACAGCAATAATTCGCCCTCATGACAACAAATATAAATGCAGACATTCTCACAACTTTTAGATGTGCTGTTGTCTATACTGTATAAGAGAGATAGTAATGCCCAACCTCCAGGCTGAGTCTCTCATGTATGTATGAGTTATTGTTATTATTATTATTCTGGCCTGACTGTTTTATTAATGGCAATCGCATGGTTCGCCAGAAGCCATTTTGTTGTAGCTTCTACTAATCGCCAGACTCTTATTACAAATTCCTTTGCTCGTTAGCCCCAAAGGCTGCAGACAATTTTTACTCGTATCCAGCTGTCGAAGAGAAGTCGTAAGGGCCATCCAAATGTTTTTGACGTGATTTAGGATGAGGAGATAAAAACAATAATTGAGGGTTGGTTCTTCTGTATATCTTGTTTACGAGTCTTGTAAAAATTTATACCTTTATAGCACACATGATTGGTAATATTGTACAACATCATTTCAATGGCAATAATATTATTACGCAGTATGGTCCCTTTTAAAGAAGTATATTGTATAATATATGGCCTTTTAAAAATACTCCCCTTGCTAGCCAATTACTTGTTTTCTTGTCTTCCATGAAAAGTTTTAGTGCGACGGAACAAGAAGTTATGTTCTACATATGTGCTATTAGGCTCGTTTGGCGTTCTAATGGGGGAAAGAATATAATTTCCATCAATTCTTCTGTTAAAATTTAGTTGCATTTATGATATGCCTTCTTTTGGACACAAACGGTGGACTGTTATTTTGATAGCCAAGAATCTTAGGTTCGATTCCTGGTCAAGTGTCCTTGTAGTCAACTATAGAGAACATCGTATCTATGGGTTTCTCGGATATTTCCCAGCGGGCAGACCCGGTAGCGGGCGTCTCTGCCGGGATACAAAGGGATATGTCCGCTCATATTTTGAAGTACAAAATATTCAATATTTCATTCTAATTTTATTTATTTACTAACGACAGAATAACATAAATAGAAATCATTATATTTATTTGAAACATAATATTCAGGCAGTGAATTGATTTTAAAAGAGTTCTTGATATACCTCAGGGAGTCCGTGAAGGTAAACAGAAAGGTGACAAATGGAATCGAAGAAAATAAACAGGTTGATGTAAGTACTACAATTTAAATCACTTTTCTGATGTCCTTCCAGAGACGCCAGTTCCCGGTAGGACCTAGAAACGAAACCTTGCGACACATATGGGAGTATGTGTGACAGATGTATGACCCGGAGTGACAGGGTTCGATTCCCGGCGGGAGCTCATGTGGTTCGGATTCCACGTTAATCAGTAGGTCCAAGTCTCATATAGCCTCGCTGCTGAACGGGACGTTAAACTCAACTCAACAACAACAATCCATGTGTAACAGTCGTATGACCCAGAGTGACCTGGAGGACCCGAAAACGAAACGTCGCCATCACATGGAAGTATGTGTGAGGCTATTAATGCAGTTCTAACGAACACGATTCTCTCCTCTCTTTCTCTGTCTTATCACTAGACTTCGGATCGATATGCACTAAAAAACGGCAAAATATGCATGCAAATATGCGCTAAAAATGACGAAAATATGCACTGAAAATATGCAAATATGCACTAAAATTTGTAAATATGCACCATTCAAAAGATAATGTTAAATGAGGAAAAAGAGAAAAAAGGTGTATTACATGACCTATACTATAACTATGATTCAATTCATGCTACAATACACACAGTTTTCCGTGTTTTCTGACAAAACCCTGCATTTATCAGTCAAAACATTACTGTACATGGAAAATGTTCCTTCCGTGTCACTGGTCGTTAAGAGACAGTATTTCAAAGAAGCAATGTTACTTGCCGATAAATCTGAAATCGTGCGTCGTTGTTCCATGAACACTTTACTTTAGACAAGATTTATGCCAGGATTTTTCGCATCTATTGACTGTGCGTTTCGAAAATATGCTTGTCCGATTGGTTTGGGTGGTGTCTGTTTATCGTTGTTGAATCAAACTGGTCAAATGCACTACAAAGTCCTAATCATCACTCTTCTAATCTCGTTATGATCTTTGAAATCAAACTGAAATGAGTATTGATAAACGCAAGGTCACTTTTAATGTTTTTAGCTCCGCAAGCGTCCAAGCTTCTTGAATAAATTTAGTTCCTTCGGGTTCAAACAGCTCACAGTCTGTATGTGAAATTAAAATATACATCTACTTATATAACATATATATATATATATTAATTTGCACATAAAAAATAATGCGCCAAGTATCTGTCAATAAAAAATAAATATACTCAGAGGAGTAAATAAACATTTCTGGCATAAGCATATAATAAAACCTACCTAGCGAAATTGAACAGGACTCTCAAAAATTTCCATTAAAGGTTTTAAAGTTAACGAAGATAGATGTATGTTTTAAAAAAATAAGTGATGTACATACATATAATGGATATAGCGAGATAAAATAAAATGGTGTACATAGGCCTAGTATTTAATTACAGTATTTATTTGTGTTACGAATTAATATACATAAAACTTACAATAAACAAAAAAGAAAGCCTACCCACGGTTTCAAAGGCCAAGACAAAAAGTAGATGCTATGCTCTTTTCAGCGCCAACTGTTGGCTCCTTTTTATTTATTTTATTTTTTATTTTTATTTTTTTTTAATTATTGTGTATATTATGCTCCTTGTTCCATGTCTCTAAACCAGCTAGAGAACGAGTTATTGGTATTTGGAAATTACTACGTGAATTAAACTTCGTTCAAAAAGCCGCATGGTATCTAGGACCTTACATGGCGGTGGACTAAAGGTTAAATATGTAGGGTAACAAGCAAGCCCGCAACTAGAGGGAGGGTCAAGTCATCAAAAATTGCCCCCATACCCCCCTAAACTTTTCGTGGCCCCTCCAAACCTCAATACAAAAAACACAATTTAGATATTTGCAAGAGAATTTTTGATGACTTGACCCCCCTAATATATTCATGTGCCCCCAAACCTGTGTGGCTGGTTTCGGGTCTTGTAACAAGTAAACGAAGACCTTTATGGAAAACGTAGTTCATATATCTAACCTTTTACAAAATGTCGAAAAATTTTCTAAATGCTTTAAAACTCCGGCTACATTCCAGAATTTAAAACTCCCATTAAAAATACGTTTTAACATCTGTTCTTCGCAACACAGGTTCCGCCTAATCAAGAGAATTTAACCATGGGACCGTGAAATATTTCCGTTTAAAATAAATTTCCGTTTAATAAGGGACCTGTTGAAGGTCATTTTTACTGTATTAAAAGCGTGTATTCAAAAATCTTATGTTTTTGTTTAAAAGAAAATAAATCCACTTGAAATTACTTTTTGTATTCAATTATGTGTAAATCCCAAAATATTTTCTTCTAGCGTAAAATTGGCCGTTTCAAACAGTAATAATTTGCAATATATAATATTAATACTTTAAAATGAAATAAAATGATTTAAGCGAGACATGGAACATGAATGAGAAGAAGGTAAAGTTATCGAAAACATAACAGAAGATTTAGTAGAAGAGTTACGTTTCGAGAAACCGAGGTGCGTATCAAAGCAACACAAGTTTATATTTAAATATTCTCATAAGCTCCTTAAAGGAAAACTTGGGAACCTATCTCCTTATTTCAGAAAGTAACTGCTGTGACAAGTTTTAAATTTTGTAAAGCAAATGTTTTAATTTAAAGCTCATTTCCAAAGGATTGTTCATTTCTTCCTGAAATACATTCTTCAACGGTTTCTTTAGGATGAACTCTGTCGAGTATTTAAAAAAAAAAAAAGCCACATCTGAGTTGTTTCACAGTTGTATAAACTCCTTATTAGGCTTGAAACTGCTATGAAAATACAAGAAGGCCAAACAATTGAGCGCTGCTGGCGTTTGAGCTTTTGCTGTCGAAAATAATAGAAATGTCCTCTTCTGAAATCAAGCTTGCTTACTTTCAAAATATTACTTGTTTAGCATACACTTTGCATCATATATTTTCTTCTTGAATTGTTAACGACTCTCAACTTCAATCCACTGTTTCAGAAGAATTTTCGGGCCCATTTAGTTGTAGTGCGACATCTCTGTCCAATTTTTGTCCATTTTTGTCCACCCAAGAAAACGATTTGTACCATTCAAATTAACAAAGGAGGGCCACTTAGTTATGCGCACGATACAAGATTTGTGGGTGTCTCGTCTCGAAAATGTGCTGTAAAAGTAATGTCTCGACTCGAAAAATGTATATTTCTCTATTGGATGAGCCTTGTCTCGACTCGAATTTTGTCAGGAAAATCCTGTCTCGATTCGTCTCGTGCGCATCCCTTGCCATTTCAAAATTTCGGCCACTTCGATCACCTGTAGGGCGACATCTTCAAATGCGAATTTTAGCTAGCTCAGAATTTTATCAAATTTTTGTCCATTTTTGTCCACCCAAGAACAAATTTTGTACCATTCAAATTAACAAAGGAGGGACTTTCAAAATTTGGTCACTTCGATCACCTGCAGTGCGACATCTTCAAATTTGAATTTTAACTATCTCAGGATTTTTATCCAATTCTCGTCCATGTTTGTCCACTCCAGAAAAAAATGTACAATTCAAATAAACGAGGGAGGATCATTTCAAATTTGGCCACTTCGATCACCTGTAGTGCGACACCCTTAAATTCGAATTTTAACAAGCTTAAAATTTTCTTCATTTTTTTGTGCATTCATATACCACCAACAAAACAATATCTACCATGAAAATAAACGTGGGAGGGTCATTTCAAAAATTGACCACTTCGATTACCTGCAGTGCGACATCTTCAAATTCTAATTTTAATTAGCTCAGAATTTATCCAATTTCCGTACATTTTTGTACCATAAAAATTTGTACCATTCAAATTAACAGAGGAGGACCAGTTCGAAATTTTGGCCACTTCGATCACCAGGAGTGTGATATCTTTAAATTCGAATTCTAACTATCTTAGAATTTTCCCTATTTTTTGTACGTTTTTGTACCACCAAGATACTTGAAATTCGAATTTGAAAATGTCTCACTACAGGTGATCTAAGTGGTCAAATTTTTAAATGACCTTCCCTGGTTTATTTCAATAGTACAAAATTTATTCTTCGTGGTATAAAAATGTTCAAAAATTCAACACAATTATGAGCTAATTAAAATTCGAATTTGAAGCTGTCGCGCTACAGGTGATCGAAATGGCCGAATTTATTGAAATGGCTCTCCTTCGTTTATTTGAATGATACAATTTTCTTGTGGACAAAAATTAGACAAGATGTAATCGATGTGGACAGATTTTGAAATGGTACCTTTTTTTTTTCTTGGGTGGACAAAAATGGAGAAAAATTGAACAAAATTCTGAGCAAGTTAAAATTCAAATTTGAAGATGTTGCACTACAGGTGATTGAATTGGCCGAAATTATGGAATGGCCCTCCTTTGTTAATTTGAATGGTACCAAATTTTTTCTTGGGTGGACAAAAATGGTCAAAAAGTGGACAAAATTCTGAGTTAGTTAAAATTCGAATTTGAAGATGTTACACTACAACTAAATGGACCCAGATTTTTCTTTTGGTATTCCTACACGACTAGCCACACGACCACAAAATTTCAAATCCACACACACACAACAGTAGCAACTTTAACTGCCGAGATGAGTGACGTAGAAATTTTGTTGTAGGTGATTTGACATCGCTATTTATATCTTCTTCCAAAAAGCTTACATTCATGTATCATTGCTAGTACGATGAATCACGCAATCTTTTGTTATTCTTCTTTCACATGACCTTGGAAGATATTCTAAATCTACAATAATGAACCATTTAAAGATTTGGAGTCTCTTTATATTAGAAACTTGAAATTCCACTTATAAAGAAAGTTGTCGAACGTTAAAAATTATCAATTTGTTCGTTCCTTTAAATATGCATTTATATGCAATAACGACATAAACATGCACTAACCTCCGAAATATGCAAATATATGCACTATAAAACTCTGCTATTTTGCCCCAAAACAGCTGAAACGAATTTCTGTTTTAAAAGCATACCAATATCACATCAGGAATAAAACATGCAAATATGCAAAAATCCGAAGTCTACTTATAGTCCAAGAGCCCAGACACATTTATTTAACCCAACGAGGCCAAAAGGTTTGAAAGTCGATTCTAATGTGAAAAAGTCTCAGGAATTCGAAAATGTAACTCTTACAATTGTAAACCAGTCATGATACGCGCTACAGGGTGTTTAAGAAGTAAAAGTGTTACACTTGTAAGATTTCTCCTCATATAATTTAAAAAATAATAACTTCATTATCGTTCAAGATAGAAACTTCTTTCTTGCTTTATTTCCGAGAATATACTCCAGATCTCAATCTCAATAGTAAAAACTTTTTTATATGGCCGCCATTTTAAAATATGGCGCCTGAAAACGGAAAAAAGTAATTTATGAACTACAATTCTTGTGTTTCAGTACTAATAACTACGAAACTACTATGTTTTCGAAAACAACTTGAAGTAAATGTAATTAAGCATTTTAAGAGTTTGCAAATGACACCTATATCATTGCTATATCTTTAAAAATAATTGAGCTAATTAATTTTATGTAGTGTTATGTGTATTTGTTTTTAAGTTAAATGTGAAAAGTTTTAGGAGATTTATAGCAAGAGTCCATACACATTTATTTAACCTAAGGAGGCCAAAAGGTTTGAAAATCGAATATAATGCGAAAACGTCTTAGGAATTCAAAAATGTTACTCTTACAACTGTAAACCAGCCATAATTCGCGCTACAGGGTGTTTAAAAAGTTAAAATATATATTTTTTTTTAAATGACGCTCTAAGAACATTTATCGATTCAAGTAACATTTAGCGCAAACTGTTACTTGAAACTTTGAAAGTAATTCCTAATAGAGTCATGTTTCAAAATGATAATAATATTATTTTTACACAATATTTAACTTTTTGTGTTGTACAGGGTGGTTCCAAAGATGCATCGTAAAAAGGTGGTACTGTACTTTAGTGAACTAAGAAATCTAATGTATACTCCCACAATGCGAAAAATATTTTTAAGATGTATCAAATTTCAAACCTTTTGGCTCATGTGGATGAAACTAATTTCTTTAGGTGTACAGTTTACTTAGCGCAATCATTTGTACAACGAGGTAATAAGAAGAATTTTCATTTTTTCATTTCAGGTCCTGACATAAAGTCTGTACAATGAATGAAAATCCTTCACAAAATCTCTCCTGTGTGATTCATATTCATGGACAGGTTACAACTGAACCTATTACTCGATTTGACGAGAGGATGTGGATTAAGGTTAAAGAAGCAGCAAATCGTCGACTTAAGTGTTTCAGAACAACGAAATATGCAGATGTGATAAAATCGTTATTGGTCGCTAGTGAGGCAAGTGATGTTTGTGGTTACCATCTTTCATGCTACAAAAACTTCACTGCAGTCGGAAAAGAAAAAATGTTACTAAGGAAGAGCAACCTTCAACATCAAATAATTTACGTTCTCAAGGTCATGACATCCAAACTTCAAGTACGGGAGTTTTTAAACAGGTTTGTGTGTTCTTCAAAACAGTACAGAAAAGAAGCAAGGGCAAACTAGAGCTACTGGGAATCTGTGAGGATTTTAATGTCGAAAAACGCATTAAAACAGCCATTAAAGTGTTGCAAGATAACGTTCTAGACACACAACTAACACATGTTGATTTTGTAGCCAAAGAAGTACCGTACCGTATCATCATAGTTGCAGAAAACAGTATTTAAACAAAGCAGAGAGAGTAGTAACAAAGCAATCTCCCAAGAAACATTTTCAAGACGAGTTCATGAAAAAGCCTTTCTTCAGTTGTCTGAATACGTACAAAGTGAACTTATAGACGGAAAACGAGCAGAATTTCTCACATCCCTTCATACTTGTTATATGTTATTGGTTGCTGCAGAAGATGCATCTGACATCGAAAGTTATACAACTCAAAAGCTTGAATGTAAATTACTGAATCCATTCAAAGATATATTATCACCAACAAAACTATCAAACAAATATGGAAAAAATCTTATATCCAATCCCTTTAGAGCAAGAAGAAGCCATAAAGCACGCTCTTGGTGATGCAGATTCTTCAAAGTGGAAAGTAATGGAAGCAGCAAGAATACTTCGTACTGAAATCCTTAAATTAAGGTCATCAGGATGCGATCTAACATCACCAGTAACTGCAGAGTCTATAGTAGAAGGTACAGCTAAACCCCCAGAAATTCTACTCCAATTCTTCAGAACACTGTATACTGGAAGAGCGACTGGAACTGAGGAGTATGAACATGTAGAGAGATTTGTACGATCATCTTCTGCAGATACCCTATTTGCAACTACCAGAGGTCATATTAAGCCATCTAAGCATCTGTGTCTAGGATTGGGTCTTAAAAGTATGACTGGAAGCAGAAAAATCATTGATATGTTAAACAGATTTGGTCATTGTGTTAGCTATCACATCGTCGGGTCCTTGGAAACTGAAATGGGGTTCGCCATATCTGAAAAAAATTCTCTACTGCCAGATGGCCTTCAAGCAGAAAACAATCTATCCACCTGTTTAGCATGAGATAATTTTGATGAGAATTCTGAGACACTCTCTGGAAAAGGAACATTACATGATACAACAGGGATTTGCTATCAAAATATTTCAGTCAAACCTGAAGAATCGGAACATACTAGTAGAGAGCATCGACAAAAGATAACCCGACTCAGGAGAACATATACAGCAGGAGAAAAAGATCTCGAGCCTTACAGGGAGAAGCCTAAAATAACTGCATTCAATTATACAACAAAAAGCATGATTGATTCAATTATGTTTCAACTTGGGTATAAGAAGGACGCTCTTTGGATGATGTTATTTGATTTTTTTTAACAACACCTATGTGGATAGGTTGGAATTCCAGTTACTCTAGAGACAATCTTCCTAGACAGGCAATTGGATATATGGAAAATATAACGGAACCTCCAACCAGATGAGATGTGGTTGCAGAAACTTTGAAGATAGCCCAGAGAGTTGCCAATGAATGTTGTCAAGAATATGCTGTTGTCACATACGCTGCGCTCGTCAGACGCAGATGTTTGTATCCTGCTGTTGTTTCATCAAAAACATCTTGAAGGTTACATTTCGTTAGATGCGGGAAACAGCAGTAACAACACAAGAAGGTACATAGATATCAGTGCCATTGCCAACCTGATCTTTGTAATGCTCTTCCATCATTCCATGCTTTTACACGATGCGACTATACTGCATCTTTTATGAGAAAAGGTAAAATTCTGCCCATGCGCATCCTGAAAGCTTCAAATTGTTTTAAGCAAACTTTCGCCACTATAGGAAATTCGCAGGACATCAGTGATGACGTTATCAGAAATTTAGAACATTTTGTATGCTCCATGTATTCATTACCTAAGTGTACTTCTGTTAACAAAGCACGATTCGATTTATTTGTAAGAAAGTATGATCCTGACAAAGGTAAAAACCCTCTTGGTAACACAAAAGGAGTTGATCAGAGTTCTATTCCACCATCACTACCAGTCTTAATGCAAAAAATAAAAAAGAGCAAATTATGTTACAAGTTTATGGAAAAATGCCAACATCCAGAACCCTGTTCTCTTTAGGCCTGAAGACAATGGTTGGTGTATAATTGAAGGAAATTATGAATTTGTGTGGTTTGAGAGCGAACAAATTCCTCAAAACATACTACATCAGTTTTCAGCAGAACATGATGATTGTGACTATGATACAGATCAAGAAGTTCAGAGTGGATCTTCCAGTGAGGAAGATATTAAAAGTGAAACTGATGAAAATTAAAAAAAAAAAAAAATACAAGTCTGTCAATTGCTGTAACACATATCTGTCAACAGTTTCAATATGTATACTCTTGTATGATCCTACAGTTAATTTCGGTATTTATCAGAATTTGTATTAAAATGGCCAGTTTCGAACCACCCTGTATAACACAAAAAAGTTAAATATTGTGTAAAAATAATATTATTATCATTTTGAAACATGACTCTATTAGGAATTACTTTCAAAGTTTCAAGTAACAGTTTGCGCTAAATAAATGTTCTTAGAGCGTCATTTAAAAAAATATATATATTTTAACTTTTTAAACACCCTGTAGCGCGAATTATGGCTGGTTTATAGTTGTAAGAATAACATTTTTGAATTCCTAAGACGTTTTCACATTATATTCGATTTTCAAACCTTTTGGCCTCCTTAGGTTAAATAAATGTGTATGGACTCTTGCTATAAATCTCCTAAAACTTTTCACATTTAACTTAAAAACAAATACACATAACACTACATAAAATTAATTAGCTCAATTATTTTTAAAGATATAGCAATGATATAGGTGTCATTTGCAAACTCTTAAAATGCTTAATTACATTTACTTCAAGTTGTTTTCGAAAACATAGTAGTTTCGTAGTTATTAGTACTGAAACACAAGAATTGTAGTTCATAAATTACTTTTTTCCGTTTTCAGGCGCCATATTTTAAAATGGCGGCCATATAAAAAAGTTTTTACTATTGAGATTGAGATCTGGAGTATATTCTCGGAAATAAAGCAAGAAAGAAGTTTCTATCTTGAACGATAATGAAGTTATTATTTTTTAAATTATATGAGGAGAAATCTTACAAGTGTAACACTTTTACTTCTTAAACACCCTGTAGCGCGTATCATGACTGGTTTACAATTGTAAGAGTTACATTTTCGAATTCCTGAGACTTTTTCACATTAGAATCGACTTTCAAACCTTTTGGCCTCGTTGGGTTAAATAAATGTGTCTGGGCTCTTGCTCTATTATCACTAAATTGAAAAAATTAAATCTTTAAGTCTTACGTCCCACGCTTATGCCGGTTAGGCTGAAGGAGACATTGATGATTAGTAATGAATGAAATGGTGGAATGAAGAAAGTGGGAGGAAACGGGAGAACCCGAGCAAACCCACACACAAGGTGTTTGTCCACCACAAAGTTCACTTAGCGGGGGCTAGGAACCAGGGACCCCAAGCACCAGAGGTGAACGCTCTACCACTGAGCCATCGCGGCCCCACACTAAATTAATATAATACTTTTATTAGTTGCAATATGATGAAATTTTTAGACGAACATACTTTGATCCTTTGGTTTAAAATGACAATAATTGTTGTTTCCTATTGTTCACAGGTAAACCACAATGGACACTGAAGTAGACTTTTCTATCAGTTGCTCAGGTTGTCTTCCACAAAACATAGTTCCATCAATAACGTAGAATCACACGGCCAAAATATTTTCAAACCATACTTTCCAGGTTTTTTAAACGGTTATATTGAATAAACTTACATCTCCCTCTAAAAGGAACCTGTTGTTCCTCAATCGTAACACAGTCACTCTGGCGATACATTTTTCGACAGTTAGAAATAAAAAATAGTTTTTAAATACTGTAACGGAACGCTGCTTAAGTTATCATCTTTCACATTTCGGGATTTCTTGTCATCAAATCGTAATGCTCGCTGGATGTCTTCAGATCTTCCCACGCTAAATGACTTCTGATAAATCGGATTCGCATACTTTTGAAAAAAAATTATCTCTCTGATACATCCTACTTCTTTTAGCTTCCAGCAAATAAAAGAATTTCCAAAGAAACTCATTCATCTTATCTATGGTTATATTTTCCATACCTTATCTTCCTTGCAGCCAACGGCTTTCCTTCTAAATTTGTACATGTAACAGTTTCCTTCATTATCTCCCGACTTACGAAACAATCTCAAGTATCTTTAGGCAAAACAGTATCCCTGAAGGAGTATTCGTTGATCCTGGAGGCAGTCTTATCACATTATGAATATAGGAAGCACTTCGTGACGCAGAAAGCACTTTAGACCAAACAGTATTATTTTCAGCTAACAAAGTTGTTGTTCTTTATTTTTATATTGATTACAGATGCATGCAATTCGCTATCTGTATCATCTACGTTGTAAACCGTGCTGCCGTTTGTATATTATCACTAGTTTTGTGAAACAGAAACTCACCGTCATTCTCATCACAAGACAAAAGCACTTCTCTCTCATCGAGCCACTCGGATAGTGTGGCATAGAAATCATCGTCAACATGCTTACTCTTTTATCTTTTTACATTACTGCTACTTGCCATTTCTACATCAAGAGTCTTAAAAGAATATTCTCTACTCACAAATGAAAATCACGGTCACGGTCACGGTTATTTTTCAGGTTTTGATTCGAGTATTGGGTCGTGGCCCTTGACTCGATGAGTTTTGTTTTAATATATGGGGTTGGAATGATTGATGGGTTGTTTTGATTACATCATTTGTTCTGTACAGCTGATGTCTGAGCCAGCTACTGCCGCTGGTCAGGTATTATCAATCATTTCATTAGTTTGATCACGGACGGGGTGTACGATGAACATTGCGGTGCAAGTGGGCTGTGCCTATAGTAGCGAGTGCTACATTGATATGTCTGGGTATCTTTCTCCAGAAGTTGATATGTAGATGTGTGAGGACCTCACGTATGCTGTGTAGTTCTAGATCTTCTAATATTTGGCTGTTTTTGGTATATCTATCGTGACCAGTGATTATGCGACCTGCTTTGGTTTGTACGCTTTCTAAGGTTTTGAGATGACTTGGAGCTGCGTGCTGCCAGGCTGGAGAAGCATAGGTTAAGGTGGATAGTATTATTGCTTTAAGGATGTGTACTCTTCTCCTATGGCTGAGAGATGCACAGCATAACATTACATACAAGGCGGATAATTTGCGGAGTGCTCATTGTTTAATTTCTGAGATATGGGTGGCAAAGGTGAGGCCTTGGTCCAAACGGATTCCTAAATATTTTGAATGAGGGGATTCAGGTACGAGTCTCCCTTCAAAGTATAATGTAGGATAATCTTGATGTCTTCGTTTAGTGTACACAACAGCCACACTTTTTTTCCGCATTTACTTGCAATCTCCATTTCCTTGCCCAATTTTGGAATGCGTTGAGTTGTTCTTGCATGTATCGGTAGCAGAAATTTAATTTATGGTTGACAGTGAGAAACGCAGTATCGTCTGCGTAGGTTGTGGGGAAGCAGCGATGGTGTACAGGTACATCTGCTGTATATAGTGTGTAGAGTAACGGGGAAAGTACTGCTCCTTGTGGTATTCCAGCTCTAATTGGTCTGGCAGAAGAAAGACTTTGTCCATAGGAAACTCTAAAATAACGGTTTTTGAGGTAAGAATTTAGCAGCTTGATATGTGGATCAGGAATACCTTGTTGTAGTAGTTTGTACAATAGTCCTGACAACCATACCCGATCAAAAGCCTTTGATATATCGAGATACACTTCCAGTACATATTGCCGTCGAATAAAAGCTGTGGTGATGTAGTCTACTACTCTCACTAATTGTGTTTTCGTGCTGTATTGTTGGCGAAAACCAAATTGATGTGTGGGTAGTAGAGCGACTTTTCGGACAACTACCTTAATAGGTCGCTCGTTTTTTGCTACACCTGTGGCATACTCAGTCTTCGTTTGCTCGCAATAGGTTTTGATGGCGTTATAATCATCTTTGTTGTAAGCTTGAATTCGAATGCGCTCTTTATTCGGCTGTGCTAAGGGAGGCTCCTTCAATGCCAGTGACAGGGTCTTTATAAAGGAATATGTGTTGGTAATTCCGTATATGAAAATTGGAGGCGGTTTGAAAATGGAGGGCTTGTTTGTCAGTGCATTGTTATTGATGGCTCTAGCATTATCTGTTTGATCGGGTGACAAAGCATCAAACTTATTACTGGTGGGAATTGGAGGATATTCTTGAGTGCTGTTAATTTGGTTTTCTGCTTTGTTGAGATTGTCCAGAGAAGACCTACGTCGCTTTAGTATCCCCACTACCGTGAAATCCATATCTTCGGCGTTATTCGACGTTGATGGTTGCGAAGCACTTGTCTATTTATGTGTAGGAGTTTTCAATTTTGACTTCGGTGGAACGTTTGTTTGCTTAGGTTTACCTAATGGCAGAAGAAAGTCTTCAGGTTTATAAGTTGCTCGTATTATTTTGCTCCTGATACTAGGATTCTTGTTTGAATGTGCCTTTTTCTCAGATTTGACTGGTGTCTTCTGAGAGGCCATCTTGATAGTTAAAGTAGGAGATGGCGCCAGCTTACCACAAAGGAAGGTAGTGACGGTCCTTGTACATAGTGTGTTCTTAGAGCAATGCTCTAAGTTCTGAGTTTATTAGCGTGCCTAGTCCTCCGAAGAGGAAACACTACTAATCGTTAGCCGGTAGAGGTGCCAAAGTCGTCAACTAGTTTTAATTATCTCTGCCTCCGAAGAGGAGAGTATCAAAATAAATCGTTAAGCCAAGAGGAATAGCAAGGTCGTCAACAGATAAGATCAATTTGGTATGTTAACCTCCGTGGAGGTTTAAAAATAATTCGACGGTTGTTTCCTCAACCTCAAAGAGGCAAGTAACCCAACCGTATATGCGAAGATCGCGAATCAATTCAACAAATGGGGATGGAATACCTAAATGACTCGTTTATTTTTCTCCGCCAGCTACGGATATCCTATATTTTTAACCTGGTTAGAGCTCCAGGTGGCCAGTTCAATTAAAAGCTTTTTTTTTTGCTAGCCAAAGGCTAGCTCCCTTGCGAGGGTTACGCCCTCTATCCGGGGTGAGAGGTGAAAGGACTGGTGCAGAAAGGAGATTGGAGCCGTCTATGGGATGAAGAGGAAATCTGGGATATCATTTAGAGAGATAGCACTTTATTATATTACATCTTTATTTCATAATATTGCGGTATCCATTTGGACATTATGATCCTGTGATCATAATCATTAGGGCAGGAAAAAGATGATGGTGAGGGGCACTTCACAGGACAAACACAAACAATTTGTTAAAAAGACCAATGCTGGTTATCTTCTTGTCCAGGGGCTACTCTGGACAGTGATGAAGACATGTGAAGCCCTGTTAGTATAATGGATTTACAGTGCAGTATATGTGGATGAAACATGATGGGGAAGATGGTCGGAAGAATATGCAGAAGCGACAAAATGGTCGGGGTGGCCAGGTGGAAGAGTTTTGAGATAAAAAGAGAAGAGCAGAGATAAAGGACAGGTGACGAAATTATAACCCAGATCGTAGTTGCGATTGAGATCCATCATGTCCACAAGTAGAGGATACCGTTGCTGAAAGCGAGTAGTAATGAATCTGAGCCTTAATTTTTCGATGTGATGAAGTAGGGTAGTAAACGTTATGCGGTCATACATGCGTCCTGCGTTGTATTCGGAAGCTTGATTCGGTATGCTAGACGAAAAGCATGTCGTTCGAGCACTTTTAATTTGTTGTAGAAGTAAGGTAATGCACTAACCCAAGCGGGATGTCCATATGTTAAGACGGGGCGCAAAAATACCTTGTAGGTATTGAGTACTGTAGAAGGCTGTAATCCCCATGTGGTACCAATAAGACGTTTAAGAAGGTTTAAACGATTATAGGCCTTGCGAGTGATTTCTTTCAGATGTGGCCGCCAAGTTAGATGATGGTCGATAGTGAGACCGAGGTAAGTGACCTGTTTAGTAGGTTGAATTCGTGTAAAGTCGACACTGATGTTGAGGAGACTCGGATTTTTCTGTATTCTAGAGCGCTTGCGATGTGGAATAAAGACAATTGCCTGCGTCTTAGTGGAGTTGATGTGGAGCCGCCACTTATTGCACCATCGAAAGAAGGAGTCAATCGCTATGCTGAGAGAAGAATTAATCTGTTGAATGGTTCGGGCTGTACAGAGAAAAGCAGTGTCATCAGCATATTGAAAAGTGTGCACATTGAGAGGAAGTGCCGGCATGTCAGCTACAAACAGAAGATATAGTAGGGGTGAGAGAGCAGAGCCTTGGGGTACACTAGAGTGAATAAAAATCGGAAATTAAAAGCGTTTTTTTTTCCACTTGTCTTTCATTTCCATCCGTGGATGGGCAGGCTGCAGACGGTTATGCCGTCTCTATGGCCAGTGATAGATTAAAAGCGATTTTTTTTAAAGCTAGCCAGCGGCTAGCACCCTGTTAGAGGGTTACGCCCTCTTTTAGGGAAGGGAATTTTATGGAGCATGGGTAATGGATGTATGAAGGATGGTCTATGGGAAGGTAGATATCAACTTATCTTTATTTAGTGATCTATACATAAACATAGGACTTAAGGCTTTTGCAGCCTTAACATTTGGGTTGGTAGACATACAAAATAATACAAAGTTAACATATAATATACATAACATATAATGTAGGTAGTATAAGAAGAAACATGTAAAACACATAGAAACAGGATGATAAATCAAGAAGCGATGGTTTAGAGATAATGAGAGTTATTAGATGCAGAAGGAAATAATTTATACACTAGACCAAAAAAGTAGCGATTTGTATGACGATGGAGGTGAGAGATGAGATGAGGTGCAAAACACGCCACAACACATAGGAAATGTTAAATAGACAAATGAGAGCATCTTCTTGCCTAGGGGCGGCTCTAGGCTATGATGTGGACAGGGGGAGCCCATATTAGTGAGAGGGGAATCACTGTGCAGTAGATGGAGTTATGAATGGGTGATGAAAATGAGTATGGAAATCATCGAGGAGGTTTAATTCTGGGTGATTCGGTGGTAGTGTGTAACAATACAGGGTAAATAATAATGACAATGGCGTATGCATATATCGAGAAGGCGTGGGATGAATTGCTAAATGGTGCATGGCATCTAGAAGAAGAGGATGATGATCGTGGTAACGTTTAGTAAGATAAGTAAGTCTGAGTTTTTCGATATGGTACTGTAATGTAGGGAATGTGATAAGACTGTAAAGATGTTGGGTAGGGCTGGGTAATTTGATTCTATGTGCAATTCGGAAGGCATGGCGTTCAAGTATTAGGAGTTTGTTGTAAAAACTGGTTGGGGCAGATACCCAGGCTGTGTGGCCGTGTGTGAGAGTTGGGCAGAGAAATGCTTTATAGGTAGTAAGAACAGTGGCTGGTTTTAAACCCCAAGTAGTGCCAGTTAAACGTTTTAGTAAATTTAAGCGATTGTATGCTTTACAAGTAATTGATGCCAGATGCTGCTTCCAAGTTAGATGACGATCGAATGTCACACCTAGATATGTTGCTGTCTTACTGGCTTGTATGCGAATCTGGTCAACCTGAATGTCTAGTCTATTGGGGTTGCGGCGAATTCTAGTTGACTTTTTGGGTGGTAGAAATACGACCGCTTGTGTTTTTAAAGCGTTAATGTGAAGATGCCATTTTGTGCACCAGAGACAGAAATTATCTATAGCTGTCTGTAGAAGCGTATTAATTTGTTGCATGGTATTTCCCAGTGCAAGGAAGGCAGTATCGTCAGCGTATTGAAAAATGTGCACCTTGTCCGGTAGTGGAGGCATATCGGTGACAAACAGAAGGTATAGAAGTGGAGATAATGCCGAACCCTGTGGAACGCCAGAGAGGAGAAAAATGGGATGAGATAATTTATTGTTGATAGAAACATATGCAAGTCGGCCAGTCAGAAAATTGTAAATGATTCGAATATAAAGGATAGGAATATGAAGGCGAATAAGTTTGTAAATGAGACCCAGATGCCAGACCTTGTCAAATGCTTTTTCTAAATCGAACAAAACGAGACAAGACGGTTTGATAGAATTATAATGATTAGTGATCAAACTAGAAAGACGTAGCAGTTGATCATTGATGGAGAAAGCAGGTCGGAATCCTGCTTGATAAATAGGGAGTATGTGGTGTTCGGCGAGATATTGATGAAGGCGTTTGACCAAGATTCGTTCCAGGATTTTACTTAATGTGGATGTGAGCTGTATGGGACGATATGATGAAACATCGTCCAATGGCTTGTTTGGCTTTGGAAACATCAGGGTTTTCGACATTTTCCAGGTGGTTGGGTAATACCCTGTGCGAAGAATAAAAGTGTAAATCGTAGCTAGAAGGGTTAATAAGGAGAGAGGACTTTCTTTGATATGGCGATACGTGATGTTGTCAAATCCAGGTGCAGAATTACGTTTTCGGGTAACTACGGTTCTGATTTCGTCAACAGTAATAGGAGAAGCTAATGATGTGTCAAGCGGAAGAGAGTGAATTATGCTGGGTTGTAACTGGTAAGCAGCGAGATTGATCTTTTCGACGGGATGAGATGCATGCTCAGGAGGTTGTGGTGTGAATATGTTTTGTAGATTGTCAGCAAAAGCATTAGCTTTTTCTACATCGTCTTGTGCAGGTGAGTTTTGGATTAAAAGAGGATATGGCGTCCTGGTATATTTGCCACACAGCGCATTGAATCGTTTCCAGTACTTGGAAGGATGATTAGTGTCTGAGAGTTTGTTGCAAGTTTTTACCCAACATCGAAGTTTATAAGCACGTATGTAGTTACGTACTGTGCGCTGTAACTGTTTGTGGTGACGCAATGCTTCTGGATTTTGGGTGAGAGTATACTCACGATAAAACTGACGTGAACGTGTTATCATTGTGAGGTAATGAGGCGGTAAATTGGGCTGATATGGTCTAGAGGTACTGGTAGGTATGGACAAAGCACTGGCTTTCTGGATGGAAGATGTAATTACGTTGATGGCAGCGTACATATCGTCCTCTGTTGAGGGCACTGTAAGATGAGCGGTGGAAGTAGAAAGATGAGTCTTGTATCTGTCCCAGTTTGCTTTATCGAAGCGAAGGCTTGTGGAAAGAGTAAGTTGGGTTTGATGTGGGTTTGAGCTGTGAGTATTGATAGAAAGTTTGATTGGGACATGGTCGCTGCCGAGTGGATCTAGTACTTCAATGAGGCTGCGTGAGGCAAGATTTGCTGACGTGATGACGATGTCTGGCGTTGTATTTGAGATGGGGCGAGTTGGTTTAGGAAGATCGTGAATAATCCCAGTGGTATGAGTGGTGAGGAAATTTCTGAAGTTCGTTCTGTCCTGCTCTGTCCGACTGTGCATATTAAAGTCTGCCATAATGATATAATGGGTGAAGGTGTCGGAAATGAATTGAACAAATTCAGTAGGTAATGGGTGGCCAGGCCGTATGTAGATTGTTGCAACAGTGACGGTGAGGTTTCTAAAATAGAGTGATATGATAACGTATTCTGGAAGATGAGGAGTATTGCAGATGTGGCGTCGGTGAGGAATCTTATGAAGGAAACCTATGGCCGTACCACCATGGGCACATTGAGCTGGTAATTTGAAGTCATCGCGTAACAAGGAATATCCGGGTATGCGACATGTTATAGATGGTATTAGAAATGTTTCGTTCAGCAGAAAAGCATTGGCATGTTCTTCCATGAGTAATGTTTCAAAGAGCACTTTGTTTTGTCTAAGAGAACGGATGTTAAGATATAAGAACACCAGAGCCATGGTGGGAAGTAACAGGTATGGATGTATGAAAATGGACCGTGTTTCCAGAATAGGTGGCAGTAAAATTGATATTGAATGTAGATTTGGCTGCTTGAATGATCTGTTGAAGTATGTGAGGTCGTTGAAAGGGTTGAATGTTTTGCATTGCCAAAGTGAAGAACGTCAGAAGTTGATTGAGAGTGATTGGAGCGTCTGACGGATGGTGATGAATGATAGGTTGCTCAGGAGTACGAAGTGGAACGACAAGCTCGGGATGATCTTTTTGTGGTTCAGGTTTGCCTTTACATCTATAACTGTATGCAGGATGTTGCTCCTGACAAGTGGGACATTTTGGAGGAGAGTTGAGATTCGTACAAGCACGTGTAGGGTGTGGTCCGGAGCAATAACCACATTTATGCGTGTTGCGACATTCCGCAGTAGGATGCGTGTTATACTCTTGGCATTTTTCGCAACGCACTGGCAATGGTTGTGAGGAACGGGATGGTTCCACTCTGTGTTTGTGCTGATAGATAACTGCTCCGTTCGCTAGCAGATCGTCAATAGTTTCCTGGTGGGAGGTCAATACACGAACCATATAGGTAGGACCTCTATCGTTCTTGATCCGAATGGTTTTTGTGATTGTATGCCCTTCGAATTTCAATTCCTCTAAGATTTCCTCATCAGTGTATGAAGGATCTACTCCTCGAATGACCACTGAGAGCAAGGGCGTACGCCTAGGAGGAGGTGCTTGTTTACGACGGTTGTCTTGTAATGATGTTAATTGCGCATTTTTGCCGAAAATGTCAACAGGAACTTTGTTCCGAATAGTGGAAAACAAAGATGAATCGGTAGTCTTCAGGATGATGCCATTGCGCGTGTGAACTATTCAGAGATGGCTGCTCGTGGTAGATACTTTCGTAGCTGAAGAGCAACAAATTTTGCGTTCGAAAACTTTGTGTCGAAATTAGTTAATAGCATAGAGTAAATTGAGTTGGATGCATTAGAAGATTGATCGTGAGGTGGATCGGCAATGATCATTTCGTCTGTATCCGTATCTGAATCTGAATGCAAATGCTGCTTTTTAGCTGGAGGTGAAGCGAGGCGGGCGGCATAGCTCTGTTTCTCTTGAGGAGATCGAGATCGAACTGAGCTTGTAGAAACAACAGAACTTGTAGATGCTTGTGAGGTTTTCCGCTGTCGTCTATTTGTAGCGCAAGAGTCCGTCCGTGGTTCTGCCTTGGTGGCACGAACGGATGGTCCGGCTACGACGCGCGGGAGATTAGAATGCTTGCCACTAGTCTTAGAGCCGGTTGTCTTGCCAGAGTCCGCCATAATAATGAACAAGCCGATGGGCAAAAGCCCAGGATAAAGAAAAAAGCTGTGTTTGACGATATAATGAGAAATGAATGAATGAAAAAATGTAGGTGAGAGTACCCGTTTGGATAGTACTCAAGGGAGAGTGAGACTCCTACCAGATCCGTAGCACTGGAGGCCCTTGGCTAGATCAGTCTGGACTACAGTGCTCAAAGAAATGGCGTGGAGAAGCACCCAGGATGAGGAACAGGAAGGAATTCCAAAAAGCAGCTGTTCTGACGTCTGGTACGTCACAGCTGTTAATGATCGATTGATTGAACAGTCGATCGGAAGTATGATTAAAAGCGACCGAACTCCAACCTATAACTTTAGCTATCAAACCTTTGATTTACGGTTATTTGTGATTTCACGTTTATAACAAAGAAAAATATTTTCTAAAAGGTGTACTTTAAATAAATTACTTAAAGAGATTGTTTTCACAAAGTTTATCCTTTGAAATTATTGCTCAAAGTCTTTGCATTTTAATAAACCTCCTCTGAAATAAATGCAAATAAATTGTGCTGCCATCTCTGGAGTTTTTTAAACTATACGTTTGAGAACATTTATATGTTTGTGGCAAATCCTTTCGACAGTGAGATCTAAGAAACTACAGGTTCTGGAAAGATGACGTTTTCACTGATCGATTGCAAATTTTGCGTAGATTGTCCAGTTCTAGCTCAATATTAAAAAAAAAAAAAAAAACATGGCCATTATTTATTTATTACATTTTTACGGGTACACTGGAAGTATTGACTTTTTAAAAAAACTAAAGCATCATATCCTACCTATTATACGTTCCAACACCATATAATTGTATATAGGGGCTGCATATCTCTCAGGTTTGTTTCATGACCAAATTATAATGAAACACGAAGGATAACCATTTCTCCATCTAAGTTGAATCTTTATTATTTGGAATGTTTTGCCCAATGAACATAATCTATCACTAACATTATAATTGAGTGTATGTGTAATGTATTAGCTTATTTTAAAATGTATAAAATGATAATCATGCCTGTTGTTCTGTATGGTTGCGAAATATGGTTTCTTACTCGGAACGAAGAACATAGATTGAAAACTACTGTACATAGTTTATACGGTTTATCCAACATTGTTAGGGTCATCAAATTTAGGAGGCTCAGGTGGGCAAGTCATGTAGCCAGGATGAAGAAAGAACGAACGCTTTCAAAATCTTAACTGGAAGACCAGCCGGAAAACGACCATTAGGAAGACCTAGGTGCAGATGGGAGGACAATATTAAGACAAATTTCGCAGAAATAGAAATTCAAAGTAGAAACTGGATCCAATTGGCTAAGGATCAGTGGAGAGCTTTTGTGAACGCGGCATTGTACCTCCGGGTTCCATAGGCCATACAGTTACTTAGTTTATGTATTTGCTTATTACGTACTACATGCAAGAAGAAAGGAAACACAGATCATACACGAATTAAAAACTCCAACCGGAAGTAGGCTCAAATCTTGCAAACGGAACGAGATATTGAAAAAGTAATCGAAAAAATCTCCCCTTTTCGGTATCTCTTGCCAACTTTTACCAAGACTTCTTTCACTTGTATCTGCAAAGGGACATGTACAGATGTGAGGAATAACAAGGAGATTCATGCTCATATATGAGTGATGCGCTGTGTAAAGAGCGCAAGTTCAGTTCAGCTACTTAGTAATCTGTTAAAAAAGTATTGTTAACTCAATTTCGACCAAAAAGTGACTTAGTACAGTCTACCTCTAAAGTTCATATAGGTATATATACAGGGCACCCCTAGGTATATTTAGGGGGTGCAAAGGTGCACGTTCACCCCCTCCCCCTTCGTTGTAAATTTACACTACCTAAACTGAGAAGCTAGCAGTGGGTTTTGCAAAATCAACAGTTTCAGTCAATTTTCTGACAGTAGAAAGAAAAGGATTCATCGAGAGCAGATAGCATTTCCAGGGCAACTCTTCATTCACGCCACATTTGCCTAAAGGCATTTATAAAACCCAAATTTAATTCAAATGTACTGCCGTTATTTGGTGTACCCCGCCTCAGAAAATCCTGTATACATATAACTTTTACTAGGTAAGGTAGGGTAAAAATGGATCCAATATTTAACGAAATTCGTACAGGGAAAAAAAAATTGATCCTTGATAAATAGCATGACATTTTGATTAATAAATGGCCGTATTCTTCAGGAATTCAAATGATAGGCTTTTAAACGTACCATAATGACATCAATGCGGAAGGGAGATAAAAAATAGATTAATGCTATAATGAGGAAAGCAGATTTACTGATGAAAGCTACAGTACAAGTATTCCATCCACAACAACGAAGGAACGAACATTACACATATATATTTCTTTCTGCAGGTTCAACAGAATTGACATAAGATTTACCAACGCCCAATTTTTTGACTGTATCGGACGAGAAATATATAGTATATGTATGTGTGTGTTAGTGGAAAAGAGAGAGAGAGAAAGAGGAACCTCTCTCAATGCTTCCAATCTCATTGCTGAAAGATAATGCCCAGGCGCGTAGGCGTATTGTAAATGCCTGTTGAATGAAAAATAAGGGGCGAGGTGCAAAAATTGTTGAGGTACGTATATGTTGAGGTAAAACATAACAGAACACAATAAGTACATGACTATCTCTTTTAAAGATAAATGCGCTTAATTACATGTGTGAGAGAGAACTTGGAGGGGGGGGGATGTGTTGCGCCTAAAACTCTTCAAGGAAACTTAAAATTAAGGTCTTTCACAGTGTCTTCTCTTTCCTGGTATTATTATTATGATTGCATTGCATGTAAGGAGAATAACCTTAACTAATACAACGAATGAGTCAAGAAATCTACACTGAGAAAAATCCGCTATCTTCACAGTAGTATATTGCGTAAATATACTGACTCCATATGTTTACTACGGAAATCTTTACGGAGCATACATTATCCATATGCTATAAACCTACTGCCTTTTTCCCGATTGGATCTTACGTCATTCAGCTGCAGGGTGTCTGACATTTAACAGACTTCCGTACATTACATAAGTATACGTATGTTACATACATCAGTTACATGTTATATACGTCCACCTGTATATGGGATCCTTACGGTCTATATACATGGAATACTTATACGGAAAGTATTATAAAACATATATTTTCAGTTATACGTCTCCTGCAGGATGTTATATGTACCGTGTCCTGCGAAAACGAACTAACCGCCACTTTCATACTTTTAAGAAAATTACGTATAAAGGTGGATGTCCAACATTAATGTAACCGTAATCAAAAGTGAAATTATGTTTCTTTTTTTGAAAAGGTGTTGGTTTTCCTCTCTTTTCGATTGTGCAAAACGTTCTAATGCGTATCAGGTAGGGATGCGTTCGAGTCGAGTCGAGACAGAATTTTCCTGACAGAATTCGAGTCGAGACACAGCTCTTCCAATAGAAAAATATATATTTTTCGAGTCGAGACATCACTTTTACAGAACATTTTCGAGTCGAGACAGTCTCAAATCTTGTCTCGTGCGCATCCCTAGTATCAGGAACCAATCGTCGAATTTACGTGAATTTTCAAAGTTTGGGGCTTAGTTCATTTTTGCACAACACGGTACATATATGATCGTTATTATAGTTGTTTATTATTATAAGCAACTAAAAACATTACAGGATTTACGCAGGTAACCTACGTTTTTATATATGCCACATACGTGTTTTTTCTCTGTGTAATATTATATTCCCTTATTTCATTTTCTTTGTATTTTTGCTTGTTATTCTTTATATTTCTTTCATCCTTTTGGTATTGCTGTTTAAAATATACAGTACAGTTAGCAACAAAAGTTCTTTCCTTTAGGTAAAATCTATTTTGGGAATGACAGTGTAACGTACACAGTTTCACCGAGTTTCAAAACTAGAAAGTACAGAAAATTACATTGTTTTGAATTTACTGAAAATTGTATTCAAATTCTTCTTCCATTTTGAACTAATTTAAGAAACTAAATTCATCAAATGAAATAAAAAAAAAAACTTTTGTCGCTAACTGTATTATTTGTCAGGAAAGTAAATGTACACCTATTTTTCGAGTCTGGCATTCCTGCGCTCCATCCGTGGAGAGTATGAGAATTAAATCAATCAAATGTTTACTGAGGGTCAAAGAGAAAAGATTAATCTGAATAAGACATTGCAGAGGGACACAAGCTGTGAATACGAATAGTGCATAATGTAAATAAAAGAAGACACCGAAAGAGAAAGCCAGAAACAGTGTTAAACTTAGAAAAAAAGAGTAAAAATTGTCGAAGTGGGACATAAAACCCAAATACAACAAATACGTCGACAACTAAACGTTCACCATGTCATGATCTTGGTGTAGTGGTTAAAGTGCTGGTTTACGAATACGAAGGACGTCAGTTCGAATCCCAGGGAAGGACTTTTTTTAAAAATTTTTTGTTAATAATACATACAGCTCATGAGAGATGGTAAAAGAGGTCGTATTTAGTTTTTCGTAGCAATTATTATTGGTAATGTTTAGTACTGATAATACTTTTTGTCTTTGCGTATTGCTTTTATTCTTTTCTTCATTTCAAAAGAGAAGAATATCCGAACAAATGCCACTAAAATTCCTCATATTTTGAATGTAAACACCATTTGCAATTAGTAAAGAATAAAAATTGAACGTTCCGATGTAGGTGCAAAAAGTAAAAAAAAAAAAATAAAAAAAAAAAAAAAACATGGAAGTAGACCATACTCATGGTTATTAAAAATAAAATTTCTACATGCCTTACACCTCCCGACCACGTTTCTACGTTAGCAAGTAAGAGATTTGTGTTTACGTTAGGCTGGTCAATACGTTTTGCAAAGGGACCCGGTTTAGCTCTGACGCACCACAGGTGTGAGAAGGGAGCAAAACACTTTTTCTCTCTCCCTCTGTGCGTCTATTATTCTATCTATCTGTATATATATAACGCTTTTTGCGAATGCCATAACCACCCTAATTTTCAGCGGATTGAGACGAAACTTGGCACAAACATTAATAGTTGAAATATCTTGAGGTCGTTAACCAGAATAATCAGACGAAAATGTTCAAAATGGCAGCCCATCAAACTCTTAAAAACTTCCAAGGGAACCAAATTTCGCCCATAAATAGGTATTCAGAAAGTTTGAATAACTTTTCCTCTTTTACTGAAATATTTGTGTGCAGAGACTTATTGAAATATTGGACCCGATTAATCGCTTAAAGAAGGTTCACGCCCTTTCGCTACGGTCAGGCTTTTTTTTTTTTTTTTTTTTTTTTTTGCAGGAGGGGGTTACTTTCCTATCGGAACAAGATAATTGTTAGTGATGATATGAAATTACACATTGAAAAAGAAGTAACTTGTGAAACGTGTTATTTCAAAGAATAATATAATAAATGTGATTTCCTCTAACAGAGAACTGTAAATCATTTGTTTCGAGTTCGGGAGCGTGAATGGTGAGGATTGTTATTTGATTTGCTTTTTAGTAACACATTGCATTGCAAATAAAGGAGGCAACATTAGTGGTAAGTAAAACAACAACAAGAACAACAACAACAACAACAATAATAATAATAATAATAATAATAATAATAATAATAATAATAATAATAATAATAATAATAATAATATGAACTATTACAAGCTAACTCGTGTGTGTATTTCGACAATATAATTTTATATTATTATGTGGAAATAAGTAAGACTGGCTGGCGCCCGCCCCCCTAATTTTTTCGATCCGCTTTATGGGTCCACGGTGTCCAACGTTGGTCCAATCTCACCAACACCTCTTGTTCTCTCGATATAAGTTATCGACATTTTGCCTAAAGAGGGCTCTGCCGTGGTTCCATGACTACCCATGACAATGACTCTTCGTTCATTTTGCATTGAAATCGCTTATTTTTCTGAGTACTATGAGTGCATACTTTTTCTCAAATGGATAAGAAATCAAGCCGAGATAGATTCGAACTCGACGGCGCGAACAGCCAGTTCATTGTCCACTATTATTTTTAACTGACTCACCGAACGTGTTTTAGTAAATCACTTATTGCTAATTTTACTTGCTTCACCTGTTTAACTTGCTTTTTCTAGTAACTTATAACAACAGGGACACGAACGCAGAAACATCGAGGACAGTTAAAAATCATAGATGCTCTCCCGCCGGGAATCGAACCCGGGACACCATACACCAAAGTTGCACTGGCAAGCCACTAGACCAGCGGGGAGGGCACCGCTCACTCTCTGTGTCGTTAGGGATTACGACCACTGTATTGCCAGCTATCACTTCTGTGGGTTGTATACTATGATCACATGTTTCTTCTTTCCTGGAAGAGTTAAACCTACATTCTATGTAATACATGAGGTATTTAGACCTACATGCTCTTCATATAATGTAATAAAAGGGTCATGCCGGGAATAAGAAAAAGAACTTTCCTTGGACAAAACGGAAACTATTGCCATCAGAAATATTTATCTAGGAGGCATGCGCAGTAGTATATTTCAGAATAGTTACTGTTTAGTTCAGTAAATGAAGAAAGGGGTATAAAAAAGCAAATATGTCGCGTCAACGAGATCGACCACAGTTGATAGAGGCGGAAGCAGATGTGTGGTAATACAACAACTTGGTTAAATTGATAATTGGTTCTTTATTCTGTAGTAGATCGTATCACAACTTTACAGGAGAGCAGAGAAAGATTTACTAACGCTGTCATATAGTAAGCTTTAGTAACACGATCATATAGACACAAATGGATGTAACTGTGAGTACTACAACTTGGATTTAACGAAAGCCGTTTAGATATTCAGTGGTTTGCGGAGTTCTATAAGACACAAAAAGTTAAGACACAATACAATTCTTCATACCTCAGCTTCCAGTAACTAGATACATACAATTTCTGGATAGATACTGAAACTGCTGTCGGATTTTAATACATGACGTATTGCAGGATACAAAATGCTTTGCATTACTTGTTTGTTTGTAGACAGCTACTAGCTTAGTTTTCTGAAAGGTTGTGTATAAACTAGAGATAGCCAATTCCGAAATTTTTACTTTTCGGACTCCCGAAGATAAAACCGGACAAATTCCGGAATTCGGAAAATTCCGATTTTGGAATAATTCCGGAATTCGGAAAAATTCGGAATTTAGAAATTTCTGATTTTGTTAACATTCCGGAATTCAGAACAATCCGATTTTTTCGAAATCCAGAGCTTTTCTCAATTCCGGAATTTTCTGAATTCCGGATACTTCCCGAGTTCCGGAGTTGTTCTAAATTAGGGAGTTTAACTGAATTCCATAATTTTTCGAAATCCGGAAAGTGAAAGTTCCGCTTCCAAAAAATGAATTTATTTTGGTTAATATGAATCGTGGCGGAAATAAGTCTTTGACCACGTAATGGCGACTACTTTAAAAGAAATAGGGTGTATGAGAATTCAATGTCATATTTGTAGTTTCGTGTGGAGAAAAAAAAAACTTGTGAACCATGTTTTAAGAAAAAGTCAAGTTATTAATGTAAACTTTGCCGACATCATAAAAGAAATACGAAAGACATTTTGAATCGAAGAAATATAACATACAAGTTTGCAAGCGGAGACAAAGAAACCTAACGTAACCAGACTAAAGACGAATCGTTTACCGCGTAGCGATCAATGTCAAGCTGTTTTCGAGGGCGAGTTTCGAGTTGAGTCGAGTTTCATAACAGCTCGCTCGCTCGTTCAGCTCGTTTTAACTCGTTTTGACATAATGGCCTGATTAGACTGGAAAGCGAAAGCCATGAGAAATGTAAGCAGTAATGTGGAATGCTTTTAGTGTTGCTCACGACAGCGGTGCGTCTCGTCTCGTAATTTTAGTGCATCTCGTGGGGCAATTTTAGTGTATCTCGTCTCGTCTAGATAACGAGAAGACAAAATTTTTTTTATTATTACGAGACAGCCTCAAATGTCGTAATCACCAATAGAAGTATATACTGTGGTTCTTAAAATCAAGGCTGAGACCTGCACTGTCGAATTCTTGATCCCAAGCAGAAGACCAACTCGGGTAGTGATATCAACCGGCTCGGCTCGTATCAACTGAGCGAACAGCTCGAGTCGGCTCGGTTGGGATGAGCCGATGACCCGAGCCGGCTCAGTTGGAACGAGCCATCGACTCAGCTCAATTGAGCCGATGATTCGAGCTTTCTCGGTTCGGATGGGTCCCCTACTAGGCTCATGTAAACCGGTTCAAGCCAGCTAAGTTGAAACTAGTCCATTGGCACGTTTCGATTCAGCTCAACTAAGCCGATGGCTCAAATCGGCTCGGTTGGGTGAGCTGTTGGCTCGGCTCAGTTATCGGTTCGGTTCGATAGTGAATGAGCTGTAAGCCGAGCCGCTCGAGCCCTTGACAAGCCTAAGCCCGGTCCCAGCTGTTTTGAACATGTTTGGCTGAAGCCTATATGGCTCGAGCCCAAATACTTGTCCCTTCGGAACTCAAACCAAGAACGTGAAAGATGTCTTTCCCTCCTGAAGACTTCTCGACGACCGAGATCGACAGTCAATTAGCTCTTACTATTCAGATACAAACCGTATATCTTTTAAAGATTATACACGGTGTTGATATAATAATAATAATAATAATAATAATAATAATAATAATAATAATAATAATAATAATAATAATAATAATAATAATAATAATAATAAAAGTTTTAACCTTGCCGTTGAAATTTGGCAAAACTTACTTAAAAGTAGAGATTTCGGGGAAAGGGTTCCGTACCTTCAAGAGACACCTCTGCAACTACCAAAATTTTAAACTAGAGCGTTCCAATAAAGATTCATGTAGAAAGTATTCTACTGTATGTTTTAACGAAAATAACTGTTATAAAAATAACTGAATATCACGCAACAGTAAGGCATATAATAAACTAATTTTTAGGATATGCAGAGGTAAATATAAAAGCTTTGCTACAAAATACCCACACAGAGCATAATTCAATGAGCTATGAAATATAATGTAAGGAAATAGCCTATGAGATTCAGTCTACAGAGCAATTGTTACTTAAAGAATGGACATACACTATTTCGAGAATCGAGAGAAGACGGGAAATGTTTACCATACTTTTCGTCTCGTCTCGATTCTCATCTCCAAAGAGAGACGAAACTTTTGAGTTAGCCTTGAACCGTCTCGAATGTAAAATGTTAATTCTCATGTTATTTTATTTGTTTTAGAAACGAGATGAGAAACTCCTCTTCACGTAAGCAACATTAAACCAAACCGAAATATTCTTTCCAAATGTCACGTTTCTGCTTGTAATAGTATGACCTGAGAGATAATTAGCTTCTAGCTTTTAATCTTCTACGAGATAATAATTATTATTATTAGTTTATTATTATTACTATTATTATTCCTGAAGATTTGATAGTTTAAGTATTGAAACATTCGAGTACTCAAATATCTGAATATAATAAAACGTATGTTATCGCCGATCAATCGCCATCAAAAATCCTAAAGTAAAAAAAAAAAAAATTACAATATGCATTCGCACAAGCACCTTGACCACTGAACCGCGATCGCTACGCGGTAAAAGATTCGTTTTTAGTCTGGTTACGTTAGGTTTCTTTGTGTCCGTTTGTAAACTTGTATATTTCTTCGATTCAAAATGTCTTTCGTATTTCTTTTATGAAGTCGGAAAAGTTTACATTGATAACTTGAGTTTTTGTTAAAACATGGTTCACAAGTTTGTTTTTTCTCCACACGAAACTACAAATATGATAGATTGAATTCTCATACACCCCATTTCTTTCAAAGCAGTCGCCAATGCCTGATCAAAGACATTTCCGCCACGATTCATATTAACCAAAATAAATTCATTTTTCGGAAGCGGAACTTTCACTTTCCGGATTTCGGAAAATTATGGAATTCAGTTAAACTCCGGAATTCAGAAGAATTTCGAAACTCGGAAACAATCCGGAATTTAGAAAATTCAGGAATTGAGAAAAACTCCGGATTTCGAAAAAAATCGGATTTTTTTCGAATTCCGGAATGTTAACGAAATCGGAAATTTTTAAATTCCGGATTTTTCCGAATTCCGGAATTATTCCAAAATCGGAATTTTCCGAATTCCGGAATTTGTCCACTTTTACTTTCGGGAGTCCGAAAAGTAATAATTCCGGAATTGACTATCCCTAGTTTATACACAACCTTTCAGAACACTAAGCTAGTAGCTGTCTACAAACAAACAAGTAATGCAAAGCATTTTGTATCCTGCAATACGTCATGTATTAAAATCCGACAGCAGTTTCAGTGTCTATCCAGAAATTGTATGTATCTAGTTACTGGAAGCTGAGGTATGAAGAATTGTATTGTGTCTTATTTTTTTGTGTCTTATACAACCCTGCAAACCACTGAATATCTAAACGGCTTTCGTTAAATCCAAGTTGTAGTACTCACAGTTACATCCATTTGTGTCTATATGATCGTGTTACTAAAGCTTACTATATGACAGCGTTAATAAGTCTTTCTCTGTTCTCCCGTAAAGTTGTGATACGATCTACTACAGAATAAAGAACCAATTATCAAATTTAACCAAGTTGTTGTATTACTACACATCTGTTTCCGCCTCTGTCAACTGTGGTCGATCTCGTTGACGCGACATATTTGCTTTTTTATACCCCTTTCTTCGTTTACTGAACTAAACAGTAACTATTCTGAAATATACTACTGCGCATGCCTCCTAGATAAATATTTCTGATGCCAATAGGTTCCGTTTTGTCCAAGGAATGTTCTTTTTCTTATTCCCAGCATGACCCTTTTATTACATTATATGAAGAGCATGTAGGTCTAAATACCTCATGTATTACATAGAATGTAGGTTTAACTCTTCCAGCAAAGAAGAAACATGTGATCATAGTATACAACCCACAGAAGTGATAGCTGGCAATACAGTGGTCGTAATCCCTATCGACACAGAGAGTGAGCGGTGCCCTCCCCGCTGGTCTAGTGGCTAGCCCGTGCGCCTTTGGTGTATGGTGTCCCGGGTTCGATTCCCGGCGGGAGAGCATCTATGATTTTTAACTGTCCTCGATGTTTCTGCGTTCGTGTCCCTGTTGTTATAAGTTACTAGAAAAAGCAAGTTAAACGAGTGAAGCAAGTAAAATTAGCAATAAGTAAGTTACTAAAACACGTTCGGTGAGTCAGTTTAAAAAAAAGTGGACAAAGCACTGATTTTTCGCGCCGTTCATGCGAGTTCGAATCTATCTAGTCTTTAAAGTAACTGACAATTCTTATTCTTTCTACGAATGATAGATCTTGTCTTTGACTTCATGTCAAACATGCACACGTAATGAAAAGACGCTGTCGATAATAATAAAAATTTAAATAATAATAATAATAATAATAATAATAATAATAATAATAATAATAATAATAATAATAATAATAATAATAATAATAATAATAATAATATGAAATATTACTAGCTAACTCGTGTGTGTATTTCGACAATATAATTTTATTTTATTATGAGGAAATAAGTAAGGCTGGCTGGCGCCCGCCCCCCTAATTTTTTCGATGCGCCTTATGGGTCCGCGGTGTCCAACGTTGGTCCCATCTCACTAACACCTCCTTTCTCTCGATATAAGTTATCGACATTTTGCCTAAAGAGGGCTCTGCCGTGGTTCCATGACTACCCATGACAATGACTCTTCGTTTATTTTGCATTGAAATCGCTTATTTTCCTGAGTACTATGAGTGCATACTGTGCAACGTTGCTCCCATCACTCAACAGTTTCCCGTTCTTTCGATATAAATTGCTAATATTTTGTTTGTAAGGGAGATATGGCGTTACAATTATTACGTTTGAAGAAGAATTGAGGAAGATATTGCCTTGCCGCAAACAACACCTATTATTATTATTATTATTATTATTATTATTATTATTATTATTATTATTATTATTATTATTATTATTATTATTTTATTATTATTATTATTATTATTATTATTAACCACTAAGGTTGCCTACCTTTATTTGCAATGCAATGTGTTACTAAAAGCAAATCAAAAACCACTCCTCGCAATTCACGCTCCCGAACATGAAACACATGATTTACAGTTCTCTTTGTTAGGGGTAAGCACATTTATTATATTATTCTTTCAAATAACATTTTTCACAAGTTACTTCACTTTCAATGTGTAATTTCATATAATCACTAACAATCATCTTGTTCCGATAGGAAAATAACCCCCCTCCTGCAAAAAAAAAAAAAAAAAAAAGCCTGACCGTAGCGAAAGGGCGTGAACCTTCTTTATGCGATTAATCGAGTCCAATATTTCAATAAGTCCCTGCACACAAATATTTCAGTAAAAGAGGAAAGGTATTCAAACTTTTTGAATACCTATTTATGGGCGAAATTTGGATCCCTTGGAAGTTTTTAAGAGTTTGAAGGGCTGCCATTTTGAACATTTTCGTCTGATTATTCTGGTTAACGACCTCTTCAAGATATTTTATAACCGCCACCAGGTTATAGAAGGATTTTTTGTGGACACTCTGTATATTTCGTAAAGACAGTGATTATTATTTTCGATTTATACTTTATTCTGCAACGCACATAAGTTCTTTCTTTGGTGGGAATTGCTTCTTTCCCACACAATTGGACAAAGAAGTCTTTCATCGTTTTTTTTCATATATATATTTAAAACATTGCTTTTGCTGAGAACATTTCGGTTAGTGACTAACCATTTCAGTGTTTCTCCCTGACTCATTATATGCACAGTATTTATTCTGCAGTTATTTGGAACTGAATTAAGTGCTTTCGTTAATCGCTTATGGAAACATTACAATAGATTAGAGAAATACGGGCTGACCAGATGTTCAGTAGCCAAAGTGGCACCAGCCTCACAGTTTTCGTAGTTCGTTATCTGTACTTTCTCACGCCAGTGTTATCGCCGCGTCTAGTGCATTATAGGCAGTTGACTAAAATTAACATAAATTGTTTTCCGTATTCTGTTTGTATGTGCATACAGGTGAGTTAACCGAGTGATTTTTGAAATGAACTGCCAACACTTTTCCGTTGACCATTGCAACCCGTAGCTTGAGCTTGGACGCTCGAAGAGTTTGACTCCAGGTCTGGAAGATGCAACCACGCATCTCGCGTTGAACTTCAAACATAAGTTGTGTTAAGAGGCACAAGCTATTTAGCCGGTGAAGGACGATTTCTTACGGCTAGCCCCAATCAGTGAAATCCCAGGTCCTCAGACCTTGTGCGTTTAAAATGTTACATACGCGCCCTCCAATATCTGTATTCCATTGTGGAGATCTTCTTTTGTGTGTTTGCTGAAGATTCACCTTTACGCTGCAGGACTGTTCAGCGTAACAACTGGATTCATCGTGGGACGATCCAGACAACTTTTCCCCAGTGCGAATCCCCCAAGTGTGTTAATGGTGTGAGCAAAGTATTTATAGTGATACCTGAATTATAATCATATATATAGAAAGGGCTCTATTTCCCGAAAAGGGCAAAACGTAATTTCAGCGGCAAAATTTATTAGTGTCCAGTGTTGTGTTCATTTCTCTTCGTTATTTTTTTTCAGAATAGTGTTCTAATAAATAAGTATAGTGTCATTTAATTCAGTGTGTTTTCGTTGTTTGTATGAGTGATGTTTGTGTGCGTTATGGTCTGGATGACCGCCTGATCGTCCGTGAGGTTTTCGAGACGAGACACCCGAACCTCTCGGCGTCTAATGCTCATCTCATTATTGAGACCGACGAGCTTTTTGGGAAACAGTTTGTAACCTTTCTTGGAGAGGTCTTCGTCGTCCTGTCCAGGTAAGTTAAAGTATCAGGAGTATACTTATTGGTAATACCACGAGCCAAGGACCACGAACTTGAGAACGGTTACAAATAAATGCCGCCCGAACATGGACCACGAACTACAGGCGGTTACAATTTCAACTATTAATGTTTGTGCCACGTTTCGTCTCAATCCGCTGAAAATTAGGGTGGTTATGGCATTCACAAATAGCGTTATATATATACAGATAGATAGATAAATAGACACACAGAGGGAGAGAGAAAAAGTGTTTTGCTCCCTTCTCGCATCTGTGGTGCGTCAGAGCTAAACCGGACCCCTTTGCAAAACGTATTGACCAGCCTAACCTAAACACAAACCTTTTACTTGCTAACATAGAAACGTGGTCGGGAGTTGTAAGGCATGTAGAAATTTTATTTTTAATAACCATGAGTGTGGTCTACTTCCATGTTTTTTTTTTTTTTTTTTTTTTTACTTTTTGCACCTACATCGGAACGTTCAATTTTTATTCTTTACTAATTGCAAATGGTGTTTACATTCAAAATATGAGAAATTTTAGTGGCATTTGTTCGGATGTTCTTCTCTTTTGAAATGAAGAAAAGAATAAAAGCAATGCGCAAAGACAAAAAGTATTATCAGTATTAAACATTACCAATAATAATTGCTACGAAAAACTAAATACGACCTCTTTTACCATCTCTCATGAGCTGTATGTATTATTAACAAAAATTTTTTTAAAAAAAGTCCTTGCTTGGGATTCGAACTGACGTCCTTCGTATTTGTAAGCCAGCACTTTAACCACTACACCAAGATCATGGCATAGTGAACGTTTAGCTGTCGACGTATTTATTGTATTTGTGTTTTATGTTCCCATTTCGACAATTTTTACTCTTTTTTTCTAAGTTTAACACTGTTTCTGGCTTTCTCTTTCGGTGTCTTCTTTTATTTACATTATGCACTATTCGTATTCACAGCTTGTGTCCCTCTGCAATGTCTTATTCAGATTAATCTTTACTCTTTGCCCCTCAGTAAACATTTGATTGATTTAATTCTCATACTCTCCACGGATGGAGCGCAGGAATGCCAGACTCGAAAAATAGGTGTACATTTACTTTCCTGACAAATAATACATAAGATGCTTGACTTTTAAAACATAAATGTCTTTATTTGAAAACAAGAAATATAAAAGGGAGGCGATTCAGGTTACTAGAAGCTGTTTGCATTCACTTACTTTTATACTTAATTCATATAACAATTACAAATCTCTTTTATTCCGCTATTTCTTACATTTTGGTACCGGTAATAATTTTATAATTGAAACTGTACCCTCCAGTTATTCACTTGGAGGAAAAAGAATCTTAGAAGTGGTTGGAAGTTAAGTAAACGTTGTAAATAATAATAATAATAATAATAATAATAATAATAATATATATATATATATATATATATATATATATATATATATATATATATATATATATATATATATAAATAACATAAAGCATTTGTATTATTTATGCCAATTGAATACTATTATTACATCAATAAAAATATTTTCGGCGTTAAAATTGAAAATAAATTGTTTAATATAAACTATTTGTTCAGTTGCCTATTTGGCTGTTCAATAGGATGGAATTTTATTTCCGAACGCTTAAGTTTTACTTAACGTGTATCCTAGACACCACTGAATTGAGGTGTGTTTTTGAGTACTGCGGAATAGGAAATAATTTTTGAACATCCATAGTAAGCAATTACTTTATAAAACGATTATCAAGTAAGTTATTTTCTAGATTAGATACTAACTAATTGTGTAGAAACTATTTCTTATTGCTTGTACAGTGTGTGTGTTTCATGTGTTTCAAAGTGACCAATAAACCAAAACGGTATTATGGTCATATATGAAAAAGTATATAAAACGAGGAACAAATCAATCACCTCCGAGTTCGTGTCTAAATAGTATGTTATAATAAAATATAAATTATTGCACCTTATTCTAGCTTATTTCACGACCGAAGAAGGACTGTAAGAAGAGTATAACTAACTAACTAACTCTATGGCCTATGGAACCCGGAGGTTCAGTGCCGCTTCACAAAAGCTCTCCACTGACTTCTATTCTTAGCTAATTGGATCCAGTTTCTACTTTGTATTCCTATCTTTGCGAGATCCATCTTAATATTATCCTCCCATCTGCGCCTAGGTCTTCCTAATGGTCGTTTTCCTATGGGTCTACCAGTCAAGACTTTGAAAGCGTTTCTACTTTCTTCCATTCTAGCTACATGACCTGCCCACCTAAGCCTCCTAGACTTGACGACCCTAACAATGTTGGGTAAACCGTATAAACTATGTAGTTCCTCGTTATGAAGCTTCCGCCATTCCCCATTCTCGTTCCTCTTGGGTCCGAATATTCTTCTCAGGATCCTGTTCTCAAATACTTTCAGTCTATGTTCTTCCCTCAGAGTAAGCGACCATGTTTCGCAACCATACAGAACAACAGGCATGATTATCGTTTTATATATTTTAAGCTTCAAATTCCTCGACAGAACTCGCGACGACAAGAGATTTTGAACCGAATAGAAACACGATTTCCCTGCTTTTAGTCGACATTTAATTTCTTCGTGAATATGATTTTCGTCTGTTAATATTGATCCTAAATATTTGAAAGTATCCACTTTATCAAAAGTATTATTTATAAGTAAGAAGAGTATAAGGTAAGTAAACTGGCATTTGTAATATATATATATATATATATATATATATATATATATATATATATATATATATATATATATATATATATATATATATATATATATATATATATGTATGTATGTATGTATGTATGTATGTATAAACCAGTCCAGGCCCTAGAACCTTCCCTGAAATACATCACATCACATTATTAACAATTTTAGTACGCAATGGTATTTATTATTTCTAAGCACACACACATATAATAGACATACAGAAAAAGAAAACACATAACATCACACCTCATGTGAAGTAACAGGCCGGTAGCCAGCCCAAAACTGTAGGGGGGGCGGGGCGGTAGAAGTTAGGGGGGCCCGATCCAACCATATCATAGTTCATCACCATATTATAGTTCATTTGCAAGCCTACCGTGAAAATTTTAGGGGGCCCGCCCTCTCTAGACCCCCTTGGATACGTGCCTGTTGAATAAGACATTAACACACAAAATCACATCTATATATGTACACCTTGTCTCAAAAAGGTTGAGCGCATTCTTTACTGGTGTTTTAAGGCAATAATTTTCTAAGTCCAGCTTCGGGTATCTTCGGGAAAAAGTAAGCCAGGTTCGAACCTCCAAGCCAGCCTTTGCAATCGGGAAAAAGTTTGCAGATGTGTTTTTCTTCTTTTAAATATAATAAGACTTGTTACCAAGTGTTTAAAAAAGCAACATTGATTGAAATACTTAATGATACAATATTTCGAAACCTTTTTTTTCAATGTCAGCACATGCTTGTTTGTCATTTAGCTCTCCATACGTAATGGAACATTTAAATACGTTAAAGAATCTTTCCATATGTAAAAGAATGCTCAAAGTTAAGAAATAGAACATAATTATCGCCTGAGTACTAAAATAAAAGTCAAAGTAGAACAGAAACGGCTTTGTAATGGATATGAATGTCATAATTATCTTGAGATCCGTTATACATTGCTAGAAGATTGTGTTAGCTCATTGGTAAGCTGTCGGATTTCAAATCATAAGGTTGAGGGTTCGAATCCCGTCTAGGCTAATCCTTTTTTTTTAATTATATTTTCCGCAATGCATGAAAAATTATATAAAATAATTACATTAGAATACATAAGTTGTGTATATATAACATAATCATTGCAGAACATAGTAATTATTATGTTTAAAATATAACATCTGAGATAATTTTCACAGTAGGTCGGTATTATATATGAGGATGTAAATACAAGTTAAGAAACTCGTTCAATAGCAATAAATAAATCATGTTGTGTATTTATTTGCAGCTATTTGTCATATAGAGGGTAATTCTCAACATTCATAATACAGAATGTCATTTATGTTCTTGAAAAGTTATTCGATGCATAAACAGAAGGTATAAACAGAGAATCCAAAGTCGGAACGCTCGCAAAAAAAATTCATGAACCCCAAAGGTCACGTGAGCAGACTGGAATTGTCCTTATGAAGCATGCCACAGCAGAAAGTCTTTACATAGATTTTCAATTCAATTCCTGATATATGCTTTTGCAATGTGGAGGTGGTGATGCCTTGAGTCGCCCTCTCTCGCTCGCTCGCTCGCTCACTCTCTATTTATACAGAATATAAAAGTGGATTTATGTGTGTATTTCAACATAATTCTGATATATCTAGAGCAATTTTAACTATATTTCTTACACGCTGGAAAAAGAGTACTGTCGGGATACATATCAAAAATGCTAGAAACGGGTCGATATTAGTATCGAATCTATAGTTTCGTGGTCGCTTAGGTGAATAGTTCTACTTTCAATTCAAGTCCAATTAAGCTTCCATTAGCACCCCGGGTGGTTACGTAGCGACATAAAGATATCGAAATCATTCGATATTAGAATCGAATCGTAAGTTTTCAGCGCCGCTAACAGTGCAGCATTTCCCATTAGTCCACATTAGTCCACATTTCACATTAGTCCCATTGCCTAGAGGGCAACATATTTGCAGAGTGCAAAGTTTAAAACTTGAATAATATTTTAATTTTTTCCGTATGAAAAAGTTATAAATCAAGAGCAAATATACTATTTCACGAACAATCCTCTTTTACTATTCTAATATGTTTAATAATAGCGTAAGAAATCTAATAGTAATTCAGAACATGTTTCACAGTTGTTATTTTTTGTTACATAGTTGTAGCTGTAGCATGTAGTGAGTGGAATTTAACTGTAATAAATTCACTAATTAACCATATTCGAATTAAGTTTTATTTTTAAGTTCGGGATGAAGGGGTGGAGAAATATGTAGTTATTGGGGGCACCGAGCTTTTCTACATTTTACTTTCAAGATCTCCATTTTTCTTTTGTCATTTGTTTCTAATAAAAAAAAAAGTTCAGTCACTTTTGGATTGTCATAGGATAGTAGGAGTTGGATTTTGGGATGCAGCCTGTGAGATTCTAGAGGAGCTAACTGCTTGAAAAAATATTTTTGAATCATCTGTAACATATGAAATAAGGATATGTATCATAAAAAATTGAAAGTAACTATGTCTGCGTAATCATCACGGTCAAATTGCAAAGTCAAATGAATTGACGTTTGGTATATAATCAGGCTCCATTCCCAACTGGGAAGTTATCATACGCGTGTCACTTTCATTATAATACATATCCTTAGGGGGAGTAGAAGTCCGAATTTTTGCGAAAAATTTAGTATCTTACAAGCCGTTCAACTGAGAGCTGAAATTCAACATATAACTCTTTATTAAAAATAAAGAAAATATGTCCTGGCATTTTTTAAAATTATCTTTTATGAGCGGGGGGACGGGGGTGCATTTTCTATATATTGGAAATTGGTAGTGGGTTGATTTGTAAAAATAATCGAAAACGATTGATATTAGTTGAGAAACAAATTGAGTAATGCAAACTAAAGTTCTTTTTGAATTTTATACCCACTGCTTTCTATTTATAATTGCTGAAGCTGGTGTTTAATGTATGGAGCGTTCCGAGCATAAGGTAATCAAGCCATAAAGTTAGAGAAAAATGGCCATAAAATTTGTATTCTAAACTTAATTACATGGGCATTTTCAATTAGTACGGCATGCTTAATTATATAGAAAATTAGTTTCTCTCTCTCTCTCTCTCTTTTTTTTTTTTTTTTACGTTGGTCTACTTTTCCTTGATTTGAAACTTTCAAATTTCACCCTATTTTCTACTGAAATGTGTCTGTAAGGCAACAAAGAAATAATTATATATGATAAATTTAAATTCATTTTAATTTGGAAGATGAGAAACACTTTGCCATTATATATCGTAAAGGTCAGACCCACCAGTATTGTAACAGAGAGGTGCTTGAGCCATTGACGGTAGAAATTCAAACTCCGATAAGTAATAATTTCACAGTCTTGTTTTATTACAAGTGTAACCTCTTTAGTCAATGGAGAGGAGGACGTGGACCATCGGTCAAAGTTGATGTCGATGGGTTTTGGTGGGTCGGAGTTGGTCGCAATGGTTCAGAGTGGTTCATAGTTGGTGGTGGGTCAGAGTGGATCACGATGGTTGATGGGTCAGAGTGGGCCAATGGGGCATTTGGGTGGTGAGTGATAGTGGGTCATGGTGGGTCGTGGATCAAATTTTCATTGACCCACACCATCTCTGGTTAAAATTGTACTAAAGATAAGAGGCACCGAAGATGCATGTCGGCTATTATGCTCAAATTTTGCTCATGGATAGTACTCCACCAGGAAGCAATAAATCTGGAACGGTTCACGGTATCACCTTCTAGAACTCGAGATGTAGGGGTTTGTCTGATTGGCTAAATTAAGACGTCAATGATTTATCCTTCAACAACCAAGCTTTTTATGATCGTTTCCGTGGGGAAGTCAGGAGAACACGTGCCTAGTAATCGTAATATTGATAGTTTGCGTCCACCCCGGGTATTTGTTTTGTGTTTTTTTGATTCACCTAAATATAAACAAACCACACATATAGGCATTTTGACATATTTTGGGAGAGTAATTTTGTGGTTCGTTGGCGTTTCATCGCGTCTCTGCTGCTGGTGGTAAAGTTTTCAAAATGGAACTTGGGCCACCACGGATCGTCGCTGCGGGGCCACCAATTTCTGGCGAGAGGTCAATAGTTGACCATCTGTAGTCCACCGACGCTTACAGCTTAGAGTAATGAACGATGTCTTTGCCTTGTAGAGTTCATGACTACCGACGTCGGCAGTCAACTAGCTTTTAGTATTCCTTTATTAACCATCTATTGTTCATGTTTGTACACGGTGTTGTCATAATAATAATAATAATAATAATAATAATAATAATAATAATAATAATAATAATAATAATAATAATAATAATAGTATTATTATTATTATTATTATTATTATTATTATTATTATTATTATTATTTGTAGTAATAGTAGTATAATTGATGATAGAATAATTATTGTCTATGTATTGTCTAGGTAGGACTACACACAGGATTTGGCTCGTTTTGGTTCGACTTGACTCTAATCCGAGTCGAGTTGGAAGATATTTTTCGCGCCAAGTCCAAGAGTAGACCTCAAAGATGTCTGTTTCGAGTCGAGTCGAGTTTCAAAGAAAAGTCGTTCGTGCCCATCCCTACTAATGAGAGCTTAATCGGAGTTAAGCGAAATTGAAAGTCTCACTATTTATCTAAGCGACCCCGAAAACTATGAATCTAATATCGATCATTTTCTAGCAATCTTTTATATGTATCCCCCTCCCATTCACCATAGGTAACCCGACAGCAATCTTTTTGAAACTATAAGAAATGTGGTTAAAATTACTCTAGACCAGTGGTTCTCAATCTAATTCCTATCACGATCCCCTTTTATCACACGCTCTTGCCAGCGACCCTTTTATAATTTGTTTTATAATAAGCTTGTGTGAGATTTTTAACATACCTATTTCTATAATAGTAGAATCCATTTTTTTGTTTATAGTGAACAGTGCCATGGAAAATCAGTGCCCGGGGCGAGAGTATAGTACGATGTCACCGTATATATGAGTGACGTCGACAGACTAGCTACGAAGCGCCACCATGGTTGGCACGAAGCTCAATAACATTTTCAAAATAAACCCTACCTTTCCTTAATTTTGAGCACATTTTATTACGTTTTTCCTTCTATTTTACACATGTGCACATGTACTTTCCTAACATGAGTAACACACTTCCTCCGAAATGTGTGGCCCCTTTTTTCGGCGCCCGGCACTGGCAGTGGATACAGTAACTGTAATATCTATATTCCCAATGACGAAGGTGCTGGTTCAAGATAGATGTTAAACTCCTTCATTGAAGAGGCCATTAACGTATCCGATCTAAGCCCACAACTTCTTGACCAAATAATAGAATGATCATGCGACAAGTCTTTGCAACTGGTTTTTTGTAACGAAGACTTGGATAAGTTCTGCCTGATGAGGAGAGAAGAATATCCTGGTCTGGGGATTGCTGCTTTAAAAGTAATAATTCCATTTGCTATATCGTACTTGTGCGAAAGTGTGTTTTTTTATGGTAAACATTAAAACAAAGATAAGAAATCGCTTATCAGTTGAAAATGGTTTGATAATGTTCGTCATGAAGATTGAACCGGACATTGCTGCACTAGTGAAATTACACCATGCTTAGGTATCTCATTAGGTTTTAATTTTAATTGTATTTCAATGTGCAGGTTTTGTTGCATGTGTATTTTTCTAGTATTTCTATATACAGTTTTCATTAGTTTTATATCATACCTCTTTGATTTAAATTCATTTTTAAACAACTCTACTAACTAACTAACTCTATGGCCTATGGAACCCGGAGGTTCAATGCCGCGTTCACAAAAGCTCTACACTGACTTCTATCCTTAGCCAATTGGATCCAGTTTCTACTTTGTATTCGTATCTCAGCGAGATCCATCTTCATATTGTCCTCCCATCTGCGCCTAGGTCTTCCTAATGGTCGTTTTCCGATTGGTCTTCCAGTCAAGATTTTGAAAGCGTTTCTACTTTCTTCCATTCTAGCTACATGACCTGCCCACCTAAGCCTTCTAGACTTGACGACCCTAACAATGTTGGGTAAACCGTATAAATTATGTAGTTCCTCGTTATGAAGTTTCCGCCATTCCCCATTCCCGTTCCTCTTGGGTCCGAATATTCGTCTAAGGATCTTGTTCTCAAATACTGTCAGTCTATGTTCTTCCCTCAGAGTAAGCGACCATGTTTCGCAACCATACAGAACAACAGGCATGATTATCGTTTAGTATATTTTAAGCTTCAAATTTCTCGACAGAATTCGCGACGACAAGAGACTTTGAACCGAATAGTAACACGAATTCTACACCCTTTGAAAATGTTCAGTAGACTTATTTTTTATTTTTCTTTACAGTGTTTATAAAAAATAAAAGTATGCTTATCAGAACAAAATTAAAAATAATATTTAAAAATAATTTCTGGTATTAGTTTCTAACTATATTTATCTCTTCCGCCTATCTTCGCGATCCCCTAGGGGCCGCGACTCCCAGGTTGAGAAACCCTGCTCTAGGCATACATGAGTTATGTTGGAACATACATACATACACTTTTATGTGTATAAATGCAGATAAGAGAGAGTTGAGAGAGAGCGATTAAGGAATTGCCGCTCTCAATCTCTTCACTTTACTTTTGCGATTCGCGAATTTCTTGCGTGACAGTTTGGGGCTAGCTAGTTTTTTGTCTTGGACCACGGTCCGATTTTCGATATGCTCTACCTAAATGCTGTAATGCGAATATTGAGAAGTTATCTGCGATGAAAGTAGCTGCAAATAAATACATTACATAACTTATTTATTGCTATTACACGATTTTTTAAATTTGTATTCAATATTCACACATAACACACCGACGTTCTGTCAATACCTCAGATGTTATATTTTAAAGATAAGAATTACTTATGTCGTGAAATGATATGAATATATATATTCAACTGATATATACAACTGATGATATGAATATATATATTCAACTGATATATACAACTGATGAATTGTAATGTAACTATTTTACATAATTTTCATGCATTGAGGAAAGTAGAATATCATAAAAGAATTTCACCTGAACGGATATCGAACTCACGATTTAAGCGCTCGGTGGTGTACCACTGAGCTAATATGACCGCTTTTCGGAAGCTGCTTCTGAAATATAACTGAGCTCATACGTAAATGCTCTTTTCCGTATGGAAATCACAATGACGAAACGAGAGTGTGAATACATAGTCTCGAAATATTGTATCATTAAGTATTTCAATGTTACTTTTTTCTACACTTAATACCATTTCAACATGTCTTATTATATTTAACAGAAGGAAAAACATATCTGTACATCGTTTCCCGATTACTAAGGTTGGCTTTGGAGGTTCGAACCAGCAGCTTTAGTTTACTGTTTTCCGAAGATACCCGAAGTTGGACTTCGAAAGTGTTTGTCTCAAAACAGCTATCATCATATCGCTCAATCTGTTTGGTATATGGTATATGTTTTTATACGTGTAAAGTCAGTATAACAATTCATTCTTTAAACAGCTTTTCGTATGTATTAATATTCCTTTATAAAAACTGTTTTTAATATTATTATTACGGCGCACCATTTTCAGATTTCTTTCGCGAGTCGTTGACCAAGTCGTTCCCCACCAGCGTTGCCAGACTCACAGCTCGGAATTATTCCCAAACCTGATCGAACTTATGCTAGATTCGGTCAAATTATGCTAGATCCTCATAATTACTAATTCAGGAGTTTATAAAAACGAAGTTGAGATACGATAACGTAACTTAAAATACACAGAGAGCAAGAATGCATGGATAGAACTCAATACTTCACGCACCAAAATTTTAACCCAACTAAATTAATGCAGTCGTTGCCAGATTCAATGGCGTATATGTCGTATAAATGAATGTAAAGTTTTTGTTTACATATTTTGAAAGAAAATTACTTCGCAGCATAAGCGGAGTTGGGAATCGTCTGCTGGGGGGGGGGGGAGATTTTTGGTCGGTCTCGGAGCTGTCATTTCAGGAATAAATATGATCATGAAGTCAGAAATAAAGATGGTGAAGTTGTCAAAAAGTTGGGGGGGAGAATGGCCCCCATAGCTCCGCCCATGCGTCGGAGTTAAAGGATTAGAAAACCCTGGGTGGAGCCACAAAAAAGCCCAAAGACGTTTCGAACTTACTTCGAAAAATAAGACTGCCTGTATGGTTTACCGACTGTATGAATCAATGGAAGAGGATACATTTCTGCCGTTCTTTTTCTTCCCACGACCAACTTCTTTCTCATCTCCAGGTTTTACGGCTTTTTGATAAACTTGCTGAAATTGTGCTAGATTTGGGCAGGATGCTAAAAGCAAGATGCTAGATGCTAGAGACATGCAAATTATGCTAGATCTAGCATCATTATGCTAGATCTGGCAACGCTGTTCCCCACAATAGGCGTGTCGTGCAAGTAACCAATCACACGTCAGGTACTAGCTTTTACCTATTGCTTCCTTCTCACAGCTCAGAACATTGGTAACTATGGATAGACGTACAGCAGTAATTACTTTATGGGAGTTGGAAGGTTATTCTGCAACTGCAGCTAGCAGGCGAGTAGGTGTCCCGGCCTCTACAGGAAGGCGATGGATTCGGAAATATGGTGCTACAGGTCAGACTGATAATTTACGATCTCCTGGTCGTCCGCATGTGTCAACCGAAGCCCAAGATGCGAGATTAGTAAACGAAGCCCGGTTAGACCCACTAAGGACGTCTAGACAGCTAAGGGAAGTTTCTCTCTTTCCTGGTAGTAAGCATACAGCTCTGCGAAGGCTTCGTCATGCTGGGTTACGTGGCCGTGTTGCTGCCGTGAAGGAAAAACTCTCAGGCGACCACAAAATTTACCGTCTCGCGTTTGCACAGGCGAATGTGGGTCTCAATTGGGAAAACGTAGTTTTCTCAGATGAATCCATATTCACAACATCAAAGGAGGGACGCCGTTTTGTGTATCGTCCGAGAGGCACCCGATATGACCATGGATATGTGGCTGCTTGCAATCGCAGTGGCCATGTATCTATTTTATGTTGGGGTTGGATTTCCAGTCGCGGAGCAGGACAGCTTCATAGAATTGAAGGACATCTGGACAATGCTCAGTACTTAGACATTATCAGTAATATCATGGTGCTATCTGTACGAGTATTTCAGCCTGATGGTGTAATTCAGTTCCAGCAATACCAGTCGCCAATACATACTTCCCGTGTGATTCAGGAATGGTTCGCATGGCACCCTGAGATTGATTTAATCGACTGGCCGCTCGTGGAGCAGACCTCAATCTCATGGAAAATATGTGGGCAGAAGTGAAGCGTACTCTAAGGGAAAGTTGGCCTGAGGCAGATCCACCAAGAACTCAGGATGACCTGTGGCATCTTGTTTCCGAAGCATGGCTGGAGGTAGGGGAAGGAGATAGATTTGTCACCCATGTAATAGATTCCATGCCCAGAAGAATGGAGCGTGTAATAAATTCAGAAGGGTCTTGGACACAATATTAATGTCCCCGCCTTATCTCCCGAAAACAGCCCTTTTCAGGGCTACCTAAACGCTTCTGAAAATATTTCTAGAAGTAAACCACTCCTTGTATCCGATTTCTGTGCAATCATACCAACAAAAGAATGATAATTAGCTGTAGGCTTTGAACTCAAGACCTCTTTATTGGCAAGTCCGTACTCTACCAGTGAGCTAACATGAACACGCAAACCCAATCTGAAGAAACACGATTTTCAATTTCTGGTATTCGATGACAATGATGCTCATATACTTGGCAAATGTTGTATTCAACTTGGGATATTCCGCAACACACACACACACACACATAAACAAAGCGAAAGAGGGAGAGAGAGAGAGAGATGAATATACAAAAGCATATTCAACGTATTCGAATGAGACTCTAAGTAACGACATTCCGTTCTAAAGAGAATTTGTGTTTCTTCCCGTGACGTTAAGGGGATCGGGAAAAGTTATGTGTCTTGAAGCAGGATACGACTTTGGATACTCTGTTTATACACTTTCTATATCCGTAGGAATATATTGTATTTCACGAATGTAAATGACATGCTGTAATGAGAATATTGAGAAGTTACATCTGTATGACAAATAGATGCAAATAAATACACTACATAACTTATTTATTGCTATTAAATGATTTTCCTAACTTGTATTTACATCCTCATATATAATACCGACCTACTGTGAAAATTATCTCAGATGTTATATTTTAAACATAATAATTACTATGTTCTGCAATGATTATGTTATATATACACAACTTATGTATTCTAATGTAATTATTTTATATAATTTTTCATGCATTGCGGAAAATATAATTTAAAAAAAAAGGATTAGCCTAGACGGGATTCGAACCCCCAACCTTATAATTTGAAATTCGACAGCTTACCAATGAGCTAACACAACCTTCTAGCGACGTATAACGGATCTCAAGATAATTATGACATTCATATCCATTACAAACGCTGTTTCTGTTCTACTTTGACTTTTATTTTAGTACTCAGGCGATAATTATGTTCTATTTCTTAACTTTGAGCATTCTTTTACATATGGAAAGATTCTTTAACGTATTTAAATGTTCCATTACGTATGGAGAGCTAAATGACAAACAAGCATGTGCTAACATTAAAAAAAAAAAAAAAAAGGTTTCGAAATATTGTATCATTAAGTATTTCAATCAATGTTGCTTTTTTAAACACTTGGTAACAAGTCTTATTATATTTAAAAGAAGAAAAACACATCTGCAAACTTTTTCGCAATTGCAAAGGCTGGCTTGGAGGTTCGAACCTGGCTTACTTTTTCCCGAAGATACCCGAAGCTGGACTTAGAAAATTTTTGCCTCAAAACACCAATAAAGAATGCGCTCAACTTTTTTGAGACAAGGTGTACAAGAATACGAGAAAACAAGAACATATTATTATATTTCATAATCACATGCAAAAGTTTGCAAAATTACCAGTATAGCTTGTTATGAAACAGGCAGTGTTACTGACACTTTTGAAAATGTGACAAGTATTTGTTGAATGGTGCTGAATTGGGCAAAATTGCACAACTTTTTCACTACCAAGTGTGGCAATAGTGGTAAGGTGTGTGTATAACACAGTACTCTCAACCATACGAATCACTCAAATATCTACAAATACGTTATATAACATTCTTTGCGCTCATACCTTGAACTTTGCAGAATTGTACTTAAAAAATGGTACAATTTTACCAATGGATACTAATGATCTAATATTTCGTAAATATGAACTAATAACTCTTAATGTAACTTCATTTTAAAGGAAAGAAAGAAGTAATAAAAGAAAAATGCAGTCATCAACATACTAATCTATGAAGCAACGAGAGTATCATTATAAACATTGGTGGGTGCAAAATAACGGCAGGGACATCTTACTTTGACGGAAATAATCATTTACATAAAAACTTGATTTCAAACAACTCGAATTGAGTGCATTGACTTTGACGGGAGCTGTTTAATGGCAGAGACACCTAGAGATGAAATAAATATAGTAGAGACATCTAGCCAGGGCCGGTTCTAGATATTCCTTAAGTGTAAACAAACAATATTTAGGCGTCCCCACCTAAATGATAATAAAAGAGTAAAAAGTTGTAATGGAGAAAAAAAAATTCAAATAGTTGTTACAATTGCAAATTTCTTCAATATCTGTAGTGTCCCTGTGAATATTAATTAAAAATGGCGAAATTATAACTAATTGATTGTAGATGAATACTGAACGAAGTTCCAATTTTAATAATCAATAGCATTTTTTTATTGAATAAGTACAATACACTATATATATAAAAGATGTATTTTGACAAGTACAAATCTAACATTAACACACGTTAGTACGTTTCAAATCTAACATTAACACACGACCAGTACTGTATACCACATTCGAAGATTGTTTCATACATTTCTTGATCCATCAGTTGTATTGTTGAAAGTTATTTAATTTCCTTTCTATTCATGTGCATTCTATTTTTAATTCCATCTACTAGCATTTAAACCTGAGGCATAGCAAGAGTGTCAAAAAAAAAAAAAAAATACAAGGCAAAAATATGAACAACATATTGCATAAGATAATTTACTAAATTACATTTCAAATGGTAAACTGTACTAGAGATAATAACTGTAACAGTTAATTGTACGTCTGAAAATCATTAGGACGATCAGCTTTGAAATTTATTGAACAAGGTACAAAACGTTTTCGTTTATACTAACCTTTCAGATTTCAGTTGTGTATGTTGGGACCACTAAAATACCGTATATATATATATATATATATATATATATATATATATATATATATATATATATATATATATATATATATATATATATATATATATATATATATAGCTTTCATGGTTTGCTTTTAACTAAAATATAAATCTTGACCCTCTCTGCTCTAACCGATTTCGTCGGTAATTCTTTCGGGAATAATACAATTTTCGAGGGTATGAGGAATTTCAAGGTATTTCAAGGTACACATGAAACCCACATATTAATCAACTCGTCTTGACGAAAGAAAGAGATCGGTACCGGAATGGGTCACTTTCGGTATACACTTCCGACGATCACTTTCTTTCGTCAATAATTTCTTCTCTTAATTACTTTTGCTTATGACGCAAATTCTGTGCTCAAGGTCTATAAATAATACTAACCTGAGGAACTACTGTACAAGGTGAGCCATATTACTGGAACAAATTTAAAATGCGTTTGTGGAGCATGTTGAACACAACATTCATTACCGGTTATGCGGAACGTATTGCCAAAGGACAGGAGTTTTGCACTGTGTTCAATGTTTGAAGATTACATTCCTCAGATAAGCATCACTTTGATGACAACATTATTTGGTCCTGACAGTAATGTTCAGCATAGTTGGTGCAGAGTGTCGGCAGGGATGGCTATTATTTCCCTTCGGAATGGTGTTCTTCAGCTCATTGATGGTAGTGAGCTTTGTGGTGAACACATTCTCCTTTAGTTAACACCATAGGAATAATCGGATGCAGTTAGATCGGGAAATCTGGGTGACTAATGGGTAGCATAGATGGCATTTTCCACTGGGCTCGCTCGTGCTCATCTCCTTTGACTGGGCTCGCACTCACGCGGGCTCGCGCTCACCAGTCTGAACTGGGCTCGCGCTCACTAGCACTCGCGATCACTTCTCTCAACTTAGCTCGCGCTCATTCGCACTCGCGATCATTTCTTTTAACTGGGCTCGCACTCACTCGCGCTCACGCTCACCTGTCTCAACTGGGCTCGCGCTCACTAGCACTTGCGATCACTTCTCTCAACTAAGCTCGCACTCACTCGGGCTCGCACTCACTTCTCTCGGTTGGGTTCACGCTCACTGGGGCTCGCGCTCACTAATCTCAAGTGGGCTCGCGCTCACACGGACTCGCGCTCACTTCTCTCAACTGGGCTCGCGCCCACTTATTTCATTGGGGCTCGGGCTCACTCGGGCTCGCCCTCAATTATTGAGCCCGAGACCGGTTGAGCGCGAGTGCCGAGCTCATGAGCGCCGGGCTCGTGAGTTTGGACACCTATGATGGGTAGCATCGAATTTGGAGATGATGCGTCCCCGAAATTGTCGTCGAAGGGTTGTCATTGACACTACCTGCAATATGACCATCGTCCTGCATCCACATGTTCCTCATTCCAAGCGGTCTCATTTTGGGAATGAAAAATGTTCGTAAGATTGTGTTGTACCACTCAGTGGTGACTGACAGTGTTATGTTCGTGCTGAAAAAATAGGGACCTATCTCACAGACATGACTCACTGCGCACCACACTGGTCACCTCTTTGACACTGTGCAATGGCGTTTCATGCGACAGTGGCGAATTTTGTCTAGCCCAGAATCGATAGTTTTGTTTAGTGACATAACATATTAAGGTGGAAATGAGCTTCATCGGAATCGTCACTTTCGCTGATTAGGCAGTCACAGAACGTGATTCGTTAAATCTTATGTCGGTTGAACAGTTTATACACCACCTGTATCTTGTATGGATACAGTTGTAATTACTTTTTAAGGATTCGCCTCATACTAGTACATGGAATACGCATTTGATGACTCAACTGCCGAGTTGACTTTTTTTGGACTTTGGTCCATGACATTGGACACACGTTCAACGTTTATTGCACTACGCGACGATCAAGATTTCCCAGGAGACCATTTTTTATTGGCCTGTCCCAAGCGCCTTTGTGCTGTAATGATGGAACTTCCATTACTGAAGAATGTCTCCGCGTCGTACGAACTTTCAAAGGTGGTCTTTATCACGATGATTCCTTGTAACAATGAAAGTACCATGTATCAGAAATTCCCATCCTTACACTTTGTGTTAAACTATATGAAAAACATTCATGACTGTTATTGCAGTATCCAAAATATAAATATGTCTCACCCTGTATGTTACGAATTTATCCTTTATACAAGTTACCGGGTCAAAAATTAAAGGGTTACAACTTCTGGACGGCTTGAACCAGAAAGTTTGGCAGGATAGGATAAAATACGTGGTGGAACCCTTTCATATATATATTTTTTTGGCAAATAAGAGAAGAAAGAACTAGTTGCAAAGCGGGATGATGGAATAAAAAGGGGAGAAGTGGTATGACGGGGTATCTAGTGAAAAAAAGAAAGAAAAAGATCGAATAAATATAAGGGAAGGGTAGAGGGGTTAGTGTTATTTCATGGAAGAGCTGTGGCCTGTATGATGCCTTTTAGTAATGCTTGAACGTTTCAAAAGAACTGCCGATGGTAAATCGCTAAGTTGCATTGTCATCATACTGAATATTAATAATAAAAAGACGCATCTGCATACGGCGGGGGAAGTGTAGTGTACATAGGCCACACTTCAAACCGATGACACAGTGTTTCATGCAACTTTCATTGCTTGTTCACTTCTATAATATCCACCAATGGTAGATACGACAGTGCTTTACAATGTTGACGCAGGTGATATTTTATGCTTGTCTAACACATGTTGATATTAAAATTTATCATTTATTCTGAAGTGATAGCACTTCAGTGAAGAAGTTTCATTCAACTTGATGTCTGTGTGTGTGTGTTTTTTTTTTTTTTTTTTTTAAGTCGTTTATGAACAATGTCATAAAATGTTTCAATGTACTTCCTAATTTTACACCTTATTTATTAATAGTAAATGACTCTCACTTCCTTCCTTTCCTTTCCCCGGATAGTGTGCTCGCTTAGGGACGTCATCCCTTAAATGTGACGGGCTCAATGGCCTTAGGTGCCGAAAGCCCAGAAATCGAAATCCTAATCGCAATCCTACGTGACACTGTACGCAATATTTTGCGTGCTTCTTCATTTTCTTCCATTTTAAGTCAAATATTTAAAAATGCTAATACGCATTTTACTTACTAGATGTAGAATGTGTTGTTAAATTTCAGTAGAAGGAGAAACAAAATTATTTACTTTACTAACACGAAGATAACACAACAGTGAAAGCAATCTATTATTGTCTTTTTAGTTTTTTTTAATTTTAGTTTTGGGGTGTAACTGTGGACCTATATTTGAATATCTCCGTGCTAGACACACTTTAAAATCAGGCAAGAACGCTAATTGAAAAAGAAGTTGCTTACGCGTACTTCGAAGGAATTACATCCTGCTATTTCGAGAACGTTTATGTATAGTGAACTTTTTAACGGGTTATGTCGATAGTGCGATCGAGTTTGTGTTGGGTAAATATCCAGGTATAGTGTTGGTGGGTTTCATCGGTGGTTTCATATTTCCTTCCCCATTTTCATTTCATGAATAAAATCATAATCATTGACTTTCATTAATCACCCATCTCTGGTAAATTAGGTACCACCCCGGCATTTGCCTGGTATGAATGAGGAAAACCCAGGAAAAGCATTCAGGGTTGCTGGTCTGAAAAAGCGTTTTACACTTTTTCGATCGAGTGACCCCACCGGAATTCGAACTCGGGACCGCTTGCACCAAAGGCGATTGGAGTGAAAGGAAGATAGGAAAAGGTTGTACATATGAATAAAGTAAGTTGTTCATACATACATTTTTTTCTACGAATAAAGTATGGAAAAACTAAGAAAATGTAGGTAAAAATAAAATAAATCGAGACCCGGTACTTTTCAACTAAAAGCACAATCAACAATCCTTTCGTTAGTTTGCCTGAAAATTGATTGAAGTCTAGCACTATATACCTATCTGTATTTGCACACAGGTATATTTATGCGTTTTGAGAAACACGCAATCAAATGATTAGAAGGAAGTCTATCGTGTTTAGAGAAAAGTATAACATTGGATTATCTAAACCTCCAATCATATCAAATGATGTGTATGCATGGACATCTTCGCAATACATCACATACATTCCTTCAAATACACGAATTACACATCATACTAACTTATGAGAAGTAAACAATATATGTGTGTATTTGTATAAAAACAAGCGTGGGCTTTTAATACACTAGCTGTAGAATAGGTATATTGCCCATGCAACTGAGTTAATACAGGAAGAATTTATTTCTAAACTCCAATTATCTCGTTAATTATTTGTACGCAGAGCAATTAGTTTGTAGATATGGCTACAACCTATTTTTTTCCACAGTACTTACGTTTCTTGTTAAAATACTAACGATGCTGAAAATAGAGATTCTAGCCTCTTGCTAAAACGCCTCTCTCCTCCCAAACCTCCACCTGCTGAATAACTGCTGGTCATTTGTCACACACACGTCACACGCAAATAAATCATTTGTCATTTTATGTGACACTGGTCGACTCATATGAATATGTTTTACAATGGACGGTTAGTTGTTCCAAGATTGTTTATACGATATCTGTATATTTATAATAAGGTTAAAAACTTACCTAAGGAGAGCATAGTGCTTGTTTCTTTGGCCACAGCTAAGACAGGATGAAAAGTAATGTTTGCTAGATCGTACGTCCATTAAAAAAAAAAAAAAAAAAAAATGGCCATTTTTAACATTTCAAAAATAAGAAAAAATAAATCTTCTACAATATTATTTATTTATTTTTATCAAAGAAAAGACTAGTGATGGCTAAAATTTTCCGGAATATTTATTTTCCCGAATCGGAAATTTCATTTTCCGGATTTCGCAAAAAATCCGGAATTCGGAAATTTTCCGGATTTTTTTCGAATTTCGGATTTTTTCCAAAATCAGAAGTTTTCCGAAATCGGAATTTTCTAAATTCCAGATTTTTCAGGATTCCGTCTTCTTACAGACATCGGAATTTTTCCGAAACCCGGAATTTTTCCGATTTTACTTTCCGGAAAGTAAAAATTCCAGAATTCGCCATCCCTAGAACAGGCATAAGGCCAATTATAGTGTTGGAGTATTACAAAATAAATTTACAATAGATTTCTTAAATATATAGTTCATATAACAGACGTCATTTTGTGTGTGTGTGTTTCACGTATTTTGTTATAAGAAGAGCACATTCTCTAGATTCGTGACCAATAATAAGTTGAATAATAAGTTTTTTGCAATAGAACAGGCCAAAGTTATCAACACGAGTTTAAAGTGTCGGGACATGAAAATTTAGTGTTGATATGAGATCCGTACAATTACACTCGTTTTGTACTACCTTATGGAGAAAAATCAAATCTATCACGTTTCGCCTTCGTTCAAGTATAGGTATACAGAAGTTGTGTATTAATGTTAGATAGTTTTCATAAGATGGATAGATTCCAGTTCTCTTCTATGCCATAGATTGCACTTTTTCCAATTGGTGTCGGTATTGCTGTTGCGATGGATTCCAGATCACAGCAGCATACTCAAGTTTTGATCGGACATAATGGTAATATTGTTAAATTCCTTTCCACTTCTATAAGCCCTGTCGCTTTTTCACCCACCTCCTTCGAACATCGATAAGTCACTCAAAGACGTACCTGGAAGATCAAAAATAGTCCCCATCAGCATCGACGACCTTCTGCCAACGTCTGGAAGTCCATAGATTTTATCGCGGTAGAACTTGGTGGGCCTAAAGCGAAGAAGGTATCAAGTGCATTTTGCACCTTTACTAAGGATTTGAACTGGCGTTCTCTAAGGTGATTGTCCAAGGAATAGGACAGATGATAATCGGACGGTGCAATGTGCGCGGAGTATGGCGGATGCAATAGTGTTTCCTATCCAAGGCGTAGAATGGTGTCCAGGGTCATCCTAAACACTTGTCCTGTAACAAGTTGACCCCTTTGCGATTCAGAAGTGCTGGCTCCAGAATTTTGAGTTTTTCTTGAACACGGCTCAACTGCTGATAGTACACAATTGCTTTGATGCTCTGACCAGCTGGTAGCAGTTCCCGATACACGATGCCGCGAACAGTCCACCAAACACACAGTTGGACCTTCTTCTTGTGCAGTGCTGGTTTCGGCTGTTCTGGAACCGGTTCATAACCTAAACAATGATGATGGAGCCTTGGAGGTTTCTACAGAACCCACTTCTCATCACATGTAAACACCCTGTCCTGAAATGGTTCCTTCATCAGATAAGACAGCGATGAAACATAGGTGCTTGCTCGCGTTGCCTTCTGACCTGGAGTCAAATGAATTGGGACCCATCGACCCAACTTGTAATGCTTCCCAAGTTAATGGAGGTGCTGCCGAGTGGTTTCTCCACTCACACTGAATTGAAGTGCCAAGTCCTCACATGTCTGGCCACTGTTTGCTTCAATTGCTACCTGAAGATCTTCATTTTGTACATGTGTTGGTCTTCCAGCACGTGGTGCGTCTTCGAGTGTTTTGTCACCCTCCTTAAACTTGTTTAAAAAACCGCTGCACTGTCCACGTAGTCAGGACACCCCCACCAAAGGCCTGGAATATCTTCCGCTCCGCTGCAGCGGCGTTTGACCCCAGTTTGAACTCGTACAGCATAAACACCCTTATGGCGCTCTGTGGAAGTCCCATGTTTACTTTGTCCTTACGCAAGTTCACGATGTGACTGAACTGCTACAACCAGGTAGTATGTTCAATATACCCACACCAACAACTGACCTTCGTCTTATCTCCATTCGGATTCAACTCTCGGTGTGAGAGCCAATGGAACACAGACCTCCACAAAAAGTGACAGAACTTTCTTGTTTCTTTATAATTATTAACCCTAATATGATATTTTGAGAGATTCATTAACTGTGTTCACTATATGGTTATTAAGTGTTAGTTATGTATCAAATGTAACTTGAAGATTTTTGACTGAATTTAATCTGTTTAATAAGATCTGATTAATTGAATAATTATACTATATTTGATTATTGTTTCTAGTAAACGATAAAATGTTACATTTGTTTATGTTTACACTAAGTTTATACAATAACTAACTACTAGTTTACTAGTTGATTATTACTAATTTTTAACGAAGAAAATGCAAAGGTTATATATATATATATATACTAGTTGATAGATAACATCGAGAGGAACAAAATTATATGTGTGAATGTAAAACCTCATGAGTAGTTTTCGAGAAATGAAAAAAGAGAATTTTCCTTATAAACCTAAAAATTGATGTTGTAAGTGAACCATTGTCATTTGCTAGAATGAAACTGTTACCGAAACATGTGCTCATTAAATTCTTCATTATGACATTAGTTAAAATATCATTCATTCTTAATTTTTAATTTTCTAATTAACTAAAATAGTGTCTGTAAATAGGACATTTGGCAAGTTCATTGCACAAGGAAATCAAATCCACTTTTTTTAAAAAAAAGTCATTTCGGACATATTTCTTCTTTAACATATCTATCTGCAGCGGTCCCGGGTTCCATTCCCGGTGGAGACACTCGGTGGGAAAAGTGGAAAAGCTTTCTCAGGCCAGCCATCCTGAGTGAGGTTTTTCTGGGGTTTTTCATTCACACCAGGCAAATGACGGGATGGTAACTAACATACAGGTCCCAGACCACTTCCTTTCTTCCTCAATCCTTTCTTCTTTCCCTTTGCTCGGATAGTGTAATCATCGAGGGACCTCATCCCTCAAAAGTTATGTGACGTTCTAACATGGTTATAGATGCTGGAAGCATAAATATCTAATTCCTAATCCTAATCCTGAAGCTGCTTTCAAAGCTTAAGGGGGGATATCCGTGTTTTGCCTGCTTGTGAAAAATTTACCAACCCACGCTTTGCTATTGCTTGCAGCAGTTTAATTGTTGGTCGGTACATGTATACAGAAGTTCAGCATTTCTATGTTCATTTTTGTCTCTCTATCTTGCCTTTTACGCATATGGCATAGGATCAAATTTTTAGCACAGCTCTAAAAGTGGTTGTACCTTTTTGTTGGAAACTACTGAACGGATTCGTTTAATTTTTATACCATGCACGCTACAGTGGCTGGTAATGCTACTGAACTAGGGTTATTTTTCTACGTTACATACAAAGCCAATAATTATTTTTTAAAAAATGATTAGCTTTAATGATATGATTTTTTTATCTTCACCAAAGAGTAATTGAGACAAATAAAGGAACTATGTTATAATTCTAGTTCAAGAAATAGAGGTACATACGAGTAATATTTGTGCAAATTTGGTTACTTTATCATTCATAGTTTGTGAGAAAATAGTACATGTATGTCAAAAAAATGCAATTTTGAGAAATTAAAAGTTTAAAATTTACAGTGGATTTTCAGCAATAAGACGCATCACAACATTCAGAAAGAACCATAACCATATTCTTCGTCTTCGGCTGTGTTTTCTTCACCCTTCCTACACGTTCTTGTCTTCATTCTTGATTCCCTAATAAACTTCAGGACTCCCGACTCAGATTTTGTTATACGCTTTCTGTCCATGTCACGCAGTAGTTTCGAGCTGTATTCACCGCTTGAAATTCCCATCTTTTCCAGAACACCGTTTCTTGATTCACGTGCGCTACTAAAAGACAAAACAGCATCATACACTGCAATTTGTACAATTTTAAAACTCCAAATGTAGTTTTTTTTTTTTTTTTGACATGGTTGCCGTAGTGCATTGCAACTTTCATTGGGGTTTTGTTTTTTCCTATGCAAACATTTTTCCGAAAAGGGAGATCCGCAAGAGCTCTGTAGACAGGTTTGATAGCATCCATCACTCCAGCAAGCAACGAGTGCTTATGTTCGTAACGTTCTCCAGTTGCTTGAGATCTGTTATACCTACTCCAGGAAAATTCTCCTTTAGGACAAAGCATATGCGTTGGTTTCTCGTTCGTGGAATATTTATGAAAGTAAGTTGCCCACACTGTTTTCTCCATCTTCTGAAGGTTGCCAACGTTTTCCCATAATATACCTGTAAGCTATCAATTTCTTTGGCATTCAGTCTACATTTATCTCCTATTGATTAGTTTATTGACACAGACTAATAAAGAAAACAAAGAACTGTGAACGCAGAAATAATAGTAAGCAAAATGAAGTGTGTATTTTTTTTTTTCGGAACGACAAAGCAAAAATATATTTACTGCATCATTACAGAAGAACGGGATAATCAAACAAACTGAAAACTGAAAATAGATATATTTAAGCCTGAAAATAAACGGAAGTACACAACAATTTGCAGTTCTCGAAGGGAACCTGTTGTACCAAGATGAAACTTCCGGCAATGAAACTTCAAAGACTGTATATTCGGAAAATGATACTTTTCAAAAATCGAAAATTTTAATCCAAAACACTGACATCCCTCCTTAAAAGAATTGTGTCCAGAATAACTAATAATGTAAAAAAAGGGGGGTTAATGTTTTATGTACTTAAGACGTACGTTATATATCTTTTGCTCACAACTTAATTGGACTTGATTCCATTATGCTGTGAACGCCTCATTAATCAGTTGATAAAGCATATCGAGTTGTCAAATTTTACTTATAATCAATGTGACTTCCTTCAAGATCCGCCACATACCCTATTATTATTATTATTATTATTATTATTATTATTATTATTATTATTATTATTATTATTATTATTATTATTATTATTATTATTATTATTATTATTATTATTTCATCTTCCTCTAATACATTGCTATTTATATGAAAGATAGAAATTCTTTAAAAAAATAGTTTTCTCTTTTTTCGGTAGTATTTTTCTCTATTTCAATCTTTGACATATTTTTCACAATTTATAAATATGTATGAGATTTTAAATGTGCTTTTCCTTCCTAAAGGATGGAAGACTGAGAGCAGTTCATATGTATATAGTCAAAACTATTTTTTTTTCAAAGGATTGTTTTTTAAAAATTAGTTTCCAAAGGGAATTGTCATGAGAGAGGGGATATCCCACAGGGTTTTCTCTAAACATCACTTTGAACTCTCACAGTCGACATAAAAAAAGAGTGTACGTTCTACAATAATAGTAACAGGATTCTCTAAAGAGAATATTCGTCTTTTTATACTACATTCTCTTTCCCCCTCCCCCTTACGTCACTAAAAATGGTTTTGTGTATATGTGTGTGTAAGAGCAAAGAGTGAAAGAACTCGCCAATGGAACGAAAAGGGAGGACACTTACCCATATGACAAAATATGACTCAGTAGCTAGACTATACTATAACCCTTCTAAGTATACTTTTTTTGTGATTAAATGCATTTATATCGTATCCCTTAATTTATATATCATGTTCTTCATTAACATAAAACGAATTCAATGACGTCATACATACAGGACCTCAATTCAAATATATGCGACACACAATCTCACCACTTTCATACATAGAAGTGCAATTTCATTTAGTGCCGAATGAAATTCTATGTCCGGATTCAGAGTGGTTTTCGTAAAGTAGTATGTGTTTCACTTTTTAGAATGATATTTGCCAGTGTTAGTTTTATATGTGTTCACTATTAGGAGACGACAACAATATATATAATCTGCAATCACAATATACTTTTTATGTACAAAATACATAAATTAATAAACTATCTATTTCAGCAGAATGAGAAGTATCGATTTATTATTGTCAATAAAACGACATACTTTTTAGGATCATAAAAATGAGGTGTTTTAAAGAAAACTATGCATAAGAATTTATACTCAGCCATATTTTCTTCAGCTCTATCAGATCTATAAACTGATATAGATCTCATTTTTGGATTTTATTATTATCATTACTACTATAACTACTACTACTATTACTATCATGGGGGAATGATGGCTCAGTGGTAGAGCGCTTAGGTCTGGTGCGCGCGTTCGATCCGCAGCGAAGTAAGTTTGTTGTGGACAATATCGTTTCCGTGGGTTTGCTCGCGGTATTCCGATTTCCTCGCACATTTTCATTTACCAATTCTTCCATAATTAGTCACTTGCCTTAATCATCCATCTCCCTTAACCTAAACCGTACAAACTTGGGACGTTAAGTATTATTATTAATAATAATAATAGTAGTAATAGTACTACTACTAGTAGTAATATTAACGTGGGTTCCTATCACCACGGCATGGCTTGTCCTCAGGTTGCAGATCGAGGAGAAGGCCTCTAGACATAGAAGTTAGTTGCGAATATACTGAATAAGCAGTCACGGACAGACGACAAGTAGGAGTGGTCCTCTATCTTGGGGGTTTGGGTAAGGGTAACAACTTCATCCTGTAAAAAGAAAAAAAAATTGTTCAGAAACATCCACAGAAGCCACGGACAAGGACTGATAACTAGGCACGACCTCAGCAAAAGAAAATGGACATGAGATTTGGAACATGAAATATTAGAAATCTTTATAGGGCAGGCGCGTTAAAATCCGTAACGAGTGAGTTAGAGAAATACAGGATGGACCTAGTAGGAGTTCAGGAAGTTAGGTGGGAAGGAAATGGAACTGCGAATTCCGAAAATTTTACTTTCTTTTACGAGGAAGGAAATAAAAGTCACCAGTTAGGAACAGGATTTTTCGTTCACAAACGATACCATCAATTAAGCAGGTTGAATTTGTTACTGATAGACTTTCTTTTCGTATTCTTAAGGGTCGGTGGTGTGATATGATTGGTTAAATGTACATGCCCCAACAGAAGATAAGAATGACGATGTAAAAGACAGTTTTTACGAAGAAGTGGAACGGTTATTTGACCAACTTCCGCGATACCATATGAAAATTCTATTAAGGGATTTCAATGCGAAAGTAGGAAGAGAGGATATTTTCAAACCGATTATAAGGAATGAAAGTCTGCATAAGGAAAGTAATGATAACGGTCTTAGACTCGTGAACTTTGCAACATCCAAAAACCTTATCGTGAAGAGTACAAAATTCCCACATGGCGACGTTCATAAAATACACTTGGACATCACCAGACGGAAAAACACATGATCAAATTGATCACGTTCTAGTAGATAGAAGAAAGCAATCTAGCATAATTGATGTCCGGTCGTTTAGAGGGGCTGATTGTGACACTGATCACTACCTGGTAGCAGCGATAATAAGAGAGAGATTATCGTTGAATAAAGGAAATATTCAATGTTCGAAAACGGAGAAATTTAATTTAAAGAAACTGGAAGAGAGCCACATAAGAAAGGAATACCAGACTGAAGTTTCGAATAGATTCTTGGTTTTAGAAATTTTGGAGTATACTAGTGTTGAGGATACTTGGATTAAAATTAGAGATAGCATTAACATTTCAGCAAAAGAAAAATTGGGACACGCAGAAATACGTAGGAACAAACCATAGTTCGACCAGGAATGCATTAAACTAGCAGATAAGTGAAAACAGGCAAAATTACGCTGGCTACAAAATCCGAATGAAATGACTACACAAAATTTCGCAGATATCAGGTGGGAAACTTCCAAAATTTTTCGAACAAAGAAACGCGATTTTTTAAAAGCTAAAATTAAGGAATGAACATAATAGTAAAAATAAAAACATTCGGCATATGTATAAGGGGATCAACGAATCATATGTATAAGGGTTTAAGAAAGGCTATCAACCTCGTGCATATATATTAAAGAAAGCTGACGGAACCGTTCTCACTAATACAGAAAGCATCTTAAATAGATGGAAAGATTTCTTTGACGATTTGCTTAACACGCAGCCAAAAACTAATGTGACTGGAGAAAGGGAGATACACACCGCAGAACCGTATATTCCAGAACCTAACCGAACAGAAGGAGAAATCGCTATAAAGAAATTAAAGAAACACAAATCTCCGGATGAAATTTCGGCTGAGTTAATTTTAGCTGGAGTCGAAAAATTATGGAACAAGATACACAAACTCATTCTCCCTATCTGGAACAAGGAAGATTTGCCACAAGAGTGGAAAGAATCAATCATTTTTCCAATTCACAAGAAAGGCGACAAAACTGACTGTAATAATTATCGAGGCATCTCTCTTCTGTTAACATCCTACAAAATTCTTTCAAACATTCTGTTAGCAAGATTGATCCCATACGCAGATGAGATTATTGGAAATTATCAGTGCGGATTCAGACGAAATCGATCAACTATCGACCAAATATTTACCATTCGACAAATATTCGAAAAGAAGTGGGAATACAATACCCCGGTACACCAACTATTTATTGATTTTAAAAAGGATTAGGAGTCGGTTAGAAGAGAAATATTGTACAACGTTCTTACAAATTTGGAATAACGAGAAAGCTAATTAGATTAATTAAGGTATGCTTAAATGAAATTCAACTATTCGGTTCAAAATCTCTTGTCGTCGCGAATTCTGTCGAGGAATTTGAAGCTTAAAATATACAAAACGATAATTATGCCTGTTGTTCTGTATGGCTGCGAAACATGGTCACTTACCCTGAGGGAAGAACATAGACTGTAAGTATTTGAGAACAAGATCCTGAGACGAATATTCGGACCCAAGAGGAACGGGAATGGGGAATGGTGGAAACTTTATAACGAGGAACTACATAATTTATACGGTTTACCCAACATTGTTAGTGTCATGAAGTCTAGGAGGCTTAGGTGGGCGGGTCATGTAGCTAGAATGAAAGAAAGTAGAAACGCTTTCAAAGTCTTGACTGGAAGACCCATCGGAAAACGACCATTAGGAAAACCTAGGCGCAGATGGGAGGACAATGTTAAGATGGATCTCGCAGAGATTGGAATACAAAGTAGAAACTGGATCCAATTAGCTAAGGATAGAAGTCAGTGGAGAGCTTTTGTGAACGCGGCATTGAACCTCTGGGTTCCATAGGCCATAGAGTTAGTTAGTTAGTTAGTTTATGTTTAAATGAATCCCAAAGTAAAGTCCGGGTAGGAAAACTTTTGCCCACGAGCTTTCACGTCGAGAATTGCCTGAAACAAGGAGATGCGTTGTCGCCATTATTATTCAACTTTGTCCTGGAATAGGCTATAAGGAAAATCAAAGATAGCGACCAGGGCCTAGAGTTGAACGGTGTTGACCAGGTTGTGGCTTATGATGATTATGTAAATTTAATAGGGAATGATAGGAGAACAATAGAAAAAAATACAGAGACCTTATTAAACACTTGCAGGGACATGGGTTTAAAAGTAAATGCAGAGAAAACTAAACACATGGAAGTGCGTCGGGATCGTATTACGGAAAATTATGGATGCGTTAAAATATTAAATAGTACTTTTAATAAAGTGGATAATTTCAAATATCTAGGATCAATTTTAACAGACGAGAACCATATTCACGAAGAAATTAAATGTCGACTAAAAGCAGGGAATTCGTGTTACTATTCGGTTCAAAATCTCTTGTCGTCGCGAAATCTGCCGAGAAATTTGAAGCTTAAAATATATAAAACGATAATCATGCATGTTGTTCTGTATAGTTGAGAAACATGGTCGCCCACTCTGAGGGAAGAACCTAGACTGAAAGTATTTGATAACAAGATCTTGAGACGAATATTCGGACCCAAGAGGAACGGGAATGGGAAATGGTGGAAACTTCATAACGAGGAACTACATAATTTATACGGTTTACCCAACATTGTTAGGGTCGTCAAGTCTAGGAGGCTTAGGTGGGCAGGTCATGTAGATAGAATGGAAGAAAGAAGAAACTCTTTCAAGGTCTTGACTGGAAGACCAATCGGAAAACGACCATCAGGAAGACCTAGGCGCAGATGGGAGGACAATATTAAAATGGATCTCGCAGAAATAGGAATACAAAGTAGAAACTGGATCCACTTGGCTAAGGATGGAAGTCAGTGGAGATCTTTTGTGAACTAGGAATTGAATCTCCGGGTTCCATAGGCCATAGAGTTAGTTAATAATAATAATAATAATAATAATAATAATAATAATAATAATAATAATAATAATAATAATAATAATAATAATAATAATAATAATAATAATAATAATAATAATATACCCTAATAACATTGTAGAGTAAAGAAATCATTACGCTCATAGCAAGAAGTTGCAGTATGCACAAACAATAATGATTTGGAATTTGAAAACTATACATTTTCAGTTAGTTTAAATACGTTCCTAATTTTACGATGCCTTTGTTTATGTTGATTTTAGCAGTGTTTGTGCGCTTGCTGAATTCATTTCAAATTTGTCAACCCGTCAGCATGAGGAGGTCGTACACCTGTTTCTTGTAGAAAGAACTTTACGTGTGGCCATTTCCCAAAGTCTATCATGGACTCATGATACAGGTGTCCTTACTAGTAAATGTTTACTTTTTAAAATTTTTCAATGGTTCTGTTCCTCAACAACCCAAATCCCCTCAAAATACACCTTAATGCTAATGAAGCATGCGGTGAATAACTCGATTACATTTTGAACAATAACCTCCGAAATACAGAATGAATAAACGAAGAGACGGATTCTCAGCATTACAATAGCTTGATTACTACAGAACGTTCAATAAGTTCGTTGCAAATAACTTACCTTGCTAATATATAATATTGTACTTAATAATACAAGATGGTGTAACTTTTTAAGGTTACTAGAGGCTTGTTAGTTAGGACTTGTTTTTATTATGAAGAATTGTAAAATCCGACAAGATGTAAAATCTTAATGATATTTATATCTACAGATATTACATTAAACTTCTGACAAAATACGAGAGTCAATTTCATTATTTTATAAGAAGAACAAGAGTAATGTGATAAATTTATAATGTATTAGCATGCTTGTTTCATTACGTTTACAATCCTATTTTAAATATCTAATCTGATAAGATTTATGATCGTTCTAACGAGAAATAAAATAGAGAGTACTCGGATGTAAATAGAGTCTCACGTTTTAAATTAATATATTACTATGTTATTGGCTAAAATATTACTCAGGGAGGGCAATAGTTTTCCCTTCCAAAAAGACACCTGTAAATAATGCATAAAGGCGAAAATAGCAATACAGCTACAAAAATCCCAATTGTAAAAGGCAGTCAAGTTAGTTCATGTTATCCTGGAATCTTATACAACCGTGCTTAAGAGATTTGTAGTGCTGGTTGTATAAAAACAAGTGATACGGGGATAAATCCGTATATGGTACGAACATTTCAGTGCGTTACAATAAAATCTAATAGTAAACAGTCACTCTAATAGATGGCGCTACATGCACTATCCATTGTCTGGCTGACGCTAATATAGGTCTATATCACTACCTATATGATTATTTTTTGTAACGAAGTCCTTGAATACTTAAAAAATATATGGTATATGCTGGCTAAACTCATAATAATTATAAAAATAAGTAATTTCTTAAATGCAAGAAATTACAACTTTTAATTAAGACAGATCTTAAGAGGCCATATCACGGCGAAATTAAAATACCGCTAGTTTTACAGTAATTATGTGATATCTTCAAATAGACAAAAGATAATCGAAATGTGGAACAAGAGCGCCCTAGACAATATTATTTTGTATCAGGTGCTGTTATCACGAGTCACCTAGTAGCTTTCCGTTTGCAGCCATCTAGAAACGCAAAAACAGATGCCGATTTTCTAAATGGTTGGAAATCGAAAGCAGATAAGTGACTCGTGATAACGTTATCTCGTGGAAAATTATATTGTCTAGCGACCTCTTGTTCCACTTTTTGATTATATTTTGTCTATTTGAAGATATCACATAATTACTTTAAAATTAGCAGTATTTTAATTTCGCCGTAATATGGCCTCTTAACGAATAGTGTATTGCGGACTGAAAACTTGGGAGCAAACAATTTACATATACTATAATTTAAATAATGATTGCTTACTAATTTACATGCGATAATGCAGTCCTAAAATTTTTCACAGGAGTATACGCTGTTTTGTGAACGTCAATGATTGGCGTAAAATAGTGTACCTACATGGTTGATAGTAGAGAAGGGATATGATACTGCTTAAATAAATCACTCCATTAATAACATTGGGGATACCCAGAAGGAAACAATCCATTGCGAGAAGCAACAGAGAAAATCACACACGATGTACTAGAAAGAGTTGAGAAAATTGTGGTGAGAAATAAGTTGAAAATACGAATATCATATCTGTGGGTTTTCTCGGAGTAGGTCCTACTCCCGTTTCCTCCCACTTTCTCATTTTATCAATGCTTCCATCATCATTCACTTTCCTTAAGCATTGTCTCCTTTAGCCTAAAGGGCATAACGTGGGACGTTAAACTGAAAGATTTCATTTCATTTTACAAATATCAGTTAAACAAATCTTTGGTAGTGGTATTGCTTGATCAATACCGTAAAACGGGGCTACTTTGACATTTAGGGTTACTTTGACATAGAGTGGGGCTACTTTGACAGATGAGCAATTCGTGCTTCCTGTGAGAATTGTTGCATATACTTTCATAGATAAAGGTTGATATGGTGTCCACGGTGCGAATTGCCGGAGGGGATGAGGGATTTCTCCCATTGTATTTCTACCCCCTCTCAATATCCTTCCTGTCCCCCAATATATAGTATAAGGACTTCTAGATCCGCCACTGTTTATTCCCCCCAAAAATGAATAATCTAATTCGCACTCTGACGATATAGAGAGTGGATTCAATGTGTCCTGTGCAAAAAATGGGTGTGTGGGTTTTGTAACGGTGGATCAAAAAGTCCTCAACATGCTTGTTACGACTGTGATATTGACGACTAAGGTTTTTCTTTTCATTGTTACATGTAAAGATAACATACCAATACCTATGTAATTATGTTAAAAGTAAAGTAAAGTAAAAAAATAAAGTAGAGTAAAAAATAAAGTAACAATGTAAGGTAAAGCACCGTGTATGTTCAAAGTAAAAGATGTTAAAAGTAAAGCTTTAGAAAAACTTGTATAGTGGTGTATAATGATGTACCACAAGAAAATAAAGATTTTCGTGCTTATCAAGTATACATACAGCATACCGTACTTTAGATATGACCAAAACAGTGTTTTATACACTTTACATAAATTCCATGTCAAAATAACTCCATACGTTGAGTAACTTTGACCTTATGTTGCAAATACATAAGATGTCAAAGTAGCCCCACCCCCGGGGCTACTTTGACCGGTATTTCTTAATTTCTTCCCGCCAAAACTTACTTGTAGAAACTTAGGTTTAGTAGTGGATGTGATAGCCTAGATACCTATTGTTATGATGAGAATAGTATCATTCATTGGTTGCAGAAAGTGTCCCGTGTACACATCTAAACTAGTCCAAAACCTGTCAAAGTAGCCCCGTTTTACGGTACATTACGAACATGGAGAGAGAAACACAGCTTCCAATTTTTTTCTCCACCGCCCCTCTTTTGTGATCTCTCGTGGCTAAATGGTTAGCGTATGCGCCTTCGATGTGGAACGTAGAGGTCTCCAAGGGCTGGAACTTTAGTCCGAGTCCGGCCCGGCTCGTGAATTTATAATGTGAGGCCCGACCCGAGTCCGAAATATGTTTTAGTATTTACGCCCGAGCCCGGCTCTAGCTAGTGTGATAATCAAATGAGCCCGAAATAGGCCCGAATTACAGAAACTTAATAATTAACGCAAAGTTGTATTTTTATTTAGGTCTACAGAAATTAGAGACTTAAAGTTCTCCACAAAGAACGGTTCGATAAACATCGTTGTAAAGTATATTTACAAAGTTAGGCCCGATAAATATGCAAACCCCCTAGTGAAAGGCCCTGGTTCGATTCCTTGCTGGAGGATGTGGTTCGAATCCTATGTTAACCTGAAAGTTCATGTCTCATATAATCTAGATGTTGAAAGAGAAACTGAACTCTAATCCCGTCTACTTAATGTATTTTGTGATTGCAGGAAAAACGGATTTTCAACGAACTTTAAAAAGTTCGTTACTGAATTCTCTGTGTTTGTTATTTGCGATTTTTTAAAATTTTAAACCCTTCAGTCCATAGAGCATCAAAAACAGTCTGAAAGGAGTGATGGAACTTTTCGACGTTACTCTTACCGTTCCCGAGATATTGGCCAAAACAAGTTCCGATTTCGGGAGATTTAAGGAGCCATATCTCGGGAACCATAATCCATAGATAGATGATATTTTGTGAATTTTTCAATTTTGAGCATGTGTCTTCGGAAAACAACATACCGTAGAACGTTTTAACAGAATTTCTAAACAAAACATGTGGGAAAAATTTAGTACTCAAGGAAATTATAAATAAATAGATATATTAAGAATTGTTTAATGAGTATACTAATAATAAAGTACATAGAACAATTGTTATAAAGCGTGTAGAAGTTAATAAGAAAAATTCATTCTTTTTAAGTTCGTTCTGGCAATGCTCTTGGAGCATTCGCAACTGTTCTTTTGTTTTTTCTGTATGATCGATATAGTTGAACAGTGACTCATAGAACCCATACACGGTCCACGGTTTCACCGTGTATGGTGCTGTATGAACTGTTTGTGCAAACGTTTGTGCAAACCTTTTTCACATTGTACTCGTTCGAAAATTGTTTACACGAACATGATGTTCGCGCAATCACGTGGATCGTGTATGAGCATATTTGTGCAAACACGAGATGTATTTCCGAGTAGGAGGCCTAGTGTACATACGCTTATTTCTTGCGCTATGTCGTCAAGAAATTAAGAATTCTGGCAAAAATTTATTGAACTATATCGACATTTACCTGAACTGTGGAAGGAAAAGAGTGAATATTATAAAAACAGGAATCTGATAAAATGTGGCATACGAGAAATTGGTGGATAAAATGAATTAAGTAGATCAGAAGGCGGATAGAGAGTCAGTGAGGAGTAAAATGAATTGACTTCGTTCTGCATACCGCAAAGAACTAAAGAAGATAAATGCAAGTACAAGATCTGGAAGTACAAGATATTTCTTTATGGTTTCGCTGGTCTTTCCGCTTCCAAGGCACAAGCAATTACTATCGCTAAATAAGATGCTTCAGTGGACACGTTTACGCGATCAAACTCAAAATTGAACTGAAGTTTGTGCAAACAGTTGAACCGTGTATGACCGAGTGTTTGCGCAAACACAGTGTTTGCACAAACCGTGGATCGTCTATGGGCCCCTTAAGAGTAAAACAGAAATGAAAGTGATATACTTACTTTATCACTGAAGTCATGACCTAATTGAATAAATAAGTAAACAAATATAAACGAAACAAAAGAACTATACATCTTGAAGCAAAGAGCATACTTTAATGAGAAAGATTGAGCTAAGGGTATAATGACTACAGCTTTGCTTACATGTTAGATTAGTATGCAAAGAGAGAAAAAAGAAATATTTATTAATATTTCTTTTTACATAACAAGAAAAACAATTGATAAAACTGTCCTTTTTTGTTAAATGTTACATAGTTCTACTAGGGGAATATCTTTTAATTTATGCACCTCTCTAGATTTAATCACTAAATTTGCCGACTTTTGCATGTGTTTTATGCTGTTTGATAATGCAGCATGATTTGGGAGAAGTTATTGCTAACTAAGAGTCACATTTTATATATGTAAAGGGGCGTTGATCTAGATATAATATGTCTAAGGCTCGTTAACGTCATAACGTTTTTATTCGTACAGTTAGGGTAGAAACATTATGGATGAAGGAAATTATCTGATACCAAATTGGGGTTTTCCCCATGCAGTTGGACTCAAAAGAAGCGAAGCGAAAACTAACACTAGTATTTCCAGTTGTCTACTATGTGAAGGTAAGCTTTTTGGTTGAGCTGTTTCATCGCCGCTAATATAATTTGTCTAATAGGCATCCAACTATCGGTCCAGTGCTAGGAATGAATAATGATAATTTCATAATGGATCAACATGTTAATAAGTAGGTTTCGTTTCCCATACTAAAATTCCACTAGACCTGCGTTGCTCAACCTGGGGGTCGTGACTCCTAGGAAAGTCGCGAGAGGATTTCATGAGATAAGGATGAAAAGCGAAAGATGAATGAACTGTCCAAATTTGGTTTTAATCCATTTGTTTTTAGGGAAGTTACTGTATCGACTATATACAAGAAATTGATTTGCCATTACAGAATTTACCATTACAGATATTGCGGGATATTCACAATAGTTATATTAAAAATCCCACACAAGCCTATTACAAACCAGAAATTATAAGGGAGTCTCCGGCAAGAGGATGTAATAAAATGGGGATCGCGGTAGAAATTTGGTTGAGAACGACTGCACTAAACTATCAAACTATAGGGTTCAATGTTTAAAACTGGAAGTGGTGAGTTTATTCCTTTCGGCTTCAAAAAAGGGATAAGGTTGGAGTTTAAACCTGTACTTTGGACTAAGAATACGTATCAAAAACAGTTTCCAGCTATCCATTAAAATGCTTGGTCAGTAGGAATCAATATTAAGAATTAAGAATTAGATTTCGGGTTTGGGCTTTCGGCATCTATGGCCATGTTAGTGCTTTACGTATGAAGAATGACGTCCCTCGGCGATGACACTATCCGAGGAACGGGAAGGAAGAAAGGATTGGGGAAGGAAGCAAGTGGCCTGGGACTTATATGTTAGGTACCATCCCGGCATTTGCCTGGCATGAATGAGAAAAACCCAGGAAAGCCTCACACAGGATGGCTCACCTGATAAAGCTCTTACACTTTTTCGATCAAGTTCCCCCACCTGGAATCGAACCCGGGACCGCTCGCACCAAGGAATCAGTATTGAAACCAGAAGTAGTTGTACATGGTATCAATTCCGGTTCTAGTAAAATATAAGGGAGGAAATGGAATCTGTTTTTGTAAAACTAAATTCATATGGAAGAAAAATACTTCTCAGTATCTATTAACGTTTTCAATCTAAGACGATCAGTATTGACACTGGAAGGATAAATTTCTACCACCACTGGCTTGAATAGAGGCATAAGGGTGGAAATGGAACCAATTCTTGGAACACTGGATCCACATCAAAGAACTACCCGGTATCTCTCGCTGTCTCATATTGTTCGGTTTTGCTCTGACACCTTTCACCTGACACATGGGCGGTAAACTATGTAAGTTATAGTTTAGAAGTCTGAAACCAGCTAGAAAACCATTAAAAATGATTACCTTAAATTCCGCTAATAAAATTAAAATCCCTTTTATTTATTATATTATTACCTCTTTATTAAATATCTTGAAATATACGAACTTTGTGGCGAACAAACACCGTGTGCGTGAGTTTTCTCGGGGTTCTCCCGTTTCCTCCCACTTTCTTCATTCCATCATTTCATTCATCTCTCATCATCACCATCTCCTTTAGCTTAACTGGCATAACCGTGGGACGTAAAACTCAAAAATTTTATTTCATTTTTTATCTAGAAATATAATGATTAAATTTATAATATTATTATATTTCATAAAGAATAAGTTAAAACAATTATTTTTTAAAAATAAAAATACTGAAAGGGACTTCACGAGTAGCTTGCTTAGTTGCCTCCCAAAAAGTTTGCCTGGAAGGAACACAAATCTCTCTTCAAGAAACTTTCGACTTGTCTCGTATCATGGGTAACTACTTTTGATGTGAATCGGTTCCATAATTTGGATTTTGATGTAGGCAACATTGTGTCCAGGAACTTCCTTTGTGATTTTCCTATTTGTGTCATTTACTATTTTTTTCTAATATTTTCTAATATTTTTTTTCTAATATTTCACGTCCAACTCTTTCTTACGTATCACTCATCTCTAGGGATTCTTACGAGAAGAGACAATATAGAATTTTTGTGACTAGATACGAGACAAGATAGCTCTTTCAATAGAAACAGACGTATTTTCTGAGACAAAACAGCTCTTCCAATAGAAACAGATATATTTTCTGAGACGAGATAGCTCTTCCAAGTAGAAGCAGATACATTTTCTGAGACGAGACAGTTTTTCAATAGAAATAGATACATTTTCTGAGACAAGACATCAATTTCATACCTTTTCGAGAAGAGGCGGCCTCAGCTCTTATCGGTAATCCCTTTCACCTTCTCTTGTACCACAGGGAATAATTGTAGGACGTATTAAACAATATTTACTGTAAATTGGATACAATTTGCAAAGCATGTTTCCGGAAACACGTTTGCATGTATGGACATGGCTTTCCATGCACACCTGCCTGCATGTATGTATAGTAGAAGGGAAGAAAACATTAGGGGGGAAAGGTGCGACTGCTAACACGTGACTTATCATTAACAATTCACAGAGGGCGTCAACATAAATTAATTACACGGCACGAAAATAATAATAACGATCATTTTAAGTAAAGAAATTGAGTTCTTGTTTAACGTGAAGATGCAACAGCTGTTTTGATTCTCAACAATTGTGTTTATTGAGATTATGGCGAAGCTATGTATATAACGCCAAAAGATACAATCTTTCCCTTTTTTTTAAAATCAACCATCTGAAGAGGAAGAACTTATTATTGCGTGTTACCAATAACTTCTGAAGTAATACAGTTATACTTTCACTATTTATAAATTATTAACTTGCATTTTCAATATGTCAATGGAATTTTACATTCCCGGCGTAAAGAATATATATATATATTGTTGTTCAGAAATCTTTCGATAGGTTGAGGCAGTTCTCCATGACCCAGACTTTTCATTTCCTTATACAGAAAAGTCCCGATTATCCGCAAATGCCGGGAAAAAATCCTGCTGCAGTCGCGCTAATTACTTTTCATAAGTAAACACTGCGGACTAAACACCGCATGCAAATAAATACTACATGTTATAAAACATAAAAATAAATTGCATTGTAAAAATCCATATTTCCAACAATAGTGCACGTTTCGAAGCCCTTCCTCAAGTTTACCACCGTTTTATTGATTTTCTATTCAGATTCTACAACAATTGCCGTATCATTGCGGATTCCCACTTGCAAAACCAGAGTAGGGAATACAGGAACATTTTATTGTGCGAAAGCCAGGAGCAATATATTATATAAATCCCCTATGTGGAGGCTGTGTAAATTGTACAACGATATTGTAAATAAGCTTGTTAAAATAGATGTATTTAGTCTTTCAGAAAACAGGTTCAGATCATATGTGAAACGAGAAATTTTCTGTAGAAATAATGAAGAAATTTATATATGTAACATTAGCTGTATGTACACAACACTGTAATTGGGCATTAAGCCTGTTGTGTTGTATATTAAAGAAATAAATTTAAAAAATGAATAAGTAAATAAATTGCCGTATCATCCGCAAACCTTGTATTATAGGGAGCTAGCTTTAATGCGAGGCTGAGGAATTCAGAGTTGATTGCCAGGTTCCCCACCCCGTCGCCAAGAAACGGTCACTCGACGGTCCTCGGCAGGGTTGCCAGTGCGTTGTCAAAATATTCAGCTAATACTAACTTAATTCAAAGAGTTTATGCAATTATGCAATCCCTATCGAAGATCCCTGTATATGTGGACACACGCAAATTAGGCTGTGATAACAAATGCTTCAGTTTTCTCCCTCGCTTCTTCGTCGCACTGCACTATGGCCTTCCTTATTACTTCTCTAGCTTCGCTGTGTATAGTTTGCCCTCTCTTACGCTGTGAAGCCATTGTCAAATGAATAATAAGCAACAAAACCGCAACCACAACAGCACACAACAAATAACCAACCCACACTCTCTTCAGAATGACATTCATATGACAATTTTTTAACCCTAGCAACGCTGATATATAGAAGGAGGGTAAGGGAGTATTGCAAAAGTCGGGCAGAAAAATTGTTGAAATTCTTCCCCCTTTACCTCAGCCCCCGCTGGTAAACAAGCTAGCTCCCTATAATACACCTTATCATCTCCTGCTGAATTGCTGTCTTCATTTTGCAGGCTCTTTTCACTCTCTCTTCTAGATAGATATTAAATAATGTAGCACCTCCTGTCGAACTCCCCTTCCAATCGCACTCCCCTCTGTCATTTCCTCCCCTATTATAATAGTTACTTAGTTCATAGAAGTTTCTTATGTCTTCCATCTTTCCATTTCAACTCAGCTTTCTTTAGAACTTTCAAAACCAATAGCCAATTCACGCGGTCAAAAGCCTTTTCTAGATCAATAAATACCACATATACTCCTTTTTTGTTCCTCTATAAACCTTTCAACAATCACCCTTAATACAATAAGCCAATTGCGTCTCTTGTGTCCTTATCTCTCCTGAAGCCGAACTGTTCCTCCTCAACTTCTTCATTTGTAAAAAAAAAAAAATGAAATTTTTGAGTTTTACATCCCACGGTTATGCCGGTTAGGCTAAAGAAGACGGTGAGGATGAGAGATGAATGAAATGATGAAAGTGGGAGAACCCCGACAAAACCCACACACACGGTGTTTGTCCACCACAATGTTCACTTGGCGGGAGCAGGGTTTGAACCTGGGACCCCTAGCACCAGAGGCGAACGCTCTACCACTGACCCATTTCTTCATTTGTAATCCATTTGTAACTATCATGGCCAACTTCTTCATTTGTAATCCATACAATGTTCTGTTTACTATAGAAACAAATATTAATACTGAAATCTAAATATGATTACGGCCGTTGTTCTACTTTTGAAATAACTAAGTTGAAACAGTACAGGTTGTAAGTTTCAATTAAATCGTCACATTGTTCCTAAATCGGCAAATTGAATATACCCTAGTTACATGTATTAGAGTGAAGTAGGTAACAGATAGCACAACTAGTAACATCTATTAGCTCTATTATTTACTATTAAGAATTAATATGACACAGTGAGTCGTTTGTCGTTTACATATACACGCAGGATTAAATTTGTATTCAAAATAAATTCATCTTTACAACGCATCCTCCATATTCCATGGACATGGCACTATCCGACTACTAGTACAGGATTTGTCCATAAAGTAATGAGACTGGTCGCCCCGCAGTTTTCCAGTCGCCAGCACCGCACTCCCCGGCGGGGGATTTGTAATGGGAAGGGGGTTTAAGCTAAGCAACGTACCTGGCAGCAGTCGCGTCTCGTCTGAACTCTGACGCAGTGAGGATCACGCGTGTCGCAAAAGCTGGTTTTGAGTTTTTGTCACAGCAGGAAACGTGATAAATGTAGTGTTCGCATTAAATTTTGCTTTCACCTGGGCAAAACCGCTTCCGAGACGCTTATCTTGGTCAAGAAAGCTTACAAAGACGACGCCCTGCCAAGGGGTCAGATTTTCCGCTGGTTCAATAAGTTCAAATGAAATCCTTGAGTTTTACGTCCCAGAATTATGCCGGCTAGGCTAAAGGAGACTGTGATAATGAGAAATGAATGAAATGGTGGAATGAAGAAAGTGGGAGGAATGGGAGAACCCCGAGGAAACCCACAACGGACGGGAAATTGTTGAAGACCACAGAGCGATCTGGACGCCCTTCAACGAATAGTTTGGACAAAAATGCGGCCAAAGTGAAAAATCTCCCGGATACCGACCGTAGTTCGAGCGTAAGATCAATCGTCAAAGACCTTAACATGTGTAAAACAACGGTTCATAAAATTATTTTTGAAAAGATGCCGTGATAAAAACTCAAAAGCAGCTTTTGCGCCACAGATAGCCCTCATTGCGTCAGAGCTCGGACGCAACTACACCCACCACAAATCTCTCCGCCGGGAAGTGTGCTATTGGCTTTTGGAGCATCACTTTACGGACAAAACCTGTATGCTCCATGTGCTAGACAATCATCTGCAGAGGATCAATGATATCACAAAACTACAAGACCTTCTGGTTACTCCATATGAAACATTGATCGTTTATTTAGAGTAAAAGCCAGTTAACTATCTGCCGTGAATAAGACTGGACTCGAACCCACATAACTGCCTGGAAAATGTAATATTAGTCACCACCGCACGTTAGACGTTTCCTATACATAAAGACAACGCCTTTAAAGTTTAAGCAACTCTAAATTTGCTTGTGATAAGATCAAAGGGTGGGGTTTGTTTGGAGTGGTGTCCCCTCCAAGCTTAGATGTCTTGAGATGCATCTCAAAAAAAGAATGGGCTCAAAGGCAAGAGATCACAGAACATAGAATTAAAACCAATAGGGGGAACAGGAAGGACAAACTGAAAGTTTAGGTAAGGACGATGGAAGAAAGATGGAAAAACAGAGAGGCAAGAAAATAATGCTTCACTTATCTGATCATCGTTTGTTTTAGATACTCCTTGATTTTTTTTCCTTTGCTGTAAGTCTCAAGACGTTTTATCTATAGTGAGGACCTTATAATGCTGTTTACAATGCATGAGGTAGAAACAGTATACTTTTTTTTTTTCACCTTTAAGTCTATTGTGTGCATATTTCTTGCTTTACTTTTCCTATCTGCTATTTATCTTCTTTTCTGTTTTCCATTCTTTTTCGTTTTCAAATAGATTTTCTTGACGTGAATAAGAAATTTTATTAATTTCTTTTCTTCAAAGCCATATGATTTTTTTTTAAATAAGTAACCAGAACAAGTCCCTGTTTCTATGTGTAACACACTGCAGAACTTTGAATGTAAAATGTTGAAGATTTAATAGCGTAAAAGATAAAGTGGCCTGCCTTTAAAATATTCTTTACAGACAAGGAAGCAACTAGAGCCAGTTCAGAGAAGGCCAGATCCCTCCTGAAACATAATTTGCCTCCAGCAAGTTTTTATTAGGTAGCAATAATGCGCTATGTTTAGTACAGTTCTTGTAAAGCTATGTAGTGTAGCTTTTGAATTTTGGTTTATTCAACACTGACTCTACTTCGTCAACTCCTCCATCTTTTCTGTTTCTTGTATACAGCTTTGAAACTCAGTTGTCAAAATGTCTCTACTCTACACTGTGATAATGGATGTGTGGACTGTCATATTACACCTTTCATATCTGAAGATGAAACTTGAGTGCTACTAAGTTGTCAAGCATAGTTCAGGGGTGGATCCAGGACCGACTTCTGGGGGGGGGTTGTCATACTGCTAGTTTAAAGGGCTCCAAACTCTGGTATTGGTTTTATTTATATATATAAAATAAGAAAGTTTCCTCTTCTGAGGGGGGGAATCGCCCCGATTGTCCCCCCTGGATCCGCCCCTGGCATAGTTCAAGGACAGTAGATTCCAGAAATAATGTCAGACGAGACGCTGAAACAGTTACACTTTTCAGGACGAGACGGTACTTTCATGACGCCTTTCGAGACGGCACAAACTTAAATTTCTTCTCCGTCTATTCAAAACGTATTTAAAAATGAAAATAAACATTATTATAGATTTTCTGAAAGGTTTTTCAATTTTCAGAAGTAAGGGACTCCTACCCAATATTTTTGTCATGTCATAGTCTCATAGAAAGAAATATTATTTAAACTCAGTTGACTCTCTATCATAATAATAATAATAATTCATTGATTAAATGCAATTATGAATTAAGAACACTGGCAATTAATTAATTGACAAATAAATCTATCAACAAAGGCCACAGTGACTCAGTGGTAGATTCGTGGAGTCCCAATTTGCGTCAAGCAGGCTTTGAATAAACAAATACCATACACATAGGTTTTCCCGGCGTTCTCCCGTTTTTTCCACTTTCTTCATTCTACCATTTTGTCCATTTTCATCATCACTGCCTCCTTTAGCCTCGGAGCATAATAGTGGGACGTTAAACTAAAAAGAAAATACCAACATGGAGGATGATTGTCCCCTATAATAGACTCATAAAAATTACAAGTAATATATCTACAGCATTTATGTTAACTGTCTTAGAAGGTTCGAAATTTAAATTTTACAAGTAAATGAATAATTTTGTATGTAAATATATCACGAAAGATGATTGCTGTAATTCAGCATAACCCCTGTTGCATTATATTTCAGTAAATAAATAAATAAGTCATCTTTTAAAATATTTACTACTGAAGTTACGAAATTAGTCATTTCTGGTATTAGGATAATTTAATCTAAAAGCTCCCAATTTCTCGGCAAATATAGCATTTCACACACAACTGGTTCAGTAAAATGTTCAGTGCTTATAAATTACAAACGGTTGAAAATTAAAGGAGAGCAATTATTGAGAACAAAATTCCATAGGGCTCATCGAATCAGATATTCCGTGTTTCCTACAGGGTCTTCTACAATGGGATCCTGGGAGACCCTGAAAATTTTAAATAGCAATGCATGTATTAATTAACATCTTCGAAAGAGAACATAAACTTTTGTAGGAAAACTTTATTTCTTGTGGGATATGGTTTACGAAATGGCCATCATTCCATTGCAAATTCTTGCTCAGTCAGATAAAAGCCAGTCAATTATCAAGTTACAAACTTCATTACTTAAAATTTTCTGTTTTCTACTGTGAGCTTTATAGTGCAAAAAGAACGCTCCACATAATGAGCCTTCTGACATTTTCTATCTGATTTTGTTTCACACCTTTCTTTTTCCATTGTCATTTAAAACCATTGGACGTATTATCTAAATATGCAAGTATTGCAAGTTAAATGTTGGCTATTTCATAAACGGTGTCCCATACGAGAAAAAAAAAGTTTCCTACAAAAGTTGTTTGATTTTCTATGATATTTTCATCGACGTTAGCCATTACATATCTTGGTATTTAAAACCTTCGGATGACCCCGGGCCCCATAATAAGGTGGTGTATAAGTCAAACAGAGCATTCGAAGCACCCTTTGATATATTCCTATCTCCCTTTTGGTTTTGCCCTTTTATCTCCAACTGCCTGTGATTTATAAGCACTGGATGTGTTATCTGAAACACTTGGTATAAAAGAAATCGTAGGCACATTACAGGAAATTTTCGAACGTTGAGAAAGCAACTAGTCTCAGACCTAAAAGGAGTAAAGGACAATAGTTTAGCTTAAAGGATTGAATAATTTAAGTTAACCTGTTGGAAGAGACCTTTCCATCTAGATAACTCCAATTTGAACTCCACGGTGGTGGCTCAGAGGTAGAGCGTTCACATTTGGTGCGTGGGGTCCTCGGTTTCTCGCCAAGTGAACTTTGTTGTGGACAAACACCGTGTAAGTGGGTTTTCTCGAAGTTCTCCCGTTTCCTTCCATTTTCTTCATTCCACCATTTCATTCATTTCTCACCATCACTGTCTTCCTTAGCCTAGCGTGGGAAGTAAAACTTAAAAATTTTATTTTCATTTTTTTTTTAAATTTGCTTCCAATGGATACAAATATATTTTTCGAGACAAGAACGCACTTTCACTACTTTTTTTTTTTTTTTTGAGACGAGACAGCTCCAAATTAAATCTCATGGTGAACGTTACACGTGAATGGTGGTCTGTGAATCTGCTGACATCTACTTGGATTTCAAGGATGGTACGGAGTCCATGTAAATATAAGATCTAATGATTAATGAGCTCGGTATTGTACAGAACATTAAAAAAAAAAATAATAAAACAATATCCACCTGAAGTTGGCTTGTTTTTACATATTTTTCCCGTTTTTAAATAAACATACTGAGTGGGTACTTAATATTTGAGGTAGCTTTATAGAAGATGTATTTCGAATTAACCTTTCATATCTCTTGAGCGTAAAATTTCTGTGCAGGCAGTTGACTACATTATTATTATTAACTTCGTCTTTTAGAATTTAGTGTCACTCTTTTACCAACGAAATGTCAATCCCTTGCTTTTTTTTTTTTTTTTTTTAAATAACTTTCTACCCAAACATTGAGGCAGTCAAAGATATCATCACCAAGTCAATACATAAGAGAAAAAAAGCCCAGAGATCGCTCTGCATATATCATTAACCTAATTATATTTTATTACTTGTTACGACTACTGGTGAAGATAGGGTGAGTGTGAATTAACATATACTCGCACATATAAACAACTTGGGAACCGTCGTAGTACGATTTTGATGATGTATATATATTTTTATGGAATGTCATGGCAGGCAAGAAATGTGCGTTGCGTGTATATTCTATATTACCACTACGTTTGGTATGTGTCATGAGTGTGGAGAAAGGAATATTTCGTAGCAGCTGGGTGGCCGTCATACATCTGTCTCCCCTCTTGTCCCCTCCATACTCTCTTCATTTTTTTTCTACGTACCCTTCAGATGCCGTGTTGGCTATTAGTTCCTGAAGCTTTTTGGTAGGTCAATCCATCAAACAATGTTAACTCCTGCCTAGTCAAATTCATTTAACGTGATCGGCATTCGTTTATGCGTACCAAATACATCACCCATCGCATGTGTGAGAAGTATACAGAGAAAATGAGAGATCGTACATATGTTCTCTTTCGATCAGACACACACCACACGCCCAGCTTTGTTCATCGCATCATTCCAGTCGTCCAGCAGTATATATAGATTGTTCTTTATATATATATATATATATATATATATATATATATATATATATATATATATATATATATATATATATATATATATATATATATATATATATAATAATATATATATATATATATTCTTATTAATAAGTAAACTTACTTCTGTTACCCCAGTTGTATGGTACCTACATTAATTAATAACCGAACTTGAGATTTTTCATTTAGCCTAACACATATAATCCTGCTGTTTTAGCCGTTGTTGTTTCTTAAATATTTAAGAACCAGAAGATTGATCTCTATATGAAACACATCACGTATTATAAAGGTGCTGTGATAAAATACGTAAGAAATCTCCTGATATGTTAATCTAGTAATATATATATATATATATATATATATATAATTTAGGATACCTATAAAAGTTCAAACTGTGAAAAAGAGTAATTTTTACACACCGAAAATCTCACTTGGAGATCTGAGAACCAGTTTTGATTTTATTAATTTATTAACAGAAGTTTTATAAAATAAATCTTGTTGTTGTTGTTGTTGATTCTCTCCATTGATAAAATAGATATATCTTATTCATTACCATACATTATGGATACATTTATTTTCAATTTATTATACTAAGGCTAAAAGGAAATAAGTTTTCGAAAGTTTTTTTTCATATAAAGAGAATTATGTTAGAATTTGTGAAATATTGTTTATTGGATACTGTATGACTTCTTGAATTATAAAATTCAATAATTGTATTGGCATGTAATAATAATAACAGAGAAAAATATCCAAAAATGATATATACATAGACTGCATTGATCTGAGCAAACTTACTTGCGTGAAAGTAAATCCTTATACACCGTGTTTGAGAAAATTTACAAAAAACTAATCTTTGTGATGTCAGGAAAATATGTTGTTCGTAGTCAGCAATAACAAGTTTAAAAACACATCCAGCAGCGTCATTTCAGATCTTGCCAAAGAGCGAAGTGGGGAGACAATCTATCGCCATAGAGTTTCTTGTTTTTTTTATCAGTAGGCCTATACAGTTAATTAATAAAATCTGTAAAAAAAAAGCTTAAGAAAATATTAGCCAGCTTTAACAAAAGAGCTAAAAAGTATGAAATAATAAAACCGTTTAAAAGCAGAAAACATTAATAATAAAGTTCTTAAAAACAGAAAATATTAACAATAAAGCTCTTAAAAGCAAAAAATATTAATAATAAAGCTCTTAAAAGCAGAAAATATTAATAATAAAGCTCTTAAAAGCAGAAAATATTAATAATAAAACTCTTGAAAGAAGCAGAATTGTAAAAAAAAACAGTAACTATTATTAATAAAGCTTTTAATATCAGAGAATATTAATAATAAAGTTCTTGAAAGCAGAAAATAATAATAGTAAAGCTCTTAAAAGTAGAAAATATTAATAAAAAGGCTCTCAAAAGTAGAAAATATTAATAAAAAAGTTTGAAGTTTGTGCTATGTCAGATAAATTAATCTCATAAAATTATCATGGGACTTTATTTCATATTAGGTATTAAGTTGTTTGGCTTGGCACAGAGCATAAATTTGTTATTTGGACCTGGGGACGTTAACTAAAAAAGAAAGAAAAATATTTTTTTCGTTTCTTACTGTAAACTACAAATGAATTTAGTGTAACAGTAAAAGGAAAATGATAAAATAAGTATAATATTTATTATATATAAAAATAGCATGCTAATATAACATATTCTCTTAGTTTAAAGTACACCAAAAGTCATCTGTATAGTGTTCTGTTATTCCAAATATTTTAAAGCAGGATTATTTAGACAATCCAGAATAATGGGAATCTAACTACTACATCAATTCAAATTAAAACGAAATCACGATAAGATTAAGAATATTCAGGTCACCATATTATAGCCACACACAGCTTATAGCTTTCCTCTATTTTCAAAACTTGACTCCCAGTCCTTTGAAACTTTATATTCTATTGGCGCCTATACACTTCTCCCATTTGGAAATTTGTTCGTTTATATTATTATAAATGTAGTGAAATTTCGTGCTATTATGCTGCGTCTAATAATATAACACATTCTGCTCCAAAAGGCTCTTACAAAACTTTATATCCTATTACATTCTTTCCGTTTGTTTTCACCCTTTACTGTACATATTGGCAGTTGGTAACCACATAACATTGCTAGAGCTATGATTTTGTTTCGGGAATGTTCAAATCTTGATGCTATAAGGTTTATATTAGCATACCGTTTTACGGTGGCTGTTTTACTATATTTCTACAAGGGATATGCTTTCGTGACCACCGTGGTGGTTTGAAGTTGAAGAAAGCAATAGCAAACAGAGCCAGACAAGTACTACAGATGGTTAGACTACCGAAATAGAATGAACATGAGCAGTGCTCGAAAATATTTATTCTGGTTTAGGCGCCAGTTTTCAAAATTAAGGGCTATAATAATAAAAAATCAAAATTTTTGATACATGGGTTTACATATTTTGGATTAAAATTCTCTAGGAACCAGGCTCGCATTTCCAGTCCCATGGCAACCTTGTGTTTAGAATTGTTCGAACACTGAAAAAAGAGAAATATTAGCATAAATTCGGTTTGCACCAATTTGTTAGTTATTATTTTAAAAGTTCGACTTTCTCTTTTTTAATAACCTCGGACGAGTTAGTGTTCTGAGCATACAAACATTTTTCTCTCGTCAACTTTAAGTGCGAGTAGTTTGGTATATGGTGATGAACTAGCGAAAGATTACACCATGAGAGAACTGCATTTCATACGTTTTCTGAGATCCACAAGAAAGACAAAAAATCATATATACAAATGTTTGAAGAGTTTTAGTACTTTGTTTAAGTTTCATTAGAGAAGCTTGGTTTACCTTATACACCGTATTGTTTCACTCACTAGAACAGAATAATGTGTCAGGACATGACCTATCACTAACATTCGTACTGAATTCAATAACCAGAGGAATCGGTGGCTCAGTGCTAAAGAGCTCACCTTTAGTCGAAGAATCCCTGGTTCGATCTTAGGCCATGTAATTTGTGGTGGAGAACACCGTGTCTGTGGATTTTCTCTCGGGACTGGGCTTTCCTCCTACGTGATCATTCCATCAATTATTTTTTATAATCGTTCACTTTCATTAATCATTCATCTGTCAGCCTACAGACGATAAACATGGTGCGTGATATTAGAAACTTCATTTCATCCACTAACATAAAAAAAAGTCGGATGCTTATTAGATCCTTTGATGTATGTATACTCTTGTAAATTAGAACATTATAGGCGTAACCTTGTCCTTAGATATTGGAGTATATTCAAATAATTGATTAAAAAAAGACATAGTTTACTTTTCAAAGAAATCTTAAATTCGTATACTTTTTAAAATTCTTTTTATTAGCAACGTCGTAGCTACTTAGAAAATTTGCATAATATCTTTCTCTATCCGTTTCCCGTTTGTGCGGCGCAGTTTCCCTTGAACCGACAGATGACGTATAAACATGGCGGTCATTATTTTAAGCCTGTGCGTAACAGATCGAAAGTCAATCCCAAATTTAGACTAACGAAATGAAGTCTTTTCTTTAAACAGTATTTCATAGCGCAATACAAAGAAATTAGTGGAAATGTCCATTCTATTGTCAATTACTGTATCATTTCAACAGAACAGAGTAACTGAAATCAGAACAAACTAATTATAAACTGTTTTCAATAGCATCTTCATATTTTTAAATAAACAAGTTTTTATCTACAATACTTTATGTTTTATTAACCTTTAAAACGTGAAAGGTTTTATTGGGCTTCGCTGTACTAGTAATTTACGTTTAGGGGCGTAACTGTATCTATCCTGATTTATCCTGAGTTCCCTCGTGGCTAAGCGGTTAGCGTACGCGCGTTTGGCGCGGGAGACTCGGGTTCGATTCCTGGCGGGAGCTCATGTGGTTTGGATTCCATGTTAATCAGTAGGTTCCGTCTCATATAGACTCGCTGCTGAAAGGGGACGTTGAACTTAAGGCCAACTCAACTCAAGATTTATCCGAGACTGATAACGAAGCTAGACTTATAAGAGTATTTGCTCTAGAAAAGATGAAATACAAATTAATCAACCAATTATTGCAATTAAAAACGGATTTTAACCGTTTTTACGGTATTGATGTTGAAGTTCTAATTTGGAAGGATTTTCATCCTTCATTTATTTCTTGTTTTCTTCGAGAAATTAATGACAAGATCACTATGCATCGTACGAGTTCAATCGAACTCATCTAATCCGAATCAAACTTGGCATGGTGGTAGACCTTGATATGCTATGGAAAATAAAATTCTAACGAAGAGCTTTTATTTTCACGAGTATGTGTAAGTTTTATGTCTTATGCCGTTTGATTTCTTTGTTTACTTCTCTTATAAACCAAAAGTAATACCCACAAATCTTATCTATACACCTAGATATAGCAAAAGTAAAGTAAAAATTTACAACATATGTACATACAATGTATATATACCTGTACACACGTTGTGTGTGTGTTGCACATATTTTTTTCTTTTTTCTTGTACTATAGCTAGTACGTATAAACTTAAAGCGAGATCAAAACAGAAAGAACTAACCAAAAGATCTCTCAAACTCATTAAAATGAAATCACTTCAGCCAGCTTCGTTAGAAAATGCTCGTCTCTCCTCCTTTTGCTCTCTCCACCCTATTCACCCGGTTTCGCTCCCTCATTTTCTCTCTGTTTCACAGTCCTCCTTCTCTCCAAAGAAGTGGACGGACTCCACGCCGCGGCTTAACTTCATTACGATTCATCAGATACCAAGATTAGTTTATCGTTTGTTCTTCGGCATCGTTGCGTTAGGTAGGTAGGGGGGAGATTCTCTTCTTAACGCCGGCATATCGGATACAGTACAGACCACTCGTTCTCTCTATCTCACTTGCATTTAGACCTTCTATGGCTTAATCCGATCTCTGCATTCTCTATACATACATATACATACATATATGCATACTACCTTTTCTTTCTTCCCCCTCTCACTACTTCTCCTCTCCCCGCCATTGGTTTAGTACGGTTCCTCCTATTCTCCATCTCTATTCCTCGCACAACATACTTTGAAATCCTTCCTCTCCCATTTTTTTCTTATTACTGCACTCATCTGAGCTTAACAATGCGATTTGGTAAGTCTTTATCCTAGCAGCTTCATTTCGTCTCTCCTCCCCTCTTCTCTCCTCTTTTTTTTTCTAAAAAACACATGCGTAAAAGCTCTGTCCTAACATTTGGAAGCACACGATCTTTATATGTTCGGACATTATGAAAATATTCATGTACTGAATTAGTATACTAATCTTACATTGTATGCAAAGAAGGGCGAACTGTCTTAATTTAACTGGAAGAACAGGTTTTTCTCATACATGTGGGCATATTTGTGTGCTGTTGTTTACCCTTTACTAAATATTTTATGAATTCTGTTATAAGTACAATAGGTTAAATGTTTAATTTCTTTTTTAAAAAAATATCTAACAAAATTTGAACTATCTTGAATAGTGAGAACTACTTATTCCGTTCTTTTAGTCCAATTTGATTATATGCAACAACAATTTACATTATTTCCCCAAAGATATATATATATATATATATATATATATATATATATATATATATATATATATATATATATATATATATATATATATATATATATATATATATATATATATACAGTGGCGGATCTAGAATATGCTCAAGAGAGGGGCTAAACCATAGTTCGCCTCTTGATATACTGTAAAACAGGATTGAAGTCCATTTTATCCAGTGTATACCTGATGGTTAAGGGGGTCTATAGCCCCTCTAGCCCCCTTGGATCCGCCCTTGTATATATATATATATATATAAATGGTGTCTCAAAAGTACCCTGACATAGGGTAACTCTGTTATTATCAGAATTACAACAAAATGTAATGTAAGAGGGGAAACCGTCTTTTCGGTTCGCGGAGGTGGATAAATTTTGTGAGAGTATGGTGAATGGGGCATGTTTAAAGTAGGGGTTGGACTTTAGCATAAAAGGCAGTAACTTCATTCACCTATGTTGTGGGTACAGGTAAATAGCAACGTTGAATTTTCATTTAACATTGGGCGCGTAAAGAATGTACAGCCCAAACGCCTCGTCCGATTAAAAAAAAAAAAAAAAAAAAAAAAAAAAAAAAAAAAAAAAACTTTCACTTTAGATTGAAAACATGTTTGGAGGCGGTTTCCCTTCTTAAATTTTGTTGTAACTCTGATAATAACAGAGTTACCCTATGTCAAGGGACTTTTGAGAAACCCTGTATATATACACAAAAAAGAAATTGGCGTACTCAAGAGCGCTTTGACTTTTCATCTTCTTCTCTCCTGTAGTCTGCGAATAACAAATATAATTGAAAATGTGCTTGTCCAAAAGGGCAGTCTCCTTAAAAAAGGAAGTAACAGTGATTCTTAAAAAGAGGACTTCTAGGTTTTAAATGAAAGCGTTAGCTACTACGCTACGCGGGGCCACTCATCCCGATTTTGCCTGGATATTCCCGATCTTGGAGAAAATACCCCGTGTCTTGATGTGGCTCTCTCTTGACTTTAAAAATGTCCCGACTTTCACATTTATTGATGAACTTGGTTATTATTATTATTATTATTATTATTATTATTATTATTATTATTATTATTATTATTATTATTATTATTATTATTATTATTATTATTATTATTATTGGAACTTTAGATTCTAGGTTGTCATTGAGAGTCTTCAAAATAAGAGAAAACCTTACAACTGCAGCAGGCAGGTAGCAATGTGCCTGGCAACAGACACTCTTTGTAATTGATGAATTTCGAACTTTTAAGGTAGCAACAAATAACCAGAAATACTCTATGCATTTAAATGTGAGCAGCATATGCTCTGAGTACATGAGTGCTTCAGGGATTGAGTATCCATTGGAGATTTTTAGCGGATGCTCAGCACCCACTGAATTTTTCCCTTTCTTTGGCCAATATTGTTAAACAGATTTGCGATAGGAAAACAAAATTTCCATTTTATAGATGTATTTAGGTATGTATCTAACGTATAGGGCTATATCTCGGCCACGTACTATTCAACTAGCCATATTTTTATTAAAATTATTCATTTTATAGATTCATTTTATAGAAGGTTTAAGTTGTTTAGATTCTTCATTCACTACAAAGCTATATAACATTATTATGGAAAATAGAAAAACTAGTACATCTCTCTCTGCTTAAATACCAGCATCCTGCATGAAATATCCCTACGTTTTGTTTTAGAAAGGTGGCAAACCACCTTAGGTGACGCTAGCGTGATATAATTTACTGCGAACTGATGGCATTGGCAGGAGGGAGAAACTACTATGTATAGTGAAAAATAAATATATCGTATACATGAAAATATTTTGTAACCTTCTACTAAAGAAATGGTTAAAGGTCTGGCAAAATCATATTTTAAAAGGGTCCTGGATATAATGAAATTTAAGAACTTTGGGTTAAGTAAAATTCCTGTTAATTTGGATATTTCTTATTTGTCTGTTGTCTTCCGTGTTTAGTTGCAAAAATATATCCGCTTTTCATCCTCAATCGCGATCTTACTGTACTTTTCCATTGTTTCACACTTAACCTTTACGAAAGATCTAAAAAGGAAAAGAAAGAAGTCTCCAGAATCCTTTAGTGTCTGTCGGAAAGTATCAACAACCAAACACACGATAACAATCAACTCAATAAATTGTTTTTAAAACCGTTCAGATTAGGTCATGCTCTGTTCAATTTTTCACTTTTATATGGTCACATCCTAATTCCGTCTAGACATCCTTCAAAGGATAACATCAGATTTCCATGTTTTGAATGTTGTTGTAGTTCGGAATCGGAAAGAAGAAAGAACGAAAGAGTGAAGGAAAGGAACAAATTTAAGGATTGACAATAGATAATGAAGAAAACAAGCTATTTTAATTAGCGTTGAAAACAAATTGTTGTTTGAGAGGAAAACGACAGAAAGAGAAAGAAGAGAGGAAAGATTGGGAAATGGTGAGAAATAAGTAGAGAAGCAAAAGAGAAAACTAGAAGATGAGACGAAGATGTGTTACGAAGGTTTGACAAAGATCTATTCTTGTGGTGGTTTGCAATGAATCTTATTTTTAAGAGACCAAAAGGTTTAAAAGAACGGGTGGAGTCAATAAGGCTGAAAGAAACAGAAAAGGATAGGACGAGAGGATGAGTTGTTACGATTCTAGGCTACGAGAACCATTGACCTGTTACATCTCATCCCCATTTCGTAGATCGAAAGAAAAAAAATAAATGAAGGAATTGGAAAACTCAAAGATCTTCCTTTTTGTGTCTGTGTGTGAAGCCTCGATAAGTATTCACATCACCAACTTGGAAATATAAGAAACGTTGAATGGATGAATACGTATTATATACAACAATGACGCGCTTGTTTCACTGATTGACGTAAAGGGCCATGCTAGGGCTAACTATGGGTCTTTCAGGCTTATTAGTAAGACTCACTCTGAGAGCTTCGGAAAAGAAAGAAGAAGAAGAAGAAATGTATTTTTCTCACCTGCATTAGCCTCTGTTAGCAGGACGAAGAGAAATGACCTGACAGCAAGATTAGTTCCACAACTTATTCCTTTCTTTTAGTTTTGTTTTGACCTCCGACGACAACAGCTACAACTACAAAAAAGGAACGTTTGAAAAATCCTCTCCTCTCTGAAGATCATAACAAGAAACGTTGCCGAAATATTTTGGATGAAAATGGATAAAAACAAAATTAAAACAATTTTTCTCCAGAAGAAAATGATATTCCAATATAATTGATCAGAAATAATGTAATTATTATGCCATTCTTGTAATTACAGAAATGGATTTACATTATTTTACTCCCATATATGGATTACATAAAATTTCATTATTTACATAATTCAAGATCATATTAGTACAATATTAAACAAATCCTGCCATTTTTCACTTCTAGAACTTATACCGAAAGCTTGACACATTTCGATATTGATCACTTTAAAAATTATGCGAAATCTTGACACAAATATTAGGGTAGTCGATCCCAGAAATTGTGCCGAAAGATTTGACGAATGTTAACGTTGATCCCTTCCAGAAGTAATATGAAAAGCTAGAAACATTTTGATATTAATCACTAGAGCAGCCCACGCCCACATTATGTTTTATTTTTTGTTTAATTATGCTTTATTTTTTCCAAATTATGCTTTAGTATGCTTTATTGTCAATTTCAATCATTGTTTAGCATTAATCGTGTATAATGTATAATATTTACTATACATTAATATTCTAAATATCTTGATCTATTCATTAATATTTTATGCAATAAGTTTCTTTCATATTTAATGAACTTTCCACTTAATGCACTGTAAAGAGATATGCTTTACTCGTGTCAGTTTTTTTTTTTTTTATCACGTGTGTGCACCTTAAAGATGCATATATCCAGAAAGGGAAAGTAAAAGATGCCATCAAAAAAGTACAGAAGGTGCTCAAGTTCAAGAAGTACACTTAACAATATAGTGTGGAGTTTTGTGTACTATTTACTGTTGGCGGAAAGTTGTCTTCTTTTCCTTTTTTCTTTTCTCTACATCAAAGGATTACACTGAAAAGTTTACAAATATAAAAATTAGCTTTTCGTTGTTGCATTGTTATGTTCTCAATGATTTTTCATTGCAAATATTGTTTTTAAAAAAAAAAAAAAAAAAATTAATACAGTATGTTAAACTTACAGTTAAACAGAATTTTCCAAGAATTGTGCTATATATTTTAAATTATGCTTTATGCTTTATTTTCTATAATTATGCTTTATTATGTTTTTAAAATTAGTTTCTTCTGGACCTTTAGACAACCACAACCATGTTCAAGGTACCAACCATATGTGTAAATTGCTGTTATGCTTTTTATGCTTTTGGGTTGCTCTATTAATCACTTTCACAATAGCAAAAGTTTAAAAATATCTTGATGTTAACTATTCTCAGAAGTGAAATCATAAGCTTGACACATTTTGATGCTGATCACCCAAATCAAAATGATGCCAAATCTTGAAACAAATTTGACAGTTGATCTCTTTCAGAAATTATACAAACTCTTGACATATTTTGACTTCGATCACTCCTACAAGTAATGCCAAAGTTTGAAAAGCATTTGACGTTGGTAATTTAAACAAATAATCCAAGAAATTGGCATGTTTTGAAGTTGAGTGTCTCAGAAAATATGTTTTACTGTGACAAAACGGACACATTTTATAATTATGCTCTTACCGTAATTGAGGCGTTAACTCCAAAAAGGCCACATACTCATACTCATCTTCCGTGAGATCAGTTTTAAAAGTTGCATAGAACTACAAATATGTGTTCATTACAAAGTAATTAATGATATTAGACAATGTTTTCTAAACATAAAATAATTTTAACATTTATAGATTAGTCTGTTTCTATCTGATACGATTTCTTTTTTACTTTATTTTATTTATTTATTTATTTGCAAACCTGTTAGTGTGTAGCTCCAAATGTTCTGGTTTTTTTTTTTTCCTTCGGGTTCATTGCAGTTTTCTTAAGAGGTTCATTTGTCATGCAGTTTACGAGCCAAGAATTTTGAATTTCTTTAGTGAAAGTTCTATACGCCCTCTAGTATAAAATACACTAGTATACTTCTGATACATATTCCCAGCACTGTTTGAAACATTCTTTGACTTCAGAAAATGTCTTTGCAATAATCAACTTAATCAACTTACCAGAGGTAGTGGTGTAGGTATGTCCTGTATTTATTTCTTTTCGTTTTTCTTTTTCTTTCTTTCTTTCTTTTCTTTTTTTTTACTTCCTACTTCCATTCAGTCTTGTTTACCAGGTTTCTTTTCACCAAGTTTGGTAACATTTAATGATGGTTGTAAACTAATAGTACCCATTTTCTAACATATATATACAAACATCGTATCCATCCTATCTGCGTCCTGAAATGAAGCCAGACACAACTAATAGAACTTTTTAAAAATATATCTACTTACCTCTGTATTGCATGTAAAATCCTTAATTTCGGAGTTCTTTTTTTTCTTTCTTTTTTTCTTTCTTTTTCTTTTCTTTTCTTTTCTTTCTTTCTTTCTTTTTTTTTTTTTTTTTTTTTTGAAAGATGAACAATTGAAAACAGAAAGGAGGGTTCTAAAACCCTCAAGAGCCTTTTCCTGCCGAAATTACTTATGATTGCAATCGTGTTACAATCTGAATGTTGATTACAATAACAACTAACAATAGGATGCATCACTTAACAAAACCTTTTTGACTCACATCTCTGCAAGGAACAGTAATATATTCTTTTGAAAATTTTTCCTCTTCTATGTTTGGTTATGGCATTATCTCCTTCTGCGAAATAACTGCTCACTATTAAGACAGGAGGCACTGCATATAACAAAAAAAAAAAAAAAAAAAAAAAGAGGGTGGGGAAAAAGTTTACGTTTGAAGCGAAAATCCCTTCCTCTAACATCACAAAAAGGTGTTGCATATCAACGATGAACAAACAAGATATTCTTCCAACAATAGGAATCTGCTTGTAGTTTTGATTATAGCAACAATGATAAACCGTGGGAAAACGGTCAATAAGCTAGCAGCTGCCGTTTCACCCTATGTTTTTGCAGAGTTCTGATGTAAAATTGTTCACGTGCATGGGTGTATGGCCAAAGCTTAGAAAAGCGATCATTTTACAGATTTTGTTGGGTTGTCGATATTGTCTGTCGCGTGGACCCAGCGTTATTGCCAATATTCTGCGGGGATACTATCTGATGGTTGAGATATAACCTCATAGGCTACATGCGTATGTGTCTGTGTATATATGTTATTTTTTAAAAGCTTCATATAAAACGTTTTTTTAACCAGTTTAATATACAATACACCGAAACAAATGACGGTTTTATGTGAATGAGGTCGCTTTGTATGACCGTGTATCTAATGATGTTGATACATAGACATACTCAACAATGGATAATGTAGCCTTTTGTGGAAGTAATCTCGTAGCTTTTTTTTCTGTTTGTTTGTTCTGTTTTAGTTGTCTATAGAGATGCGGCATTTTTCATTAATTCTTATTCACAGACGAATTGCGAATTTCACTTCACTAGCTTTTCCATACTTAAATCCATAAACTCTTCTTGACTTTAGACCCTAAAGGAGCTATGCCCAGCTATAGATGGCGATTAGTTGAGTTATGTGTGCTCAGTACGTTTTATTATTATTATTATTATTATTATTATTATTATTATTATTATTATTATTATTATTATTATTATTATTATTATTATTATTATTATTATTATTACTTATGTCTAGTTTTCTTAATAAGAGTTCGTTACTTCTTAATTCAGGTAACTCCCCAGTTGCCTTTCGGAATCTTAAGTTAACATGAAAAAAAAAAAAATCAGGCTGGAATCGAAGGGCTGTGCAATATCAGGTGTTTGATATCGAAAATTATTTTCAACAAAATATCGAAATATGATATATCAGATATCGAAATATCGTAATAACGTGAAATACAATTCTAGATAAAGTTAAGAAAACATCAGGGCAAATATTTTGAACATATATTGACAAAACGACATAAGTTTTCTAGAATCGAGTCGAGACTAAGAGAACCCTCCATTCTGTTCCTATGCTAGACCCTGCAATATTAGGATTTTACCACCTGAGTACGTACCGCATCATGTATTTCATCTAAACTTGTCCCTGCTGACCTAATAATTATATGAAACATTTTGTTAAAATACCTTTGAGTAAAGTTTTAAAATCCAAAGGATCACTTTAAAAGTAAAAAATATGAATATTATTTTTCTAATTTTTAATTTTCCACTTTTCGCGATGCAAGTTAGAAGTTCTAATAGTCTATATTAAAAGGAAAAGTAATTATCCTTATAAATTTGTATTATGGCGACATCTAAAAATTTTCTAAAGAACATTTGAGCATGTAGGCAAAACAATGCATTCCGTCAATTTTAATCCCTAAAATTATACTTCATGTATAGCAGTAACTTAAGTTAGGTCTATATACAAGCAACACTGCTTGTCTATTGGATAAAAATACATATGTTCATAAGCCATGCAAGGAAATCGTAACTCTTGTCAAGGCAGGACGTGGCAAGCAAGAGGTAACAAAATAGCTTGTAACTTCAGGAGACAATACACGACCATAAAACATATTGCTACCATCTCATTTCCATGCAATGGTATATAAACAAACGCATGCATAATCCAAAGTCAAACTAAGTTCTATTAAAGAAAAAGAAGAAGTGATTTATATCAAGCTTTGAAAATGGTCACAGCGTATAAGAAAAAGAAGAAGAAAAAATACATAATCGAATGACAGATCCGTGATGATAAGTGTCGATGCAGGGGTCCACAGCAGGTTGCTTTTGACAATTGTCATGTTCCATAGTCTATAGGTCTACTACAAGATGAAGAATGAGTTATCATATATCATAAGAGACAAGTGTCTTTTTGTACTCTAATTCAGAAAAAATCCCCCCACGCAAATACTTCTCACTTTGATAAATTGATCCCAAGCTACGAAAAGTAAACGTATTAAGTTAACCTTCTTATATACGAGTTATTGGAAGTTTTTTGATCATATTGTTTGAGAAAAAAACTTACTTTGCTTTTATTTATTTATTTTCTGTTTTTCTACACTGCTGTTGATTTCAATAACTAGGAAACAGTAGCATCATTTCAAATTATGCTTGAGCGGTGAGGGATCCTCCAATATATTTCCATGTTTAACTTTAGTATATTAGGCATTACTGCTGTATCACCGGACCACAAGAAAATCGAAAAAAAAAAAGTGAATTTTATTTAGTTTTTCTCCCAAAATACTAGGTTGTGATCCTGGTTTACTTGGAAGTGATTCTTGCTTTTAAAAAAACAGTGTGGACGTATGGCATAAAAACTAGTGCATAAAACACGAATCAACTTGTGCTAGGTGGTCATTTGAAGCACGAATGCTATCTAACCGAGTCAGGGTAGGAGCACAACAAGGGGGTCCAAGCAGTAGCGAGGGGGTGCATCCGTAGGAAGCAGGCACATCAGCGGTAATAGGTATATGCATAAACGAGCATAGCGGGAGCTCATGTGGTTCGGATTCCACGTTAATCAGTAGGTCCACGTCTCATATAGCCTCCCTGCTGAAAGGGACGCTAAACTAAAATCAACACAACACATAAACGAGCATAGTTGAAAAACACTTTATTTGTCGTAAAATGCATGGCTTATGTGTTGCACAGCTTTGGGGGAGATACTAAATGTCATCCAAAAAATACCAAATGTACTAAATTAGGTTAGGTTTGGTTAGATGTTCTTCTTCTGTAGTTCCAATTCGTTTCTACATTTACGACAGACTATTTGCCTGTTTAGTAGATCACGCCTTTCACACAATTTCAACAACTTACACTCATTTTTTTGTACAACTCGATAAAATTCAAACACAATACTTGACAATCTTGTCATTTACGCACCATTTCCACACTGACTTTTCCATAAATCATAACAAGTGTACCTCTCCGCCAAATAGTCCCTTCCGCCTCCATATATAGTGCCGCTTACAATATCGAAAACAACCAACAACAGTAAGTATTTTCTTAACTTCAACTATTCCCCTAACCTTACTTTCACTCACTCTTCCTCACAAACCAAACTAAATTCTCCAATTCATCTGGTAAATTCTCTAAAATTGGTCTGGCGATACAGCAGTTAACCCGCATATTATTTTATTACTAAATTACAACAACTCAGGGGCGGATCCAGGGGGGCGATCGCCCCCCAGAAGAGGAAACTTTCTTATTTTATATATATATAAATAAAACCCATCTCAAAGTTTGGAGCCCTTAAAAGTAACAGTATGACTATCCACCGCCCCCTTCCCCAGAAGTCGGTCCTGGATCCGCCCCTGCACTTCCGGTTTTGGTAGAGCATTGCTAGTTTTGACGATATGTTCCTTTTAAACATTGAATCGATTGCAGAAAACTGCTGGTCGCTATAGATGGAACCTATTCTTTGGATGCTAAATCGATTCTAAGATATAAGGTTACGGTACCTGAGAATTTATAAGGCTTGTCTTGACATCAGTACTTATTATTTTTTTTAATGCAAAATGTCAGTAGTTTTTACCTACAAATGATATTCAAATAATCTTATAACATTTCAACATAGCCTCTGAGTGTTCTAATTTGTGCTCAGGTATATTTTGGAACTGGAACTGGCTACACTGACTACGTCATTAGACAGTTGAGTAGCGCAATGAGCAGCAGAACATCAGTAGTAGCGGGCATGTAAGAACTGTATTATTTTAGTTTTTACACAGTACTGTAGTGTATTGATATAATTTATAGTAAAAAAAACGGTAGTATAGTATTATTTTGTCAATTTTACTGGATAAATCTGGTTTTGATTTTTTCTTAAACCTATCCTGTTTTTCAAAACCATTTGTTCTGCTTTTCGCTTATCGTTATATAGTAACTTTTTATATAGTAACCCTGCAAAGAAACCTCTTCTCAATATCTTTTGCCGTTTTTGGATTAAAAGATCCAATATATGTCAAACAAAAATTTTCCTGTAGGCCTTTATGTCTGGAGAACTACATCTAGTGTAGCCAAACCCAAACTATCATTTAAATCTGTATGATGTGCTTATTCCGTAGAAAATAAGGAAACTCGATTTAGGGACAGTTCAAAAATTCTGTGGCCTCTGATCCAAAAACTAATTATTGGCCAGGGTCATAATATTTTGATGCTTTGGGGGGGGGGGGTATTTCTAAAATTCTTGGCCAAGATCGCAATATTTTGATCCATTTTCCCTAAAATTCTTGTTGCTCTTTAGAAATTAATATTAAAACCGGAAGTACTAGTAAATGTTAACCACTTCCGGTTTGGCAAAGTGTTACGCGTGATTATAGTATGTTCTCTTGAGACACTGAAAAAATTCCAGAAAATAAAACTCTTGTCGCTACCTACTACCGTTTATGTTTTATGACAATCAACGTTGAACCCGGAAATGGTTAAATTTTACCATTTCCGGTTAAGGTAAACAGTTAACGGAGGATACGGAACCTATTCTTGGGACGCTTAATCGATTACAAAATACCACTCTTTGATATCTCTCACTATTTTTTGGTCTGATACCTGTCAACAGACAGATGAAAGGACATGGCTATTCTTTAAGCCTTCCAACACTAATGCATAGCATATTTCGGTAGTCTAATTGGTTTGGCTCGAAATAGAATAAAATGGACGAGCTTGTTTTTGCAGTGTTAAACCTTCTGAGACTCCTTAATTCAAAGAGTAAGTGAATTAATATTACAACAAGAAAAATTGTCGTGTCATTTGCTTTGTTCGTCCTCCACCTTTCACAACAAAGGCCAACAAATTGGCTTATCTTGAGTAATGCATTTACTTTGCATTCTCAAAAAGAACAAGGAAGAAAGAATGTAAAGAAAGAGGTTAAGTTAGTTTATCATGCACGGTTCTATGCTAAACTAATATGTTAGTATAATTATGATATAATGATGGAGCAAAACAGAATATATAATAAATAGCACAAGATCATGCAATGAAAAGTTACTAAAGTAGACTTCGCAGAAACAACTAAAATACACGCGAAAATTTATCTTTTCCTAGACTCCTACACGTTTTTCCTATCTCGGCGATTAGATGAAACAATTTAATTTTCCTTTCTAAGCTGTAGTAAATTTATAGATATTTTTGTTGATAAATATAAGAAATCTTATTAGATAATTTATTTAAATGTTCATAACGTGCTTTCCTATATTTTTAATGCGTTAAACTAATAAGATCTCGTACTGTGACACAAATAAGAATGAAGATTGTGACCATGGGCTACCTGAAAATGGACTTGGTAACATCGTTGCTTCTTGTTATATGGGGCCACGGGAGCTCAGTGATGCTCTCCTCGAGGGTCTAGTAGCTAGCGCGTGCACCTTTGGTGTACAGGGTCCCTGGTTCGATTTCCGGTGGGAGAATCTTTGGAATTTTAACTGATGTCCTCGATGTTTCTGTGTTCGTGTCCCTGTCGTTCTAGGTTACTGGTAAAGCGAGTTAAACAAGTAAAAATCCAGTAAAATTAAGTAGAAACTAGTAATAAGTAGATAAGCAAGTTAATGAGGCACACCCGGTGAATCAGTTAAGTGTATATAAAAAAAAAGTAGTATTGCGTTCACCTCTGGTGCATGGGGTCCTCGGTTCGATCCCAGATCGCGCCAAATGAGCTTTGTAGTTGACAAACACGGTGTGCGTGGGTTTTCTCGGGGCTCTGACTTTTGTTCCCACTTTCTTCATTCCACCATTTCATTCATTTATCATCACCGTCTCCTTTAGCCTAGCCGACATAATCCTGGGACGTAAAATTTCAACATTTTATTTTCTTGTTATATATTTTCTTTGCCTAAATTTCATATATTTACTAGGAGTTTCTTTTAAATATATATTTACATCTTTTTTAGAACAAGACAATGTGAAAGCTGAAGCTATAGCTTAACGTGTAATCCTTAAACATCTTTCTTTACTTTCTTGCAGTTTTTTTCTACTACTTGTCTTCCCTTCACTGTTACCCGGTCTTCACTTCATTCTTAATTCTGCCCTCCCATGTCACTCCACACATCCACTGTAGTATCTTCTCCGCAAAAAATTCAACTTCTGTTCCTCTCTCTATGTCTTCTTCGTTGTCCAACATTCCGCTCGTATAATGTGTAAGGCCTCACTGACGTTTTCAAATTAAAATTGATTAAATGTACTGAGATTTATTGGTGCACTTTATTCACTTATTAATTCTAACCTTAAATATGAGCATTATTAATACAATCCAGTCTTTATTTATACTGGGATAAAGAAAGGCGGTTTTGTGATGGAGGTTTTTTTTCCCTAAAAAGGTTTTTTTTTACGACAAATTAGAAAATTTCGTTTGGTTATTTTTATTTTTAATATTTTTAATGACTTTCTTGTTCAAGTACCACTTATATTTCCCTGCAGTGGATTCTACAATCAAGATATTGCGTTAACAACATACAGTACTTGAGAGTCCATTGTTTACACCGGGACTGGCTGTCTTGATTTGTTTTCAAACCGTCATTGCAGTTGTTGCCAGCAAATGCATGTTACGCAACCATCATAATGAAAATGTTATTTTTGGTTGCCTGACCATTTTGTCAAGTGCCTGGATGTTATAATCTTGTATTATGTGTTTTATTGACGTTATGCAACCACCACATCCAAAATGTCGTTTTGGTTGCCTAACCATTTAATCAAGTACCTAGATGTTATAATCTTGTATTACCGGTATGTGTTTTACTGGTTGTCTAAATGCAATGTGGCAGGCAAAAAATAAAGTAGGCCTACTAGTAGGGGAGCTTAGGGGAAGTATCCTGCACTTTGTGTTAAAAAGGTGCCACTCGGATATGTTGTTCCCCTGATCCAACTAAGCAGGAATCGAAGTGGCCCCACTCCGACAGGTGGCCAGAATCCAATATGGCGGCTATCAAAGATGGCCGCCTCTGCGAATTCATAGTGTTGGTTTTAGAGGCATATAACTCCTTAACTAATAGTCCAATCTTCACCATTCAAAAACTAAACGACGTATAAGATAACAGGGTCTAATCAATTGGCAAAAGGTTTTACCTAACACTGAAATTAACACGTACAGAAATTATTTAATTTGGAACTTTACATTTTTTATGATGGAGTTTACTCATATTTTTTAAAATAACAAGTAAACGGCTGGGATTATCGAAAAAGATGTCGTATAACTTTTCAAAGAGTGTTAGATTATCTTTCGTTTGGTATATAGTTCATTCAGATTGGTTAATAAACAACGAAGTTATGACAATTTAAATATTCGCATTGAGTCGATTGATTTTCCCCAATTTCGAGCGAGAGTTCATTTACCGTAATAAAACATCACTGATGGATGCTGCATTGTACGAAACAAATCATTATTTTCTGATGTATTCTTCATAAGTCCCACTTTCACTAGAAACAAAAAATAGCCTGACCAACAGGCCCGTATCCAGGAGGGTCCAGGGGGGCCGCCCCCTAAATTTTTGCTGGCCCCCTAAAATTTTCACGGTAGACTTGCAAATGAACTATAATATGGTGATGAACTATATAATATGGCTGGCTACGGGCCCCCTACATTTTTGGGCTGGCTACGGGCCTACTGACCAAGCCCGGTTATGATTCCAATATGGCGACCATTAATTATGATTCATAAAATTTAGTTTCTTTCGAAATATTGACCTGAGTATCTAGATTTGTAAACGAATACGGACAAAGTAGTATCATCTATTCTATTACTATTCACTTTTATACATGAATCAAGTTTAAGAATATCTTAAGAAATTACGTGCGTAGCGTCACGATAGAAAAGTTTTATTGTTTCATCTGAATTGAAAGAGAACTGCACGGGAAGACTAAGAAGTAAGTTCATGTCTTTAAACCATAAGCATTGTCTTTATATCATTTACAATATTATAAGGAAATTACATAAAGCAATACATATTTTTTTTAATTCTTTAATAATTTCTTTCGTATTGAAGAACAGAAACACAACACAAACACTAGGTTCGATAATTTGAAATTCACAATATATCTTTTGGATTTTCTATGTGTACAAACAGTTTTATGATTTCGACGAACAGTTAATTACTTTTTGTACAAGCTATTCTATAAAGAATCATACATTTAAGTTTATCTATTTATTGGTACGTTTCCAACGTGGTGTAAATTTACTGTGGATCAACTGAATATTCAAAAATAATGAGTGCTACTTACATGAAAGTTCTATTGGTCTAGATCTTCGTTTTCAGTTTCCATCACCTTTCCACATGTTCCCCTACACATAGAACAAAAAAGCAGCACGGGACGCTTGTACTTCTACAACGACATCTTGGGGTACATGTCTTGCAGGCACATTTCAAAAAGGGTTTCCTACATACTTCGTATACAACTGGAATGGAAGTCCATGTTGGAGAAAGTTCACTTCCATTGTCAGTCCATCCCCAGTTTACTGGTGAAGGAATATGTGCTATCTTCTTTATTGCCTGGCCCCAGATTTGTCCAGCTTGGTATGCTGCACGCTTGGCGTGAAGAAGCAAGGCATCACAATTTGGAGAAAATGCAGTAAGAGGTCTGCCCTTTTCCAAAAAGAATTCTCACCGGGCTTCATTAACTTTAAATTTTTCACTTGTTTTTGAATATAATAGGACAACATATCGTTGTAGTGAATTAAACCAATCTTTGCCTATGTTGATTACAGGGTGTGAAATAGTTAGGAAAGCTGTGGTCACCTCTGGATACAAAAGCCATGTTTTCCATGCTTATAATTTTCCATGTCGGAGAAAGTATGACATTGTATCACATCCTGTAAACGCGTGGAGGCCTCGTAACGCAGTTGATTTTTCTTTTCTTCATGCTTTTGAAATATGATGAACTGGGAGAAATCAATGATGTTTCTTGGTACCGAAAGATATCCATAATTCTTCTAAACCATGTCGCTCAAAGTCGTGGAAAAACGATGCAGTAAGTATTACAACATCTGTGTCTACTGTGCGGATAACTATCTTCTTGTGTGCATTTAATGCTGCATCAAAGCAATGTAACATGATCCTACTATCATCTTCTTCTAAATGATTTCCTGATGATTTGTTTGAAAATGGAAGATTTCTTGAAGTTTCTATGTGATATCCATTACTGGTTGCTACCTCAAAGTTACTTCCTTCCTTTTCACACATAGACTTTCCAAGAAAAAGGAACAGTTCTTATTTATTTGCGACATTACGAAGGAAATCGTTACACTTGCTAGGAATTAGTGTAGTTGGTGTTACTTTTGTCCTTACTCCTACACCCCTGCTTTCTCATGTGGAAGATTTTGTGTTCTTTGAAGAGTATCTATCCCATATCAGATCCACTTGCTCTGCATTGAATGTGTCTGCATCTCTTTGAACATATTTGAAGAAATTACACTGGATATGATCACAAAATGTTTCTACTGATACTGGTTGCAAAATGTGAATCAAAATTGCTCCAGCAAATAACGAAACATCACAATAATTAGGAAAGTGTTCTTCTTTGATGTTGGCTTCACTCTCTAGAAGCATAACTAAGTCGGACTTTTTTGAGGATTGTGAATTATGGCAGAGAGACTTTGGAATTTGTTGACTCTCGTGCTGAAAGAATTCATCCAAGTCAAGTCGTCTTGTTTGACTGAAGCGTAGTAAGCGAGAGAATAGCTCAACGTCTATCTTAAGTAATTTCATTTCATTTCTATTTGTTTTATTCTTTTGAAGGGAAGAATGGAGCACTAGAGAAGACTTTTTCATGGGCGAAATCAATGGCGTCGTACATTCTACTAATCTTTCTTGCACAAATTCCTTCTATATATTAGACCCTTTTAATTCTGCTGAATATAGGGATTCAATTATATCACCGCTATAGATGATTCTGGAAGCAACATTAACAAGTCCACTATTTTCTTCCAACGGATTCCCCAATTCGACGAAAACTTCTTTCATCTTTTCAACAGACGATTTAAATCTTTCTTGCATCGACGAGTAATCTTCATGGTGCTTATTATCAGGATCATATTCATTATATGGTATTTTGAATTCAATAATTAGTCTACTAATTTCTGGTCCCGTTGTCATCCATTTGACAAGAGCATTGTCGCCGTGTAAGAGTCCAATCGCTCCGCCATCTCCTTTTATAATTTTGTTATTTTGTTCATGAGCTGATCTATAGCTATTGCAGAGAAAGGTTTTGATGTCTTTCGTATCACAAAGTAACCCATTTCGAAAGGATAATCTCAGGATGTGTTTCTTCCAACTTCTTCAAATCAAAAATGCGAACGGGAAGCCAACGAGCATAGTTAAGGTGGTCCATTGCGAAAAACAATTCTGCCATTAGTTTTAGTGTTTCAACGTAGAGCTTAAAATTTCTTTGACGTATGGCTCTGATGTAAATTAAGAGTAAAATCACGAGACGGTAATATATTATCCAAAACTTAAACGTTGGACACGAAGATTCCTTTTCAGTATACCAGTCATTGAAAGATTGCCCTGATGAAGACTTCTGATATGCATCACACAGCAAATAATGTAAAACTGTCAGAGTAATCTGATGAGCAAAACGAGCTTTTGTAATGTGAGTTACTTTCAATACACTGACAGCGGTTCCTGGTGTTGCTACATCTGACTTGTATAAAATTTCTACCCAACCACTTCTATCTAACCATTTGCCTATAAGATGCAGGAAGGCTTGTTCGATGTGCAATCCTCCCAGCATCAGAATTTGATGATCTCAGTTATATAACTCTGGCCAATTCCATTGAATTCGTTTCCCCAAGGCAAGTATTGGTAGATCCATTACAAGAACCGGAACTTGTCCTTTGTTGACTTTGTCTGTAAGTTCTCGTACAACATTCATTTCGTGCCGTATCATAGCAACAGATATAGTCTTCCCTAAACAACGGAAGCAGGCAGCATATACTTGGCAATTGCAGAGTTTCAGTTTTCGAGGCATGGTGTACAGACCAAGTGCAAATAGTGTCATTTTTTAAGCATGCTTCAAGCCAACACTCCCAGTTTTTTTCTTCTGCGAAAAATCCATTTTGCGGAAGAACTTTCTCTACAAACTGCGGATTCTGTTGAGGCAAAACTGGTTCCTTATTAGTGATATAAGCAGGAGGTACTAGAGCAGGGATGCAAATAACCACTCGCCCACACGGCCGGGGCGAATCATAACCAAGGTAAGTAAATGATTTCTATTGTGGGATGTAGGTTAGTAGCTTTTTTCTTGGGTGAGTAAAATTTTGTTGCTTATTTGCATCTCTGTACTAGAGCATAATTATCGGGGAGAGCAGGAGCAGTTCTCATTTTTATATTCACTTATCCAGTGAGACATGGTCATGTCGAATGCCAGGGTTATCTTTAGAAGGATGCTGGAAAATAGAAATGCTCGTACCATGAAAAGAATTCTTTGATGTTCTTCTAGAAGGATTGTAGTCAATATTATCTAATGTTGCAACGGTTAAAATACCTCGACGAAGATTGGAAGGACAAACCCATTTCGCCACTTTGATTTATCAAGCACTGAGAAAGACTTGAAGATATTTCCTGTACACGTGTAGACGAATTGTCTTGTGAATGCAGTTCATTTATGAGAGATTTTTTTTAACGAGTTTTAGCATACACGCTCACCCCAACATAGAGAGGAAGAGGTTGCTCGCGATCGCTTTATGCCTTGCTGCTTCTGTTTCAATATCGCCTGCTTTCCTATGGAAGTTACAAAATATAAGTTGGCTCGCTATCAGGCGATAAGCTTGAAGTTGCTTGACTGCGCTGCTATCAGGGGTGACAGATGAATCATAAAGTAACATATTAACAGCAGAGCAGATATTAGTGAAGGAGGAACAGAATCTTCTTGGCAGTGATTCTCAAATTTTCTTGCAAAATGACTCTTGAGGTTTGCCATATCCTTTCGAAGCATCTTAACAACACGACTTAGTGCCATAGCATCTTCATCTATGTCTTTCTCCAGCTCACTTATTATGTCAGATCCTTCTGAAAGCAAAACATCTCTGCCGAACAGGTGAGCTGTTAGCTCTAGCCTGTGACGAAGAATCCTTTCACGAAATCTTGTACTATGAACTTCTATTTCTTCTGATTCAGGCTTCTTCATAATCGTCATTAACTTTGTTTTGTACAATTCAAAAACATCGCTCATTTTGAATCGACGACTTCTTGGTAACACAAGAATTGCGTGCCTTTTTGTGTGATTCCGAACTATTCCCGCCGAAACATTACACGGGATTCACGCCATTGTTACTTTCAATGGAAATACTTCGAGAATAGTGCAGTTGTTATTACTCAAAGTTTTTTAAACACTCAGTTCTATCCGATTCTTTTGACGTATTTCGAAACATGATTTGGAGTTCATTCCTTCCCATACTTACTCAGTGGGACAGAAGGATGGGGGAGAGAAAAATGTTTGTTATTGTTTTGTCGTACTTGTTTATAAATCTAGATACTTCAATAAATATTTCGAAAGAGACTTATCTTTATGGATGATAATTAATGGCCGCCATATTGGATTCATATAACCGGGCTCGGTCAGACTGTCTTGTGCTCTGGTGAAAATGGGACTTATGAAGAATACATCACAAAATAATGATTTGTTTCGTACAATGCAGCATCCATCAGTGACGTTTTATTACGGTAAATGAACTCTCGCTCGACATTGGGGAAAATCAATCGACTCAATGCGAATATTTAAATTGTCATAACTTCGTTGTTTATTAACCAATCTGAATGAAATATATACCAAACGAAAGATAATCTAACACTCTTTGAAAAGTTATACGACATCTTTTTCGATAATCCCAGCCGTTTACTTGTTATTTTAAAAAATATGAGTAAACTCCATCATAAAAAATGTAAAGTTCCAAATTAAATAATTTCTGTACGTGTTAATTTCAGTGTTAGGTAAAACCTTTTGCCAATTTATTAGACCCTGTTATCCTATACGTCGTTTAGTTTTTGAATGGTGAAGATTGGACTATTAGTTAAGGAGATATATGCCTCTAAAACCAACACTATGAATTCACAGAGGCGGCCATCTTTGATAGCCGCCATATTGGATTCTGGCCACCTGTCGGAGTGGGGCCACTTCGATTCCTGCTTAGTTGGATCAGGGGAACAACATATCCGAGTGGCACCTTTTTAACACAAAGTGCAGGGTTTGGCCATTTTTTTGCCTTAAGCTCCCCTACTATACTATAAACCAAGAAGCAGATACATTATTTGTTGTATAAAATCTTGCTGACGTGCTGTTCAGAAAACATTTTATCGTGAACGTAAGGGTTCTGTTCGCAAAATCAAAGCTGTAAAAGGGCTATTTTGGGTTATGATGTTAGTTTATCAAAAGCATTCACAGTAATTCCTTCTTGCTTCACTGTTATATCGTGTTCTAAATATTTTTAAATAACAAATTTGTTGATACAGTTTTAAGCTTTCTCTCCTTCGAATTTAAGCGGCCTGAATAAGTGTTATACTTACAACGAAGCTTTAGATTATTTAATAAATTTTAAACTAAATCATTCCACAACATGTACTCTCTTTTCAGAACAATTATTGCTAAGACTTTAATAAAAAAAAAATGTCATTGAAAGTTAACCTAATAACTCTACAAAACAATTCATTGGAAGTTGGCACGCACGCAGAAATTTTTATTGGGAGGTGTCCAAGCTTTAAGAGGGGAGGGGGGCAATACCACAAGACACTGTAGAATGCGTCCACCGATTCACATTTTTCTTTTGTCCTATCAATGACCATTTTTTTTTATTTGATTCTTGAATATGTTCCGTATTTTTCTTTTCTCGTGTTATGATGAGGAAACCGAGGTAGAATGTACTGTTGTCTCTCCGCTAAACTTGAAATACTTTTTTTTGTAGAAGTCCAAACTTTCTCGGGCAAAAATGCTGCAAAAAAAACCTTCGTTTTTTAACAAACCCTCGCATCTCTAATACTAAATAATGGAAAATAAATTATACAGAAATATGCAACCTCGTGGTGTTTTTGGCAAATGTACAAGTACAAACCCTCACATTACTGACAAGTAAACCTTACGTTTGGGTGAATCGAGTTGCTGACTGAGACACATATGAGAAAGTAGTACTAAATGTGGTCAGTATTTCAGTGAAGTTGTAGGTGCGAAGCTCCAGGGGTTTAGGAGATACAGCTACCAGAACATCACATAGAAGTACAGAATAGTCTTCATACAGTTGGAGGTAAAAGCTCTGTAAGATCTCTTGTAATGACAAAAGGTGAATAACAAATATATGGGTACATATTAGGACTAAGGGAAAGTCATATAGTAAGGGTATACCTGACGGCAGCCATCTTGAAATCCGCCATTTTGAATTAAGGTTAAGTTTTTAAAATAGGAATAGGGTCATGTGATACATGATTTAAGGCGCAAATTTAATCAGAAGAACAATGGTGACGTTACTTTTGATTTACGCGCAATTGGTAAAAAGTTACAGGGAAATTAAATATTGTTGCAGCATATGTATTAGTCCTTTACCCCACCTTGTAAATTTTGTGTTAATGATAATAATTAAAAAAAAAAAGCAGGTGGATAAATATTAGGTCTATGGTAAGAGTTGCCTTAATGGCGGCCATGTTCAAATCCGCCATTTTGAATCAGACAAAAGTTTTAAACAAAACGCATAACATTGACCCTTATTAATACAGTAGCAACTTTTACCATAAATCCAATGGTATAATCATTTTTGCTTTATCATTAACCAACACAAAATTAAATGGGAATAAAGTAATGCAATAGTCTTCGGGCTGATACAGCAGTAACAGAAAGTGACGTGAACATATGGCATCGTGATAGGTTCATACAACTTTAGTCGTTTACAATTTACCAGTTCAGTGCTCCTCGTTTTCGCAATATGATTCGATTCGCTTTCAATCAGGCTGGATATTTGAATGAAGAACCTGGACGTTGGATCGCTCCTTACGACTACTGCTTTGACGAAATTGTTAACGACAAATGTGTCAAGTGTAACTCGATTGCCTTTGTCAGGTGTGCTCACTGTGAGCAGAGCATTTGTGCAAGTCATGCACTCTTTTCTGAACTACATATTGATGGTACCAATGGAGGACTTTTCTGGGAGAAAGACCCAAGTTCATTATGACTCAATTCCACTTTGGTCATTTTTCCTTAAATTAGCAACTTGTTCATGCGATAACAAATGCTGGTTAATAATAAAGCAAAAATGGTTATACCGTTGGATTTATGGTAAAATTTGCTATTAATACGGTGTCAATGTTATGCGTTTTGTTTAAAACTTTTGTTCAATTCAAAATGGCAGATTTGAACATGGCCGCCATCAAGGCAACTCTTACCATAGACCTAATATTTATCCACCTGCTTTTTATTTAATTATTATCATTAACACAAAATTTACAAGGTGGGGTAAAGGACTAATACATATGCTGCAACAATATTTAATTTCCCTGTAACTTTTTACCAATTGCACGTAAATCAAAAGTAACGTCACCAATGTTCTTCTGATTAAATTTGCGCCTTAAATCATGTATCACATGACCCTATTCCTATTTTAAAAACTTAACCTTAATTCAAAATGGAGGATTTCAAGATGGCCGCCGTCAGGTATACCCTTACTATATGACTTCCCCTTAGTCCTAATATGTACCCATATATTTGTTATTCACCTTTTGTCGTTACAAGAGGTCTTACAGAGCTTTTACCTCCAACTGTATGAAGACTATTCTGTACTTCCATGTGATGTTCTGGTAGCTGTATCTCCTAAACCCCTGGAGCTTCGCACCTACAGCTTTACTGAAATACTGACCACATTTAGTACTACTTTCTCATATATGTCTCAGTCAGCAACTCGATTCACCCAAACGTAAGGTTTACTTGTGAGAGCACAAACGTCTATTTTCTCTCGAAATTCTTATGTTTGAACTGAATAAAAAGGGAATACAAGTTATTTTCGAGTTACTTTTTCTTTTCTCTTTGGTACTAAGTTTATAAGAGACGGGACCTGCTGTTTCAAGAAGAATCCAAACTGTTATCGGATGTATATCCGAGACAACATTTCCGTGAGGAATCGAACATTGGACCACGTGAACAAAAAAGGCAATCAAACATGAAGAGACACTAATGTCCTAGGCCCTATCGTTATTTTCATGTTTAAAAGGATATTTTTTTTAAAAAAAATTTGGATTTGAGATTTACCGTCCCTTTCAGCAGCGAGGCTATACGTGGACTTATGCCTTAATGTGGGATCTGAACCACATGAGCTCCTGTCGGCAATTGAACCCGGGTCTCGGGCCTCGGGCGTACGTTATCGATATAGCCACGAAGGAATTAATGAAAATTAAATGATATTGATGGTCTTTTGCCATTTGTTATTCATATACGTACACAGAACTGGAGAATGTTATTTTTTGTATATATACACTAGTCAAACGTTTTTGAAGCGCCAGAACGAAAAATTGATATATTTTCGCCTTTCCGATTTCCAATTTTCCATCAAGAACATTAAAAAAAAAAACTCCAACAAAAAAGTAAATAAATCCTTCCCCCCCCCCCCCAATCCATTTATTTATTTAATCGTCAAACATATTACACTCTTAATAAATGTGTCTTTCTGTATACATAGCATCAACGTTCAACCGTTCAGTTCAACTTCTGGGAAAACCAAATACTACGCTGTGAATGCGTACCTTGCTTTCTCGTGTCCATAACTAATATATTATATGTGTCAAATTGTCGCGTGTGACATTGTTTGTCGAAGAGCTCAACTTACATATTCATTTGTGTATACATGTGTGTATGTGTGTGTTTTCATATTGGATAGCTTAGTCCACAATATTAAATCGGGGATTTTTTCTTTCTTTCGTCAAACAGAAACTAGTCCTCGCACATGCGTACTACCGAAATTGCCCACCAGCTGAAAGTTTGTAAATATAATTTTATACAATAGATGGCGCAGTAAGAGACATAATAATGAATACGACAACAAAAGTAATATTATTGTGTGGACAGTTTGTAATATGAGACAGAGCACTACATCTCGTGTTACGTAATTAAGCCTCGTCCCTCTTTCCGTTCGGTTCTTGCCAAAGTTTATTTTTCCTGCCTTTGTTGTGTTTAGCTTTTGAAACGTGGGATATTATTTCGAATTTTCAGATTATTAGCTACAAAGACATCTTCCCTTGTGTGTGTTCTCTTCTTTTCTAAATGTGCAATAGTTACGTTCTCTGTAAGATTACAAAGAAAAAGACCATGATCCTTTTAACCAGACAATCATGAGAAATTGCAGATGTGTAAAATCTATTCAGCTTTTCCTTTTTCTATTTTTTTCCCATGTGGTGTATAGATGGCGCTGAGGGTAGATGTTAATTCTTGATATGCATGAGATTGGAAAAAAGGATGTCTTTTAAAGAATAGAGAACCTTGGTTTTCACTATTTTGCGAAAGGGCTGGACAAGAAAGGCGGAGGGGTTTGACTGACGCTTTGACACATGCCACGAGGTCCATAATTTTCGAGATCCCGCCGGCAGATGATCTTTTAAACGTAACAGTTGTGCAACTGCAGGGAAAGTGTTGGGGTGGCTCTAATGTTCAAAGGAAGGGTCCTTTTTCTCGTTACCCTTTCTGCGTTTCGTGACCCCCTTTGACTGCTTCTGTATTTCTTGTACGCAAGTTCTATCTATAGTGTTTATCTTGTCAGTAGTATGATTAATAGAAAATTTTCGTCCACGATACAAAATAGGCCTTTTATGCATTTTTTTTAAATAAATTTAATCATCATTGTTTCTATTATTCAGAAAAAAATAGCTTAATATAAAATCTTTCGTTTCATTACCTGTAGTCAAGGGTGCCCATCAGGGGGGGCAAGGAGGGGCGATCACCCCCCTAGAGGAAATTGTACTTCAGAATATCGAAAACCCAACAGAATTTTTACATTAATTACAGCAAAATTTGAACCTATATTTGAAACGTCGCTTATACTTGCCCCCCCCCCTTGGAAACCACAACATGGGCGCCCTTGCCTGTAGTGGTGAAAAATAAAACGATGTTTATAATTGCAAGATCCACGCTTATACCCTTAGGCTAGGGGAAACGGATGATCAATAATTATTACAGGGTAGGTAAAATGAGAATGCAGAAGGTAACTAGAGAACCTCGAAAAAGTCCACGAACACGATGTTGTCCACCATAAACTCAAATGACGTGGACTCGAACCAGTAGCGCCATTTCAGGTTTTGGTACTGGAAGGGAAGGGAAGGGAGAACTGTTCACAGGCATAAGATTCCATGTTCTGTATAAGAAAATTACTAGTCTATACGATTGATTAAAAAGCAAACGTTACTCAAACTTAGGGGAAAAATTGATCCCTTTCCTTTCCCAAATGACGCCCCAGGATCAAACCAAGGATCTCTCACTAACTGCTTAGTCATGACCAATTCACTCGTAGTTGTGTGATTCCTGTAGACTGAAAAAACAAGAATGATAAAAGCAGTGGATAATTACGAGAGAATTTGCAGCACTTGTGGCTCTTAACTTCATTTTCGTTCCAGTAACTTCACAGACTGTAATCAAGTTGGCTCAATACAGTTGTTGGAATGATTTTGTTGACCGTGAATGAGAATCTAGGGAAGAGAAGCGTCACACTCGTAATCGCAAAAACAAACCACAGCCAGCAAAGACCTTTGACTTCGCGGATCATGATGCAGTAGACGTAAAGGTATAGAATGATATCATTTTTTCTAAGACTTCTCTTTTCAGCTGCTTGGGACGTTCTTTGTTCGAATCTTGATACAACGAAAACGTGAATTAAATAACTACTCACGAGTTCTGCTGAATTGAGTTTTATTCTCGTGATGAGCGATTTAGGGAACGGCGTAAGTCAGTCAAACCTTCTTGTTAGTAATCACTATTGTCGTGTAAAGAGCTAATATTTGATTTCTTTTCTTTTATATGAATGGATTTTTAAACAGTTCTTTTCTTCTGCGATAAAAGATTCACAGACTGTTATGTGATACGAAAGGTTTTGGACTTTCAAAGTACTGAGCAGACATCCTCTTTCTCACCGTATCACTTCAGTCATTTAATTATGGTAATTTACCAACGTTTTAGACCTCACTGTTGTAATAGTTACTGTCGTAATTCCACGTCAATTTACAATCAAAATAACTTAACGGAACTTAAGTAGGAAAAGGAAGAGGGATCTAAATTGAGACCTGTGCCGGGCACTGCGAGATCTGAACGTTCATTTCTTGTTTTTGCTCAGATACAGTCTTCAGCGTAGCCGCACTACTTTACTAATATCAATATGCTGCCTGTGTTAAACAATGAAGTGACACCTATACTCGTGAATAAAGTTGCTTGGGTTGAAAAGTTACAACTAAAGAAGTGTCTTGATTGCCAAAAAGAAGGATATTTGGCACTAGCATCACTTCAGGTTTTATTTGGGGATGAAGTGGCGACATTCTCCATCGATATAAGCTTCACATTATTCTACACTATTGATTAAAAATATAACTCTGAGGGGGCGATGTATATATCAAACAATGTAGGCTATATATCTATAGGGGTCGATTGACCTCCTTCCTTCGATAAATGACACCCCTAATATTCGAGTAAAATCATCAAATCTACCGATTTTATGTAATTACCTGTAATCTAATAGGTTTCCTGCGTTGACAGTTCTAAGCGCGTACCAGAAAACAGTCAACTCTCTAGACTCAGTTTCTAGGCAGAAAACTGAAATAAAGTTATGGTTGAGTAGATGACATTTCCTTTGAGTCCTTGATACTCGTAGGATTTAGAATATAGGATCGTGTGAAACCCACACATGACGTACTCCTAAGACCTGTTTGTATGTAAACATACTTTTGCGTGCAACTAGGCCTATTGGCCTCAATGGTACGAGCACAGCAAGTATTGTATGTGTATACTGAAGCTCGGTAGGTGTGACCCACTTATGATCACTAACATCTTTTCCTAATTTTAGAGAGGTGATAATTACACTTGAGATTTGCTAATGTTTTTTTTTTCTAATTGAATCCTATGGAAGTAGGTTTCTCAGATGGCTGTCAATAATAATAATACAATTTCATAAAATACAAGCATAAAACTTCTTTATGGAGATATTTTCTTCACCATAAATTATGAATCTATTATTCGTTTGCATAAATTAAATTTGGGGACCCAGAAGAAGAGCGGAAAGTAAAACAGGGAAAGTAGTGTTTCACATGTATTTTCAAAAACCGAATACTCTGAAACTTCAGGGGGGGAAACTGTCCCCTCTTCCCTCACTGCAGGCAGCCATGTACATATATTAATTATGACATACAACTATTAACTAGGGTTACCAGATTTTAAATTTTGCCCTAAGTTTTACGTTTTTCCGGCACATCATACATTATATGTTTCTATTTTCCCATAAAATGATTTCTTCCGGATTTTTAATAAATAAAAGAAACGATAGTTTTAGACACTTTTAAAATGTTTTTATAATTTAATCCGAAAAAAAAAAACAAAAAAATCACAGTTAACAACTGAACTAAACGATGTTAACTTGAGATTCAGACAGAAAATGCAGCTTGCTGCATTTTTATCTTCTATCTGATCGTGAGAAGCAACCGAACTTTATCTGTAAGAATAGTTTGGTTTTGTCATCTTAGCCTTGTTCTATGAACACCATTCCAATCATATCACAGTTTCGATCGATGATGATGTACCGGTGTTAGGACCAGAAGCTGTTTCGAACTAATAAAAGTAGATCTGCAATGATTGTTTTGAATTAAATGAAATCTTTCAGTTTTACGTCCCACGCTCATTCTGCCTGGGCTAAAGGAAACGGTGATGATGAGAAATGAATGCAATGGTGGAATGAATAAATTGGAAGGAAATGGAAGAACCCCGAGAAAACCCATGAACACAGTTTTTGTCCACAACAAAGCCTACTTGGCGCGAGTTGGAATCGAACCAAGGATCCACCGTGCCCTCACGATTGATTTGAATGTATAAGAAAAAGGATGTGGGACTGTTAAGAGAAGCAAAATCATCTTTAGGCGCGGATTCAAGGGGAGGGCTATAGCTAGGGGTGTTCGGAATTGAGATTTCAATTCCGGAATTCGGAATGTCTATAATTCCGGAATTTTTCGGAATTCCGTTTTTCGGAATCTCGGAATTTCGGAATTTTCGGAATCTCGGAATTCCGGAATTTTCAGAATCTCGGAATTCCGGAATTTTCGGAATATCGGAATTCCGGAATTTCGAAATTCCGAGATCCCGGAATTCCGAGATTCCGAAAATTCCGGAATTCCGAGATTCCGAAAATTCCTGAATTCCGAGATTCCGAAAATTCCGGAATTCCGAGATTCCGAAAATTCCGGAATTCCGAGATTCCGAAATTTAGTATCGTGTTCTGGATTCCGGAATTCCGATCTTCCGAAATTTCAGATCTTGTTTCGAGATTCCGGAATTCCGAACTTCCGATATTTGCGATGAAGTTCCGGAATTCCGATTTTCCGAAATCAAATCTGTGAGAGGCTTTATATTTTAGTATAGATATGTGGGAAATACCAACTGAAAATGTTCGTTGTGTAACAACAGTAGTGAACAGATCTTAGAAGCAGCCTCAAAGAAGATGAAAGAAGCATGAAAATGGAAATTTTGTCTCTTCTGAAATCGCGATTCGAGAAGGATGAAAGAAGCAGAATTCTGTAGAAAATTTGTGCTTTCTTAGATCTCAGGTTTAAAGAAGATAATTTGGGGAAAAATATTTTAGATAACAAAAGGTAGAGTACTGTATAAGTTGAGACTTATTCCAGCAGGAAATCTTAGAAAAGATAATCGAGGGAATGTTGGTACTAAAAGATTAGACAGTTGCCTAAAACGAAGGACATTTGGTGACAGGATAAAGAAGGCAGTCACATAGAATAATTGAACCTGTACCTAAGCCTTAGGGATGCAGATTTGGAGGAAGAGCCACTACTTTGGTGGAATAATCATTCCCACCATCTTTCAAGATTAACAAAATTAGCGAGAAAATATTTGTGTACACAAATAATCTAACCGATGAGCATGCTGGGCAGTTAATAGTTCTGTCCATGAACAAAGCTTTTGTCCCAAAAACATTTTAAAATACTATTGAATATAAGCTAAATTTTCTCATTGTTTCACATCTCTGGCTTAGTTAACAGGGGATTCATAAATCAACACGAAGTTCAGAGTCCAACATAATTATTCTAACATAAACATGTTTACTAGATTTATCATTTCTATAGGTATGCAAAGAAAGTAGACAAAATTACAACTGCTACAAAATAAAATTGAGTCTTCTATTATACTAAATATATAAACTCATGAAAAGCATCGGATACTTATTTCCACTACCAGAAAGGATGAAAATAGTTTGTTTACATCTGGATATCAGCATTCAACAGAGAACAGCCAGTAATTAGTTATGTTCCCCTTTCTATGGATTACTACGATAATTTTTTCACATGACTGTACTTTTTTGTGCTGACTGCAGAGTTCATATTTCTCCACTCTGAAGAATTTCTTTCAGATGGTCCTTACTTCTAATGTGAGGTTTCCTAACACGATCTTCGAGCTCGTTCCAGATATTCTCTGTAGGATTTAAATCTGGTGATTTGGTCGGTATCTTCAAAGTGTGAGGAGTGTTATACACCATCCAAAGCCTCATAATTTCCGCAGTATACTTTGGATCATTGTCCTGATGGAAGTAATAACCATTTCCCAGTTAGCTTCTGTGCATTCCTCTTAAGATTGTTTTCAAGAATTCTCTTGAATTCAAACTTTTCCATGATTCCATCTATAAGCACCAGTTCCCCAACGCCTGATGAAGCCATACATCCCCATACCATCACACTGTTGCCTCCATGTTTCACTGTAGCTACCATGTTCTTAGCTGTATTTGATAGCCTTCACACTGTAACACGTCCATCACCCTTGTATAAGCAGAATTTGTTTTTATCCGACCAGAGAACGTGATCCCAGAATTCTGTTGGCTTCCCCTATACAGGTTAACAAATTTTAGACTCTTTTTATGATTCACACAATTGACATACGGTTTCCTCGTAGGAAAACTGGCATTGTAACCGGCACTATGTAAAACCAGTCCAACTATTCCTGTGTGCATCACAGTGCCAGAATATTGTTCAAGGCTTCCTCTAATCTCAGATGCCGGATTCTGCTTGTTTGGCTCCTGTCTCTAGTAGTAAGTTTAGAAGGAGCGGCGTATCTCGGCTTATTCACAACACTATTAGTCTGTTTGAAGCGCTGAATGATGGAGAACACCATGATTTTGCTTCTGTTGACTGTACTATCAATTTCGGAGAGGGGTTTGTGTTGCTTGTACAGATTAATTACAACATTTCTCTCTTCGACTGTTGTCTCCTTACCTTTACACCCCATGCCACTTGTGAATGCTTAGCTTTACACTAAAATTGCGAGCTGCTGTTGCGAGGCACAGTATGAAATCAACGACTGTGTGGTGGGGGCATAAAACATGCATCCAGTCACGTGTCTACTCGTTTGGAGACGTTATGTCGTCCTATAAGTGAGACCGCAGGAGAAATATAGTAGACTCTATATATTGTGTGCTAAATACATGCATTATGATATTTTAAATATAGTTTCGGAGACACATAATGGAAACGTTTACATGTTTACAAATTCAACACTACTAAGCAAATATGATGTATGTTGTTTATAATTCATACAATGTAAATAAAGTATTAATTATATTATTCCAATACTTCTGTCGGTCTCTGTATCTGCTTTTTCTTATTTTCAAAGGTACGGTAAATTTAAGCTATTGAGAAGGGCATAGTTACCAGTGTCATTATCACTGCATAGATGTATCTGTATATTATTCAAATAACATTCCCTTTGATTTCATAATGTTAATACATTATTTCAATATAATATTTCAATTAATATATTTCTTAAGTTTCATAATATTTCGTATTTAAAATGTTTGTACAGCATAACATTTTCTTAGTTTTCTAGTGTTACGTATTAAATATGCGTAATATATATTGTTAGTATGTTATTTGTATAACATTTCCTTATGTTTCATCATGATAAGTACTTTTTATTTTAATTTGTAGTTAATGTACATTTCCATTCTGCCTTTTACATATGTCCTAGTAAAACTAACCAGACTGAAAACGCTATGAAAGGATAAAAGAATTTTCAAAAGTAACATTTTGTAGTAGAAATAATTTACAGATACAATCAGGTTTAATGGCATCCATCAAATATATAGGATATTATTTCTAATTTTTAAAACATTTATTCTTTTGAAAATTTTCGCGAACATAACTATCCTCTCACGAGTCGGGATCGAAGAACTGATTTTATACATCAGAGTCCGACGAAATAAAGGTTGTTCTATTAAAATGTTGTACAATGATAGTATTGGATTTGAGGTAATGTGTATTTTTTAGTTTTTGTAAATTAATTGTAATAATGTATATTCTAATCTATAAAAATTTATATGAAATTTATATTCCATTAACCAACATCTTTAAACATAATAAGGTATTTTTTGTTTGTTTATTTTATTGATCTTATGAACAGGTAGCCTAACTTATAAGAGTAAGAATCCGCTATTATATAAAGCTCTGACAGAAAAAATTACGGTAGAAACTAAAATTATAGGTTTAATTTAAATTAAAGAAATTTGAGACGATTAACATTCTATTGATATGGCATTTCATTATTACTTTATGTTGAAAGCTAGATTGATTGTATATTTTTCCACTGCTTTTACAAATATTAAATACAGTTATTACAAATATATATTACATTGTATTTCCAATCTTCCGTAGTTCAGATCTATCATATTTTTATTTCTTCTTTATATTAACGCAAAATACATTTGACAAAAAGGAAAGTTTTCATTTTGTGTATTAAAAAAGGTATCATGGTATAATTGAATTAATTTTTGTGCCATGCTATCTACAAAAATTACATAATTATGGTATAGCATTATGCAAAACCTACGTTATGAAAAACTATTTGCTATCAGCTAGTTACCGGACCGACTACGTATGTGAGCTCCGAACCACATGTTTTCGTTGAAAAGTTGTTTTCCTAATACAAGAAAATAAAAACTAAGAAAACTATGAGGGAGAAGAACTAGATGCTTTGTCTTATAAAAATGGATGTATGTTTGTTCCAGCATAATTCTGGAACACCTGAAGCAATTTCAACCAAATTTGGTACACATATGGCTAAACTAACTAACTCTATGGCCTATGGAACCCGGAGGTTCAATGCCGCGTTCACAAAAGCTCTCCACTGACTTCTATCCTTAACTAACTGCATCCAGTTTCTACTTTGTATTCCAATCTCTGCGAGATCCATCTTAATATTGTCCTCCCATCTGCGCCTGGTCTTCCTAATGGTCGTTTTCCGATTGGTCTTCCTGTCAAGACTTTTGAAAGCGTTTCTACTTTCTTCCATTCTAGCTACAGACACGCCCACCTAAGCCTCCTAGACTTGACGACCCTAACAATGTTGGGTAAACCGTATAAATTATGTAGTTCCTCGTTATGAAGTTTCCGCCATTCCCCATTCTCGTTCCTCTTGGGTCCGAATATTCGTCTCACGATATTGTTCTCAAATACTTTCAGTCTATGTTCTTCCCTCAGTGTAAGCGACCATGTTTTGCAACCATACAGAACAACAGGGATGATTATCGATTTATATATTTTAAGCTTCAAATTCCTCCACAGAATTGGCGAGGACAACAGATTTTGCGCCGAATAGTAACACGAATTCCCTGCTTTTAGTCGACATTTAATGTCTTCGTGAATATGATTTTCCTCCGTTAATATTGATCCTAGATATTTGAAACTATCCACTTTATCAAAAGTATTATTTAATATTTTAACGCATCCACAATTTTCCATATTACAGTCCCAACACACTTCCATGTATTTAGTTTTCTCTGCATTTACTTCTAAATCCATGTCCCTGTAAGCGTTTAATAAGATCTCTGCATTTCTTTCTATTGTTCTCTTATCATCCTCTATTAAATTTACATCATCAGCATAAGCCATAACCTGGTGAATACCGTTCAACTGTAGGCCCTGGTTGCTATCTTTGATTTTCCTTATAGCGTATTCCAGAACAAAGTTACATAATAATGGCGACAACGCCTCTCCTTGTTTCAGGCCATTTTCGACGTGAAAGCTCGTGGACAAAAATTTTCCTACCCGGACTTTACTTTGGGATTCATTTAAACATATCTTAATTAATCTAATTAGCTTTCTCGGTATTCCAAGTTCTGTAAGAACGTTGTATAATATTTCTCTCCTAACCGAGTCGTATGCCTTTCTAAAATCTAAAATCTCTTCGTGCGCAGAACGAGCATTTCAGCTACGTATCCAGAACCTGGCTTCTAAACATTAAGGAGTACGAGGGTGAATATCGGCTCAAGTGTGCAAGTAAATATATAGGTAATGAATACGAAACTCGCAATCTATGGCTTCACCCTGTTTCTAAGTTTTTCATTTTCTATATGTCATTTTGAAGCCACGCAGGGAAGAAACTGGTCGATACTCTATCCGTATTGCACTAGTGACCTAGCTAGCAACGATGTATAAATGTTAGAGCCTGCCCTTGGATAGAACATTAGAACAAGACAAGAACCAGTAAATGAAGTCTTTACACTTTGTTCAATGAGTCCTTCTGCTCAGCTCTTTTCGTTCTGCAGAAAGACGGAGTATTGCCGCCACTGACAATGAGTTAAAAAGAGTAAGTTTCATCATTACATTGTCTGAGTGTTGATGTCTATCTCATAATCATGTTACTTGAAGATTTCAGATGCTGACATTTCAGCATTCCGAGATTCCGATATGCTGAATCGATGTACCGTTATTGGGAATTTCGAATTTCAAAGATTCAGCAGTGCAGATTCGAATTTCAAGAGCATATTCTGGAATTCATAAATTTCTAGCTGAAGTTTCGAGATTCCGGAATTCCGAGTTTTGGAAATTCCGAAATTTCTGACTAAAGTTCCGGAATTCCGAGATTCCTGAATTCCGATATTTCGAGGTGAACTTTCGGAATTCCGAAATTCCGGAATTTAGAGATGAACTTCCTGGATTCCGAAATTCCGAGATTACGGAATTCCGAGATTCCGAAATTACGGAATTCCGAGATTCCGAAATTACGGAATTCCGAGATTCCGAAATTACGGAATTCCGAGATTCCGAAATTACGGAATTCCGAGATTCCGAAATTACGGAATTCCGAGATTTCGGAATTAAGATTTTCATTCCGAAGTATTCCGGAATTCCGGAATCCGGAACACCCCTAGCTATAGCTCCCCTTGACACTCAGGTATACACTGGATAAAATGGGCTTCAATCCTACTTTGTTTACACTGGATAGAGCGGCAAACTATGGTTTAGCCCCTCCCTTGATCATATCCTGGATCCGCGGATTATATCAGTGGCGTATTTACAATTTTGTTTCGGGGGCATTCGCTAACATTATTCCGGGAAATGTGAAAATTCTGCAAGATATTTCATTTACTTTAAAATAGTAAATAAAATTTCGGTGAGGGTTAAGCCCGCAAGCCCCTCCTTAAATACGACAGTGTATAACATATACTTCGTTGGTTAAATTTTAGTGTAACGTCCCTTTCTATATGAAACGAGAACTTACAGTTTAATGTGAGATCCGAATCACTTGAGCTCCCACTTGGAATTGTAATATACTTTTTGGTGGGTGGCCTATGTTTAGCAGAAGGGGTCCAGGAATTTTTTTTCTGAAAAAACGATAAAATTTCTGCAATTTATCTTCACATTAGGTTAGCTAAGTTAGATTAGGTTAATTTAGGTTAGGTTAGTTTATGCAAGATTATGTTAGTGAGCATAATTTTCCTTTAAAAAAATGATAGAATTTCGCTTATTTCTACTAATATTAGGTTAGGTTAGGTTAGATTTGATTACGTTATGTTAAGTTTCTGTAAATTTTATCCATTTTTCCTGTAAATTTTATATTTTTTTACCTGCTTCTGGGCCCCTTCTGCAAAACATAACCCTCTTTTGTGTTATAGATTGTAATTGTTTTTAACGAAACTTTCCCAATTTCCAATTAAACTTATTCTACGTTACTACATGAAGCTATGTGCATTTTTGTTATACACAAATTTTGAATAAGCATTATAACATATCTTCCTGCTTTCTTTCCTCTAAAAATTGCAGTCTGTCTGTTTTATTTTTCTTTCGGGGGGAGGGGAAGCTAATGATCCTAATATTAACACACCCATACCAAGCACACTAAACTGAACTAAACACAATTCACAATTTTTTTCGTATTTTAATTCTTGCTTACTCTAATTAAGTCGAACATAGATATTTACAAGTAATAAACAATTAATACACTTTATTAGCCTATAATCATATTAATAGAATATTACTTGAGGAATTTATGCGACAGTGTAAGTTCTTATTTCTGTAGTATGCAAATTGTGAATTAAAAGTCCTCATTTTTTACTGGGCCTTATATGCTTCAAATTTTAAAAAGTTGCAAACTTTCCACTGAAGCTTTTTTACTTTTCAAATTAATATGAAATAAATTTTATTGTTGGCAGTGACATCTCTCCAGTTTTCCAAACTGTTCAAGTTATTAAACTGTGTCTAGTTCAAAATATGAAAAAACCCTATTTTCTTTCGTGTATTTTTCCTTAGGTGATAAGTTAATAGGCATCCAATAGCACAGTAAAGAATTAACCCCCCCAAAAAAAGTAACAATAAAAAAAGTTAAGCATTTAATGTAATCCACATTTCACTTTCGCACGCACGTGTCTTCTGACAGAGATTGATGACTCCTAGCAATTTGTATGGGTAAGAAGTAGATTTTTCCATCCCGAAACAATACATATAATGAGACTTAAAAGAGTGTTTCTTTTCTTCCCAAGATATCCAATAGGTGGCTCTGAAAGTCATATGCAATTATCCTGGGCTTTTTTCAGTGTCAAAAATGATGTATAAGATATATAATAATCATTCTTTCATCTTTTAATGGCGCGTGGTTACTGACATGTTCAGAAGAGTTAAGAAAAAAGCGTCCGGTTATTAAACTACGGTAAGTGAAAGTGTTCTTATAAAATGTTTCGGCCCAGAAGCGCTGAAATACACTACACGAGTTCGATTATGTGCTTTATTTCACGTCTGTGTTTTCTAGGGGCAATTTATAATAAAAATCTTGAAAGGATGTGGTAGAGCGTTCACTTCGGGTGAATGAGGTCCTTCGTTCGATCCCAGCTCGCACCAAATGAACTTTGTGGTGGACAAACACCGTGTGTATGATTTTCTCTGAGTTTTCCCGTTTCCTTCCACTTTCTTCATTTCTCATTATCACTGTCTCCTTTAGCCTAGCCGGTATAAACGTGGGGCGTAAAACAATATCGGATCGCTAAAAGCCAGTGGCGGATCTAGGCCAGGGCCGGGGGCCTAGGCCTCCAAGTTTTTTGAATGACAAAAATAATTTAAGCTATTATTTATATATTTTTCAAAGTTTATAGTAAACTTATGATGTACCTATCATAGTCTGGGCACTGGCTGCCCCCCCCCCACGGTTTTACCTTCTAGATCCGCCAATGCTAAAAGCGTTGTTAAAACGCTTTGTGTGGACTATCAAAGAAGTCGAAATTATATACTTTTACTTTCCACGAGACAACATTACGATCACGCATCATTGAGTTGAGTTGATTTTAGTTTAGCGTCCCTTTGAGCAGCGAGGCTATATGAGACGTGGACCTACTGATTAACGTGGAATCCGAACCACATGAGCTCCCGCCGGGAATCGAACCCGGGTCTCCCACGCCAAAGGCGCGTACGCTAACCGCTTAGCCACGGAGGAGCTCTGATCACGCATCATTTTGTGGTTGAAGTTGGCCATGTTTAATAAATAAACTCTGATAAGTTCGATTATCTTCTATTTGTTACACTGCTGTTAACAGCGTTCTAAGCCAGTCAAATGCTTGTTTAGTATTTGAAATGTAAGAAAGTGAATTTGGTGGTCACCACCTAGTCCATGGATTATCTCGGGGTTCTCCCGTTTTCTCCCACATTCGCGTACCACAAATTCTTTCACAATCATTCACTTTCAGTAATTGTCTATCTCCTTTAGCTTAAAGGGTACAACCGTGGAAAGCTGTAAATTTCATTTTATTTCGTTTTGGAACGAGTTCGTCGCTAATCATCCCACAACAAACGTTAACAGACCAAGAACGATGATGTTCAGTTTGGAGCAATCACTGGGTTTTCCATATGCCAATAGTAAGTACATGTTGTGTCGATCAATCGGTTTCTGGTTCGTGAAAGTCGATTTGTCAGAGAACAGTGCCCGGCAAAATAAATTTGAGTGCCTACTGACAAAATGTCATTTGATTATGGAAAGCATCAGTATGAAATTCCTGATATATATATGGTAGGAATGATGTGTTTGACGCTTTAACATTTTACAAAGACTAGTTTGATATAAGGTTGCCTCAGTGACAAGATCTGAGATTTCCAAGTTTCAAAATGGTGTCGTGAAAGTGCTGCCTCGTACTGGAAGTGATATCTGTTTCTATTGGAAGAACTCTACCTCATCACTTAAATTCTGGCTGTCTTGTCTCGAGTCGTGGTCAACCTAGTTTGAAAGAAATCCGGAACCGCAAACTACGTCTTGAGTGCTTACTTCGAGTTAGTAATAAGCCACCATAACTAATACTTAATTTCATTACATTCTACAGTGACAATTGATCGACTTCGTTTCTTTCTTTCTTAGGTTGCCCATTTCATTTACTTGTAAATTGTTTGACAATACGGAACAGGCACGCATGTAGGAATTTAATTCAGGAAGAAGGAGTCAGAAAGCTTTTCGGCTCGTATAAATTCAACATGGGGATAAATTGTATTAAAAATTTATAAAATTACCACTAAACTTTGACTAAATTTACAGAAAAAATTGGATTCCGAGAGGGTCCGAATCCCGCAGGACCCATCCCCTGCGTACGTCCCTGATACGGAAGAAAGATGCGCACATCCAGCCAAAACTAATTTTAAAAAAGACCCTAATTCGAAATAAGCGAATGAAACAACTAATTAACAAAGATTTTGAAAATGTTCAATTTGAATATAGTGTCAGTAGTATCCAAAATTTAATTTGAAACATATTTTAAATACAAATTAAATGAATGAAACACTTCTCAATTTATAGAACAATAAAACATGTTGGAATGAATGTAGCGACACTCAAAAATGCTAAACGAAACGCATTTCAAATACAAAATAAATAAATAAGTGAAACAAATCCCCAACAAATAAAGTAAAAAATGGTCCAACTGAATGTAGTATCGCTGTAAAAAAAAAAATAAAAAAATAAAAAAGAACAAATAAACCGTGACGCTCATCTAAAAAATGGATACATCATGGATGAATGTAAGTATATTCACGTTTGGACGAAAATGTCTAGTTCTTCTGTAAAATCCAGGTTCATCTGGTTGGGTGAACGTTTAGCTCTCTTGCAGGACGAAGATTCACAAGATGGTTGAGTGTTCTTCGGAAATATTTTGAGCTCCTAGCTGTTCTGCAATTGATACTAAACTACATAGCAAGGATCAAAGTTCTTTGGATGTGCTGTAGATACATAAATATGCTAAGATATTCAGGATCGCAGTAGACACCTTACGGATAATGGGAATATCAATGGGATTTCCTTTGGATTTCAGTGAAATATTCCTATCATCGGGACGGGACAATATTTTAGGCGTCCGAAAGTCGTCCGTAAAGAGACCCGAAATGTCTCACAAAATCATGCAAGAAGTCCCTCTCTGAGATATAGGTTATAAGCGAACATTTGGATTTCCAAAGGGATATTCATGGTATCTCACTGGCAAAAATCGGACCCCTATAAACATTCTTCAACTGATCTCTATTATTATTATTATTATTATTATTATTATTATTATTATTATTATTATTATTATTATTATTATTATTATTATTATTATTATTATTATTATTATTATTATAAGTAGCGTGCGCTATTTTAAGACCATTCCTATGGCTACTTGAAAGTAACAGAGTGCCAATTTTGCGTGTCAAAAATTAGAAACTTTATACTTACGTATGTCCTATATTAAACCGTCGAATGTCTAAAAATCAAATTTATGTCTTTCTGAAGTAAGAAAGAAAGTAATTCAAATTCACTAGCTTCTCATTTTCTTTACTCCCAGCATCTCGTTGACCTTTATTGTAAGTATATTAGTATTGCTATCTTGAAGAGTTAGGAAATAAAACATTGTATTTTGACCTTTGGTGAGGTCTCAATTTATCAACATGAAGAGCGGCAGCGAACACATTTGGTAGACGATCACGGGAAACACAAACAGATGCAAAAACGGATCAGTTTTTTCTTGAGAAAAAAAATATCGGAAAACAAGGTTGCCAATTTGATAATTTTTTCCATCAAATCTGGTAGAATATTTTGCTGTACAACCAGTAGAAAACATTATGACTTGGTTCACCAGTAGCTCACGTGACGAGACTCGAACCAATTACACCCGGGTTCGATTCCCGGCGGGAGCTCATTTGCTTCGGATTCCACGTTAATCAGTAGGTTCACGTCTCTTATTGCCTCGCTGCTAAACAGGACGTTAATCTCAAAATCAATCAATCAAACCAATTACATATAAAAGCTCACAGTCTAGTGATGAGGCTGTGTGATGCAAATCGACCGGTCTGAAGTGATAGGCTGTGACAAATCGTGAGACGAAATTATTCAGGGATTCGAGTCCCTTTGAATTGCATGACATTTTTCTAAAATAATATTCGAAGTTTTTGTATTCTTGTCCCTGAGTATTGGATTAAATAGCAATCCTGACTGAGATATTCTGGGTTTTCGTCGTTCACACCTGATAAATGCTGGAGTGGTACCGGTACCTAACATAATTATTCCAGGCCGCTTCCATAATTCCTCATCCTTTCTTCCTCTTCAATTTCTGAGCAGTGTGATCGCCCAAGGACCAAGGGCGCCGATTTCTCTGTAAATTTGGGGGGGCCCATTCAGATGCAGAAGGTATATATATGAGGATTTAATGTCAAACCGAATTCAAATTATGCCAAATATTGTATATTCATAAATACAATAGGGGCCCGGGCCCCCTCGGTCCCCCAGGATCGGCGCCCTTGCTAAGGACGCAATTTCTCATCCGTGACAGGCTAACATAGCCATAGATACCGAAAACTCAGAAATCTAATTCCTAATCCCAATATTAATTAGAATACCATAGAGACAAATGACCCAATTTTGGGGACTCTTTAAAAAAAACTAAAACAAGAAAACGTAAATTTGCGAAAATTTGGTGCATGGAATCGTGAATTCGATTCCCGGTGGAAGAGCACTTAGTACATTACAGTGATGTCCGTTCCATTTTAAACTACTCAGGTCCACGTCTTGTATAGCATCGGTGCCGAAGAAAGACGGTAATTACAAAAAAAAAAAAAAAAAAAAAAAAGATCAAGTGTAAGATTAACGTAATACTTATAACATAATAAACATAATTATTATTTTTTATTATTTTTGTTTATTTAAAATTAAATAGGATAATTAATAACGTGATTTGTTCCATGTTTAGAAAGATCTTGTGGTAATTTTAATCTGCATCTAAAATGATTCTTATGTTCTTGAGTGTTGGCTGGTTGGAAATTTTTCATAATATGTTGCTAACACTGAACCTTGAGAGCTTGGAAAAAGAAAAAAGAAAATCTTTAGATATAACTCTACTTGGAGATACACATATCTCTTCCAAGAAGTCAAAAAAATTAAAAAACCGGAAAAAGATAATATATATATATTAAAGTGATATTAATTGCCGATTAATTACAAAGGGCCGCGTCCTATTTGAGAAGAAAAGCTGGAAAACGTTATGCGCAACCAATTGGGCGGCATCCTTTGTCATACGATAGGCGACCAGTGCAAGGGAAGACAGACAGCGGCTGCCGTGACCTTATATTCGAAAGTAGTTGATCCTTTGGACAGCTAAAGAAGAACAATAGGGACTATTAGGCTGTTTTAATTGCGTGTCATACTTTTGTTGTTATGTTAATAGATCATATTTTCTCTCTCTTCCTTTCTGTTATTATTAATACACCTATTTTCTAGCCTCTTCATTATTTTTCTACCGTTCTTTTTGTTCGAAGGCAGGTAATAATAACACATATTATTTTTTGGTGTTCCAGGACGGGGGGAAGGGGAAGGAGAGAAGGGGAGACCCTAATACAGAAAGCATGTGATTTATATTCAGTATGCTTTAAATTGAAGATCAAAAAGGAGAGAGAAAAATGGGAAAGCAAATTGTATCTTACGTTTTTTTTTTTTTTTTTTTTTTTTTTTTGTAATACTGCTATCTTTAATTTGTTCTAAAATGAACTTAACATGATTAAGCGCTATTTCTCAAATGAAGACATAGTGTTGACTTAATTGACCTCGTTTCGACACCTACAGTACTTCTATGATAATCATCAAAAATAGTAATGTCCACATTTTTATTTTTCGAAAAATACTATATCGGAAAACGAAAAGCAAAAATATGAAAAATTTTCGAGAAGTGGAAATTGATTTTTTTTCTTTAAAAAAAATGAAAATTCGATTTTTTTTTTAAATAATGAAAAACATAAAACTAAATCCCGTTCGGAAAATCAAAAATTCTTTTAAAGAACAAAAGTAATGAAAGTTGTTTTGAAATTTAAGAAAAAAAATAAAGTTGGACAATTCGAAAAGGAATCTTTGAAGTAAAAGAGCAGCGTTTCCTTTCATATCTGATTCGAGGCACAAACAAAAGTGAAAGAAATACGTCATCAGAAAGACGTAAGCTCTACTGGGGAGTGAAAATGAACAATATCTTATTGCGTTGATTTTAGCGTGTTTTAATCGCAATGACTATTTGAGAACACCTTTCTGACAGACACTTGATTTTAAGCTCGCTGTCACTGTACATTATACATTACAGAGAGGACAAGAGTATTACAGCATTAACATCAACACTTTTGATATATTTCTTGGTCTAATAGGAGAAACCTTAGTTCGTTGCAAGGAATAGCCGAATTACGTTTATTGCACGAACCATCAATGGAGAGCTAGTTTCAAACAGAACTGGATAATTTCTTCAGAAAATTGATAAAACGTGCATGTTACTCGTAAATATGAGCAGGGGACACCGTGAGTCCGTGGTAGAGCGCTTACTCTGGTGTGTGGGGTCCCTGGTTCTATCCCCGGCCAAGTAAGTTTGTGGTGGATCGAACCAAGTATCCCACGCACCAGAGGTTAAGCTCTCTATCCCTGCACCACCGTTCCGCTAGAACCAAAATATCGCTGTGAGATGTATTTATATGGGCGTGTACAGCAAAATTTAATGTTTATGTCGTGTTAGTTTTCTTCTCAAGTAGACTGACTATATTAAAATATTGGTTACCCAATAAGTATTGGTAACCATAATGCAATAATATATGATTAACTACTGAAATTGTTTATAGAACCAACCAATCACGACAATTTATGAATTTCTGGGGGGAAGGGGGAGTCTCTGACAATCTGCCGTGTCATTTTGCAGACACTAGATTCTGATCGAACGTTGCTTGTAACTGCCAGATCAGTTGAAGATTTATTAACAAATTACAGAAAGTAGACTATTTTGTGGGCTAAATACTCATGAGCTGAGAATAATTCCTGCGTGTTATGAAGAGGTTCTTAAAACATTGGAGGGTAAAAGAAAGCTGCCTGTGTTCGTAAAAAAGAGGGCTCTCTCCATAATTTTGCTGGTACAAAGAAGTTGGTAAGTATTATGAAACTGTCTGCTATTGAGAGGTACTGTCCGCTATTGTATTGCACGCAGTGGCGTATTTAAGGGGGGCTTACGTTCTTAAGCCCCCAGAAATGTTACTTACTATAGTAAAATAAATTAGATATATTGCAGAATTTTCACATTTCGAGGCAAATTCCCCCTCCCCGAAACAAAATCGTAAATACGCCACTGATTGCACGTGTTCATCAAACTCATCGAATCTGGATCAAATTTGGCATATTGTGGTAGACCTTGAACTGTTATACAAGTTTATGATTGTAAAATGTTATGGTGTGGAGACACTTGGTTCTGAATAGGGATGGCCAAATTCACTTTCCGGATTTTTTTAATTCCGGATTTTTCCGAATTTCGGAACTTTTCCGAAATCCAGAATTTCTCCGATTTTAATTTCTGGATTCCGGAAAATAAAAATTCCGGAATTGGCCATTAAACTCGACAATTCGAGCAAGACTGTAGCCCATTCGACTTTATTTCTCTCTTCACGAACATATTGAAAAATCAATTTGACCATACACAGCTCAATATATTCTTTAAGAAGTTTGGTTTATGAATATGAATATGGGTGGTACTGTTTCTTTCACAAAATATATAAATTATACATGTTCCCGTGCTTCTAAAAGAGAACACGTGTTAACATTAAAGAGAATTCCCGTGTCTTGGAGAGAAAAGTCAGCAACGAAATGAAATCATCACCCGCCTTTAAAAAAGTAAGATGTCAGTCTTTCGTAGATTTCTTTGTTTGTTTATTCATGTTTCTCAGACTATGCATAATGAGTTACTTCTCATTTAACATATGGCATAGAAAACACAGTCTTTAATTAGGACATAATTATCACTTAAAAATTAGAGGTACTTTGCTACGGAAAACAATGAACGTATTCAGACCCCACAATGAAGACATTGTGTTTTCTCCGACGTTCCTATAATTATTATAATGAGAACTGTTAAGTGTTTCTTGAAGAAACGTGTTGCCGAAAAAGCTTTTTTTTTTTTTTTTTTTTTTTTTTTTTTTTTTTTTTTGTCTTTATGGAAATGTGCCGCATAAGTAAATAATAGAAAGTAAACGGGAATGGTTAGTTAATTTCGTCTATATGCACTATACTGTATACAGTACAGCAGAAAGATGGGTCAGCTGTTACGTTCAAGAGTCTTGTCCACCCCATTCTTCAGAAATCAACTACAGTACCGTAAGTTTTCTTTAAAAAGAAACAAAACAAAGGCGGAGAACTTGTCAATACACGAAGTGTAAATCATTGTTTCTTTTTATAATTATTTGAGTGATAATCAGCTTGGTTAAGAGGTTTTGTTGTGCTTTATTTTAGTTATTGACATGTGGTGTCAAATCTGGTTTTCTTTTCTTTCACTGTCTGTCTAGGTCCAGGGGAATACCATATAAGGATATTATGAAAGCTTTATTTGTCAATGCCAATTAGTAAGTTTTGATTGCTTCATCAGGTCAAAAAGAAGTGAAAATATTAAATCGATGTTTTTTCTTGAAGATTGCTGGATGGACTTTCTTAGACGCGCTACATTTTCAGACGTTTGTTACGGTCCGAGGTTGAACAGGCATTTTTTTTCCTCAGTGCAAAACCTATTGCTCTAAAGTTTGGTACCAAAATTTGAATATAAATATTTTTTTTTAATCTGGAACAGAATTGTGTCTTCCAAGTCCGAACCGAATGCGAAATGCTCGCTGAGTACTAATCACAGAACCATCTTTATGAATATACTTCTTCACAACAAACGCGCGATGCTCACCTCGCCACATCATTACGACTACTGAAAATGGCACGTATACCGTTATCGATCGATGGTGGCTCTGCCACCATATCCCTACCATAACTCACACAGCGCCTTCTCCAAATACAGGAGATCTTTTTGCCGGACCCTGTATAAAGCAAAAATATGTAAAGTGAGATAATGTCAGATCCGTAGCCAGCCCCAAAATGTAGTGGGGCCGGAAGAAGTTAGGGGAACCCGATTCAATTCTATTTGTAGTTCATTGCAATTCTACGGTGAAAATTTTAGGAAGACTAAAAACTTAGGGGGTGGCCCCTGTGCCCTCCGGGGATACAGGCCTGGATTACATATTAATTTTGTTAGAAGAAAGTACACATAAGTGGTCAATTTGGTGATACAAACTCATAAGGAAAGCATAAATAAATAAATAAATAAATAAATAATAAATAAATAAAATCTTATTAACGTCCCACGGTTATGCCCATTAGGCTAAGGAAGATGGATAATTTAGGGAAGTGAATGATGATGGAAGTACTGCTGGAATGACAATGAGGGAGGAAACAGGAATACCCCGAGAAGATCCACGTATACGATGTTGTCCGCCATAAGTTTAATTGGATGAGGATCGAACCAGGGATCCTACACACCAGAGGTAAGCGCTCTACCACTGAGCCACCGTGCCACTACTCGACCATTTGTAAGGAAAGTAAGTTTTACATGTTTTGTAGTTCTTTATATCTTATTAATATGTTAACGTTTAAAAAGCTAAAGGCAACATACTTTGAAAATTGTTTACAACGGAATTTATACTGCCTCCTGTGCTCAATTATCGCTCAGTTGGGGGCGTATATGGAGTGCTCGTTGTTGCTATTCCAAACCATCATAAATACGAATCTGCTCATTTTATATCTTTCTAACAAAATTAATCTGTTACCTTACCCTACTTTCATTCATACTATGCAATATATAGGCTACTACAAATTGTCTTTCGTGTATCCATGTTAAGAATTGTAATTAGATATATTGTCTGCAGTATATCTTAGATTCCGATCCTACTATCGCCAAAATGAATGCTTCATACAGGAGCTTCTCTGACACATGGCTACAAAGTTCTGGTGTGACAAAATAATAGTGCCACCCACAGTAGAAGGTCACTCAAATTCGGGGTATTCAAAAACTTTTAGACTGGTGGTGTACTCAAGCATAAAGTGATGACACTTCGGCATATTTTAATTTCCAAACACAGTAATTGATTATGGTAACTATGATAATAGATATTAACATGTTCCCTTCCCTATTTTGGGTATTTCCAGTTCAATATATTATTTTGAATGAAGGAACAGCTGAGATCTTTGTTGAATCAGTGTTTATTAATGAGCAGATATGACAAAAAAGCTACTTCGCACCAACTTCATTCTTTTCAAAATCTACCTACTTTAGTGTATACGAGATGATGTTCTTACATAGACAAAGTATTAAAGCGGGGTCAATAGTGCGCGTGGTTTCTGGTTGGAATCCCAATGGGGACATGGGAGGATTCAGGACAGTAGTCTAGCATTGTAAGACAATCATAGTTTATTTGAATTTAGAAATAACCAACTTCTATCTACAAAGCCAGATAACTTCCATGACATCCAGTGTGCTGATCACACTCAGCCACTTAGTAAGATTTTTCAGTAAAATTACAGCGAAACACTGACATCCCAGCTGTCATTTAATCACAGTAAAATAAAATTGATGTATAAATATGAGGGATATAATTCATATTTTAAATACAAATGAAGTTATTTTTGCTCGTGATTGCGTCACTGGAAGACACCTCTTGCAATGTTAATTTTTGACGATAGTTATTACCTACCTCGACTGACTTTTTACCATATTTCGACCAAAAATCTCACGAGCCCCTCAAGTTAGGAGGTAATCACGAGTCTTTCGCACCAGAGAAGAGCGCTATGCCACTGAACCATCGTGCCCCTGTGTGATAATGAGCGTCACCACTTAATCAATAGGTTTTCAGTTTGAGACTGGCCAAATATTTATATTATTCCTACAAAATTCAGGAAATTTTTGATATGTAAGTTACAAACTAAGATAACTTTTGGGTTTCAAGTTTTCTTTCTATACTTTGCTTTTTTTTTTTTGTATCTTTTTTCTTTTTATTTTAAGTTTGGAACTTACTTCCAGTTCTATTGTTTTGGGGAGCAACTTCGTGGTAACGTCCTATAGACCACTAATCGGCCTTCTGTGTAGGGCTATAAAGAGAAAATCTGGATTTAGTTTACATGTATGAAACAGAATGCTGAAAACGAGCCCGGAGAAACAATAATAAAAAAAAAGAATATACTTATATACATATTTTTTTGTAACTATATCCTCTCTGGTAAAATTTGAACCTTCTACCAACTTGCAGTGTGACTCATCTATACTTCTATACCCGTTCTCGTTCTGCCTGCAAATTTGCATATTCCACTTTAGCTAGACATTTTCCTGTACTTGTGGCTAACACGACCCGTGGGACGTTGATTACCTGCTTGCAAACATTCCTGCAATTTTGTCTCGGCTTTCGCTAAACTTGTAAGCAGCGTGGTAACATATACACTATACATGTGTGAGCGTGTATGTTTTTACATATATGCAAGAGGATGTGTGTGTAGGAGTATATGTGTGGTCTGTGTATATTGTGTTGTTTTAACAGAAGAAGATGAAGAAACTTCTTTTAGTTGCAGTAGTGTAGAAGTTGTTCCACCCAGATTTTCAGAGTGTGGATGGTGGAACACTCATCGTAACTTAAGTTTTGTTGCGGCATATAGAAAGCAGAGAAAAATTCTGCTGTATTTGTGCTGAAGGTAATAGTATGACAAAAACAAACTTTAAAACAGGTAGCAGCATCACATGTACACCACGTGAAGAGGTTTGATTTCTGTGATGTGATACTTCTCAATTAACCCCTTTCTGCATGATTTGTTTCTTTTAGCGAAAAAAAAAATAATCAATATTGGAAATCCTCATATGGGAACTTGAAAATTGAATTAAGACTTGAATTTTTAGATTTTTCACTTAATTCCGACGAGAAATAAGTAAGTGCCATATATGACACACTTATAACTCACAAAGAATATGCCAAATGACAGCAAAATCTATTATTCATACACGTTAATATCTCACACAGCAGACAAATCAGTCATTTGATGCCTTTGATAAATCACAAAAAAGCTAAAGTGAAAAAAAAAAGGTATGTGTCATATATGGCATGGCATGCGGTATGGGGTTAACATTGTAACCTGAAGAGGTAATAGGTTTCTATTATTTCCGGTTTTAGTAGAGAGATTAGAGTGGAAGTGAAATATATTCTTGGGACGTTTAATTAAATGCAGAAAACTAGATTTTCCAATATATAAATATTACAGTTTTTACTCTATAGCAATCAACGTTAAAACCAGCGACGCAACTACTAGTTGTCACCCGGAACAAGAACTCGCCTTACGCCCCCCCCTGACAACCAAACCGAAACCAAAACGCTCCCCGACTATACCTGATATTGGCATCACACGTAATTCTCCTATTCGTTTTTTCTTCAAGTGGTAAAGCTTGATTTGAAAATTGCAGTACATAACTTAATTTTTAGTACAAGATGAAACACCAAACTAATTAGTATTCGATTGCCAGCATTCTATTCTGAGATTATTTAATAATCTCACAAGTAAACTTTACGTTTGGGTGAATCGAGTTGCTGACCGAGATACATATGAGAAAGTAGTACTAAATGTGGTCGGTATTTCAGTGAAGTTGTAGGTGCGAAGCTCCAGGGGTTTAGGAGATACAGCTACCAGAACACATGGAAGTACAGAATAGTCTTCATACAGTTGGAGGTAAAAGTTCTGTAAGACCTCTTGTAACGACAAAAGGTGAATAACAAATATATGGGTACATATTAGGACTAGGGGGAAGTCATATAGTAAGGGTATACCTGACGGCTGCCATCTTGAAATTCACCATTTGAATTAAGGTTAAGTTTGTAAAATAGGAATAGGGTCATGTGATACATGATTTAAGGCGCAAATTTAATCAGAAGAACAATGGTGACGTAAATTTTGATTTACGCGCAATTGGTAAAAAGTTACAGGGAAATTAAATATTGTTGTAGCATATGTATTAGTCCTTTACCCCACCTTGTAAATTTTGTGTTAATGATAATATTTAAATAAAAAGCAGGTGGATAAATATTAGGTCTATGGTAAGAGTTGCCTTGATGGCGGCCATGTTCAAATCCGACATTTTGAATCAGACAAAAGTTTTAAACGAAACACTAACAGTGACACCTTATTCATAGCAAATTTTACCATAAATCCAACGGTATAACCATTTTTGCTTTATCATTAACCAACATTTGTTATCGCATAAACAAGTTGCTAATTTAAGGAAAAATGACCAAAGTGGAATTGAGTCATAATTGAACTTGGGTCTTTCTTCCAGAAAAGTCCTCAATTAGTGCAATCAATATGTAGTTCAGAAAAGAGTGCATGACTTGCACAAATGCTCTGCTCACAGTGAGCACACCTGACAAAGGCAATCGATTTGAACATGGCCGCCATCAAGGCAACTCTTACCATAGACCTAATACTTACCCACCTGCTTTTTATTTAATTATTATCATAAACACAAAATTTACAAGGTGGGGTAAAGGACTAATACATATGCTGCTACAATATTTAATTTCCCTGTAACTTTTTACCAATTGCGCGTAAATCAAAATTACGTCACCATTGTTCTTCTGATTAAATTTGCGCCTTAAATCATGTATCACATGACCCTATTCCTATTTTACAAACTTAACCTTAATTCAAAATGGTGAATTTCAAGATGGCCGCCGTCAGATATACCCTTACTATATGACTTCCCCTAGTCCTAATATGTACCCATATATTTGTTATTCACCTTTGTCGTTACAAGAGGTCTTACAGAGCTTTTACCTCCAACTGTATGAAGACTATTCTGTACTTCCATGTGGTTCTGGTAGCTGTATCTCCTAAACCCCTGGAGCTTCGCACCTACAACTTCACTGAAATACCGACCACATTTAGTACTACTTTCTCATATGTGTCTCAGTCAGCAACTCGATTCACCCAAACGTAAGGTTTACTTGTCAGAATAGAATGCTTGACATATCTTATTGTATCATATTGTGTGCGCACGGAAAGTTGGCTTCTGGCAGTTGGGTAGAGCATGTGGAATATTGGAGGCGCTGTTGCCAGAGGCTCACCAACAGAGGCAGCAGCTCGGGCGACCAACTTAAGACGTTTAACAAGTCGTCTCAACTACCTGCAACAGCACGGTCAGGTGACCTTCGTTGCCTAGAAACAGCGTGGAAGAATAGTGCTGTGATTGGCAAACAATCTTCTCTCTCGTTTTGTTTACGACATGTGCAGCTATCTGTCAGAGACAACCTTTCACTAATATTCGATAATAATAACTGCAAATCATGTTTTTGGAATTATATAGGGGTTTGCATATGTGTTGATTGAATCAACAGTCTGTTGCTTTAGAATAGAATATTTAATTATGACAAACAAACTGTTGTGTCAAGTATTATACTCGGACATTTTGCAAACAGTGTTGAATTCAGACATTTTCACCCGGGGGGAATATGAACTCCTCGGGGGGGGAGTTTGGGTGAAGTAATTTCTACATTTTGTGATTGAAATTTTGAGTTTCTCCGGGGGAAATAAATTTTATTCGGGGGAGAAATTCCTCCCCGGGCTACCCCCTGAATTCATCCCTGTTTGCAAATCTCTTAAATCGATGTAAGTTGAGTTAAAATACAAAAAAAAAAAAAAAAAGAAAAAAAAGCTGGAACTATAATTTACTTTTGCGGGTTTTTTGTCTGCAAAGGTTTTTACAATGCCATCAAAAGATAGCTTTGAAGCTAACTTATGCTCTATGGGTCTAATTGTAAGATTGGTGAATTGTTGTTGTCCTGTTAGGTTTCCAAGGTAACTTTTTGTGATCTTTAGTTTGCTAAAACTCCTTTTCTTACCTTATAGTGAAAATAAATATTTGCCCAGTTTTGCGCCCCCTTCCAATCCGGTGCCCGCGGCACAAGCCTCGTTTGCCCCAGTGGCGGCCGGTGGTTTCGGGTGTTGCAGTACGAACGATCGGAGAGAGAAGATATAAATTGGACTCATTGACTAATCAGCATAACTTTAGATGCAAATGCTATGTGACATGTTAAAATAAATAAAATTCTGTTTTTAAAAAATAAAAAATGCAGAACATTTATTCCGATTAATCACCTTATTTAATTAGTAAGTTCATTCTTCTCTCTTGGATTGGAACAAATCTGCCTAATACATGCTGGTTGAACTCTAGTACTCTTGTCAGGTCTTTTTCGATGGAAAACATAACCAATGGTGATAACCTTTCTTGGGACATTCAATTTCTTGAAAGTGTCAATTCTTTTTGATGTGAAAAAAAAAACTTTTCTTCTTTTACTGACGCCATAGGTACAGTTAATATTAATTCAGAAGCTTTGTAGATTCACTAAATATTTTTTCTAGATTATTGTGAACAATTCGTTCTAGCAAACTCAGTCCCTGACAGTGATCCGAATTCCTCTTCAGTGTAGACTGAAGAGAGTTCGTAGCAGAGATTAATGTTATAAAAAAATGTACATTGAACACGCTTTATTCACAATTTATCTAGGAAAATTGAAAATAAATTGTGGAAATGTATCTAGTGCATACAACATTACTGCCATAAGATATCCTGTAAATTTAAGCCGTTTTTTTTTTCAACACTCTCCTGAATTGCACTTTGCTTGTTTTGTCTAAGCCTTAATTGTAAGTTTTTCCTCGGTTGAAAGCTGGGCAATTTTTTTGTAAGTTATTTACAGAAGTCATGGTATGCAGTTCGTTCAGAATTTGTAGGTTATGTACAGAATTAAAGCACACACAATAAAATTAAATCTAATAACTAATAACCAAAACAGCTGATACAAAAGAGATACTGGTATATGAATTGCGAATGTTACATATTCATACATAGGGCTGTCAACTGGCCGGCTTTTCATTGGCCTGGTCGGAAAAATTGCTGTTATTTTGATTAAAGCCGGTAACGGGTATAAACTTCTCACCAGCCCCTTTATAACCCCCCCTTTTTTTTTCAAATTTGTTTCTAGTTCGAAGTATAGATATTGAAAAGTAGCTGTCATTCTGTAAACTCAAAACTGTTACCTTTCACCATCCATCAACGATTAATATATTTTGTTCACTTGTTTAGAAAATTTTATAGAGATGACAGGGACTGTATGAGGGAAAATTTGAAATTTACTTTCAAGGAATTACATTTATTAAGAGTGTAAAAGGACTTCTTAAAGCAATTTCCTATAGTTGAAGTAGAGACTATATGTTTAAAGAGTGAATTTCATTTTCCAAATCCAAAATTGTCACGTAAAGATTATTATACTTTTTTTCATCTGTTTCGATAATTTTAAAGTAATGGTAGTTATTGGTAAATACAATAAATACAATAAATTGATCAATGCCGATTGATCAATTTCAGTTTCTCATTTATAGCACAATGTATCTATTAAGCTTATTAGTGAATGTTCTAAGGACATACAGAATATATGTGTTAATGCACTTTTGTTCACGATAGTACATTTCCTTTCCATGGATAGGCCCGAACAGAGATACTTCACGCTGAGACTTATATCATAGAAAATTTTGAGGAAGTGCCGGTTTTCTTTATTTTACAGAGTTGGCAACCCTATTCATATATCAACACACACGCAAACACATGTGCGTAAAAGAAAAAAAAACTACATTCCAAATCATTCATCTTGGTTGTTACGCAATACACGGTGAACACAATATACTTCCACATGAGGCGAAACAATGTTTATCAACGTTCTGGAAAGCAACCTTGAAACCCGCCAGATATAGGAACAACATGTTAGCTGGGAGGGGTCCAAAATATTTGAGGAAGGTCCAATGCGTCTACGTAATAACGAATCTGTCTTATACTGTACCCGAAAAGATAAGTAATTCTTAATTACTGTCACCTATATTTTTAGAAAAAAAAATGATAGAACGATTATTTCTATAAGAAAAGAAAGAGTACATGGTGAGGTGTAAAATAAAATATTTAGCGTACATCAATCATTTCTCTGTTAAACAAGTATAGTTCGTTAGAAAAGTCTACAAATGTTAGTCAAGTTTCGAAATTTTTGGGAGGTCCGGACCCGGTGGAACCCCCTCGTGGCTACGCCTCTGAGCATTGCTAACTAGTCCCAAATTCAATGTAGCGCTCCCCACCATACAGTTTTATCAAGAGTATAAAATATACTTATTTTATTTAAAAAATGTATATACTAAAATACTATCCACAGAGGGGGGGGGGGGATTCTGCATATTGACTTATTAATATTTGATACACAAATTACTGTAGAAGAAACCTTCATTATCTATATAAGCTAAGAATTAACTTCTTAATGCGGATCTACTTTCATTTGATTTCTGCTCTATATTTTCTTTCTTACTATGTAATCCTGCTATCACTTTTTTAAAATTGTTATTATATTGATTTGCTTCAGTATAAGTACCGTAATTTAAAAATATGAATGCATAAAAACAAATTCCAATTGTTAATTGCTAGTGAAATAAAATTCAGAAATCTTATTTAGCGCGAAAAATCTTCTCGTTCACTGGAAACCGTGCTGTGTTGCAGAAGCAGTGCAACGACCAGTCCCTTTAATTTCTGAAATAGGGGAAAGGAGACTTAACATTTGCTCCAATTGCCGCGCTGAAGGAATCTGGTCGTTGCATGCTCGCTGCAACACAATATAAATTAGAGACTCTGTGACGGATTATTTTTCGCTTTTTAAAACGGATTAACGGAATGAACAGTTACAGAAGTAAAAAATATGCTATTTAAAGTGTATATATGCGAGTATTAAAAAGTACTTTTTCTATCCTTTACTACTATTGCTAATAATATTTTTTCTTGAAATACTTTGGTCGTTGCGCAACGCTGCAACACTAACATTAGCCGCCACTGGTTTGCCCCCTCCTTAGTTACGTCACTGGTTAAAACCGAAAGTGGTTGATTTCTTTTAGTTTGGAAAAAGGGTACCTTTTTCTTAGAACCCTAAATCGGTTCCAAAATCAAAAATCCGCTTCGTGCTATCTCATTTTTTGCTCTATTATAGACTATTATTGAAACCGGAAGTTGTAGGGGATTTTTATTACTTCCGTTTTTAGTAGCTAGTTAAACATGGATATGAAAAGTAGTCTTGGAAAGCTTAAGCAATCGCAGGATTCAATTACCGTTCTGCTATTAATTACTGTTTCTGCACTATAGTAATCAATGGTAAAATCGGAAATGGCAAGAGATTTGCCACTTTCGATTTGGATATGGCCTTCATCAAGGAACTCAACTTGTAATTATTACTTTATACATCCTGGTGTGATAGGCACTTACGTATACTAAATGCCAAGACTATATTTAATCAATTAGTCATACACGCAGTGATGAAAATTTTCCGGAAAATTTTGAAACGGAAAATTTTCTGGAAAATTTTCCCGGAAAATTTTCCGATTCATAAAAACAAACTCCACTTATTGCTACATCGTTGTTTAGTCGAGATGTGAGGTGGAAAATTTTCTCCTATATTTTTCCGGAAAATTTTCCGTTCTTAAATATCAGTGATTAAGTAACAATTCGTCAGTATTCATAAAATTGATTGAATTCATATATAGAAACGTTAAAAAGTGAAAGATCGTTTAAAGGATCGGAAAATTTTCATGACTCAGACAATTTTCAGTACGATGTAGGAACTAGTGGAACAATTTTCCATGAATTGAAAAATTGTTTGTCCTGTACAATGAAAATTTTCCGATTCATAAAAACATACTCCACTTATTCCTATATCGTTGTCTAGTTGAGATGTGAGGTGGAAAATTTTCTTCTATATTTTTCTGGAAAATTTTCCGTTCGTAACAAATATCAGTGATTAAGTAACAATTCGTCAGTATTCATAAAATTGATTGAATTCATATATAGAAATGTTAAAAAGTGAAAGATCGTTTAAAGAATCTGAAAATTTTCATGGCTTAAACAATTTTCAGTACGATGTAGGAACTAGTGGAACAATTTTTCATGAATTGAAAAATTGTTTGACTGTACAATGAAAATTTTCCGATTCATAAAAACATACTCCACTTATTCCTATATCGTTGTCTAGTTGAGATGTGAGTTGGGAAATTTTCTTCTATATTTTTCCGGAAATTTTTCCGTTCTTAAGAAATATCAGTGATTAAGTAACAATTCGTCAGTATTCATAAAATTGATTGAATTAATATATAGAAATGTTAAAAAGTAAAAGATCGTTTAAAGAATCTGAAAACTTTCATGGCTTAGACAATTTTCAGTATTATGTAGGAACAAGTGCAACAATTTTTCATGAATCGAAAAATTGTGTCCTCTACAGTGATGAAAATTTTCCGGGAAATTTTGAAACGGAAAATTTTCCGATTCGTAAAAATATACTCCACTTATTCCTACATCGTTGTTTAGCCGTGATGTGAGGTGGAGAATTTTGTTCTATATTTTTCGGAAATTTTTCCGTTGTTAACAAATATCAATGATCAAGTAACAATTCATCAGTATTCATAAAATTGATTGAATTCATATATAGAAATGTTAGAAAGTGAAAGATCGTTTAAAGAATCTGAAAATTTTCGTGGTTTAGATAATTTTCAGTACTATGTAGGAACAAGTGGAACAATTTTCCATGAATCGTAAAATTGTCTGTCCTGTACAGTGATTAAAATTTTCCGGAAAATTTTGAAAGGGAAAATTTTCCGATTTGTAAAAGAATAGTCCACTTATTCCTACATCATTGTTTAACCGTGATGTGAGGTGAAAAATTTTCTTCTATATATAGAGAGAAACACTGTGTAAAATTTTATTTCCCAACTTGAAATACAAAATTTTCCGGTTCCCGAAAGCTAATTGGAAAATTATAATTTGTTGCTGACTAACTTGTCTCTACTGAAATTCAATTTTGTAGCTCTATGTGCAGTTAAATATAGTGGAAAATTTTCTACCTAACATCACTATACATAATATCCAAAATTGTCAGGCCTATGAAAAGTGTTTTCCACTTGTTTCTACATCGTGATGAAAATTTTCCGATCTATAAAAATTCCTCTCACTTGTTTCTACAGAGCAATAAAACTATCCGATTCAGAAAACAGTTGTTTTACTTCTTGCTTCGAAATGATGAAAACTTTCCGACTCATAAAAAGTTCTTCAATTTTTCCATATAAGGCAGAAAATAATTCGATTCATGAAAAATTGTTTAACTTGTTCCTACATAGTACTGAAAATTGTCTGAGCCATGAAAATTTTCAGATTCTTTAAACGATCTTTCCGCTTTTAACATTTCTATACATGAATTCAATCAATTTCATGATTGCTGTGGAATTGTTACTTGATTACTGATATTTTTTTAGAACGGAAAATTTTCCGGAAAAATATAGCGGAAAATTTTCCGGAAAATTTTCTGAAATGGAAAATTTTCCGCGGAAAATTTTCCGCCTCACATCACTACATACACGTAAGTTGCGTACCAATCTACTTTTATCACTGCACGTTTGTGTGGCTTTTATAAAGTTGTATATAAGTCAATCCTGTCCCAGTTTGTTGCCCATTTTGTCTTAGTGTTTACTCACATGCGATATTAAACGGCAACACCAAGCTCTCAGACTAATTTCATGATTTGGATAACGATACCTGTAGGAAGAATAACACAACATACATTTTGGAAACACATAAGCAATACAGAACTTAGCAGTATCATGTACTTACCACCTCAATATTGGGAAATAAATTAACAATACCATCATTCCTGTGATGTTGGTAAATTTTATTCTGTAACTTTGATAAGTGACAGTCACTTCAATAATATACATTTGTAAATCAACATTTCATTATTCAACTTTGATATAAAAAGGCCATTTTACGCTCACTTACTATTTTGATTAGCTTACGTGAGCAAAATAAATAAATAAATAATGATTTTTTAGTTTATAACTCTTATTTTGTTATCTATTTTTTTATATTGAAGAACATGATCTTGATCCAGCTACGTGTATAATGATGATACCAGCATAGTCTATTAAAGTAAAAGGTGATGCAATCATCCTGTCACCACAGCACTAATCCTGCCACAATTGCTCAAATGGGTAGACCAATCCTACACAGGACATATATCCTGTATCCACTCCTATTGTAAATCCTTTGTAATATATACTGCAGTATGCAGTACAGATGCCATGCTGCAACTATGTTCAGAGTTATTACAAAATTGATAAAGAAACGTTTCTTATATCCTAATTGAATGTACGTGAGTCAGTTACTAGCACTAACAGCACTCTAGAAAAGCACTATCAGCTCTCCATTTTAGCTTAGAATTACACAACCTAATCCATAAGGTGAAGACATTGGATTCACCTAATTTTGATACTACGCACGAAGAGGTATCTATAATTATACAAGTTACTTGAATAGTTTTTTAACGTGAACATTACTGATTTACTCAGTCCAAAAGAATTCATGATAATATGCATAACCTTTGGTGCGTGTAGTAATGGGTTCGATTTCTGGTAGAAATCGAGCGTTAAAAAAAATGAATGCATTACGGTGCTTCGGATTCCACTTTAAACTGTAACTCAACGTTTTATAATGTGGATCACGGTGGCTCAGTGCTATGTTCTCCCCGCTGGTCTAGTGGCTAGCACGTGCGCCTTTGGTGTACGGGGTCTTGGGTTCGATTCCCGGTGGGAGAGCCTTTATGATTTTAACTGTCCTCGATGTTTCTGTGTTCGTGTCCCTGTCGTTCTAGGTGATTGAAAAAAAGTCAGTTAAACGAGTAAAGCAAATAAAATTAGTAATAAGAAGTTCAAGTAAGTTGCTGAAACACGTTCGGTGAGTAAAAGATAAGAAAAAAGTGGTAGAGCGTTCACCTTTGGTACGTGGGGTCACTGGTTCGATCTCTCCTCACGCCAAAGAGAACTTTCTGGTAGACAAACACCGTGTGAGTGGGTTTTCTAGTGGTTCTCTCGTTTTCTCCCACTTTCTTCATTCCACCATTCCATTCATTTCTCATCATCACCGTCTCCTTTAGCCTACACGGTATAAAAACTTAAAGATTTCATTTCATTTTCAACGTTTCATAGATTCTATACCCTTGGCGCTGAAAAGGGATGCAAATACTTTGTTCCACAAATTTACATATACAGTACTTAATCCATTATACCTACTTAGTCTATATATAATTGAAGTGTATACCTAATTAAAAAATTTAGAGCTGCAAAAATGAAAGGATAAATCTTATTGAATGTTAAAAGCGATCTTCTCTCGTTATCTGAACTTCGGTATATCAAAAAAGACTTTACAACTTTGAAAACTCATATTGATTTATTCATGTATCTTACAGACACGATTTTGGTGTCATTTTGTATTAAAAAATACATCAAGTTTTCACTCACGTAATACACTAAACGGCGTGACAAACATCTTGGCATTTGAAGGCGGCGCTCTAAGTTCCCTTTAAATGCTGCTAGGAAATGAGAGGCCAGCGCTATTGCCACGTTTATTTTGTACACATCCACGTCTATCCCCTGTCACCTGATCGCTCTGTAGTTTGTCTGCTTAGCCATAGCTACACCCCTTTACCACTTGGCAACGTCGCGCCAAAGCTTGCGTTTTATTCGTTTAGCTGAAATGCCAAGATGTTTGTCACAGGCTTTAGTTCAGAAACAAGCCACCGTAATCGCTAGCGGCAGTTGCAGCAAAGATGGCTGCCTTTACTGGTCCCTAGCGTGTTAGCTTCGGTCTGAAGAATCCAAGTCTGCAACACTTTGCAACGAAATTCTCGTACAAAGTATGGTAAAGATCCTCCCAGTAGGCCTACTATTTCTCAGTGGCATTAGTGTTTTATTGAAACTGGATGTTCAGTAAGACATAACAAATTTTCAGCTCATCCCCCTACGTCTGAAGACGTTGTAGAGCAAGTGAAACAAAGCTTTGTGAACAGTCCTACAAAAATCAACCCGGCGAGCTTCCCGACAGCTGGGTGTCCCACATATGACAGTTAAGAAAACGGTTGCATCTCAAACCATACAAATTATAAATGGTGCAGGAATTTAAAAAAAAAAAAAAAAAAACACTGACAGAATTGCTCGTAAGGAATTTTTGGCGAGAAATCGACTTCAGATTATATATGTGCCACATCACCAACGGAAGCCATATTGAATCTCTTTAGGTATAAGGTAAAAATAACTTATGTATTTAGCTACAAAATGACACCAAAACCATATCTGTAAGCCAAATAAATAAATCAATATGAGTTTCCAAAATTGTAAAGTCATTTGTGATACACCCTGTATAAGCTCTCTTAGATTGCATTTCGTAATGTATCTGATGCGAGTAACGATATAATGAAGAATTTGCAACACAGATAGATGATAAAAATTATATTTTCAAATTCTACGTTAATTTTAAAGCAAGACCAAACAATATTGTCCAAATAGGTATCTTGTTTGTTTAAGAGGCCTCATCCCGGCGAAATTAAAATACCGCTAATTTTACAGTAATTATGTGATATCTTCAAATAGATAAAAGATAATTGAAATGTGGAACAAGAGCGCCTTTAGACAATATTATTTTGCGTGAGGTACCGTTATCACAAGTCACCTAGTGGCTTTCCGCTTTCAACCGTTTAGAAACGCGAAAATAAATGCCGATTTTCAAAATGGATCGAGATCGAAAGCAGATCAGTGAATCGTGATAACGGTATCTTATGTGAAATGATAGTGTCTGGGGCGCTCTTGTTCCACATTTCGATTATCTTTTATCTATTTGAAGATATCACATAATTACTGTAAAATTAGTGGTATTTTAATTTCGCCGGTAGTGTAGGGGGTTCTATTCCCGAAGTAGTTAAGACTGTTCGTTCTGGCAACTTCATAAAACAAGTAGCAGGGTAAATGAATATTAAGAAGAATGTAAGGTAAGGAACTCTTGATTTTCATACCTAAAGTAGCGACTGGAATTAATGTACTAAGCACGCATTGTCTAACAAAAAAAGGTCTGGAAGGTCATTACGGGCTTTTAGTTCCACTGGTATTAAAAGTAATTTAGAATTAACTCCTTAATTACTAGTTTGAAAAACCTCAATTGAAAAAAAAAAAAGGTATGACCTACTATTAACTTTCTATTATTACTGAAAGAAAACGGAAAATAATAATTCAAGGTCTATCGCCCGTACTTCTTCACTTAAAAAGATCCTCTTCCAGCCTTCTGTTGACTAAATCGTTCTGAGGACCAGTAGAAGGAAGATGGAAATCTAATTAACCGTTGAGATAAGTTCTTACGGGAAGGAAGGATAGGGCGAGAGAGAGAGAGATGAATTCTTGTTGTTTTTCTTAGGCTCTACTCATCTGGGCGAGTGCATCCATAGTTCCACGGTGTTTACTAAGTCTCCTTGAAAACGTGCTTGGCGAGGGTCGTGATTTATTGATAACGGCAAACAGCGCCACCGCCAACTCAACTCTAGCCAAAATACTATACAATCTACAACCAAACCAAGCACCACCAGACCCATCCCTCTTCTCCTGCTGACTGTAGCAATGTAACTTCCTCCTCACTCAAGGTTCCATTCGTTTTATGTACAAGGGTTGAAATAGAAAATGATGTTTCTTTGTAGAAAAAAAAAATATCAAAGGGGGAGGTGGGGGTTAAAGGCACGAAGTACGAGAAGATGAATCAGACGAAGAAAAGATTTCCTTTGATTCGTTGTGAGAACTCCACAAGATTTATGGTTATGCATGAATATTCAGCTTGATAACACAAATTATCTTTGTTTTTGCTTCGTTGTCGCTTTTTGTTTGGGAGGGGCGGAAGGGGGACAAGAAGTTTTTTAAAGGTGTCTGGTTTGCTTTTGTTGTCACTCTCTGGGGACAAGGGAGATTGTTTGGGGGGAAAATATGGTCTTTCTTAGTTGATCTTGATCTAGGAACCTGTGTCTTGATCGTAAAAGTTAATTTTGTCTTAACTTTCCGTGTCAGGAGACATTAGATATTTTGTTACTGGCCTATCTTAACGGACTTTATAGCTAGATTAAGGCAGTTGGCTATATGTAGGAAACAAATAAATGTATTAGCAATTTACATAAATTATAAGAAGCAAGAATCTGATATTTCACAGTAAGCCTCCACTACATTGCTAGTGGAGTTTGTTTCAATTAGATTCTGACTCAATTTAATGCAATAAAAATCGAAACGAGATGCAAAAGGAAAAGAAATAATAATAATAATAATAATAATAATAATAATAATAATAATAATAATAATAATAATAATAATAATAATAATAATAATAAAGAAAATGATGGGATAGCATATAATGGAATAAGTTGTTTCTAAACACACATATTAACAAAGGAAATAAATAAGCTTTGTTTCGAACTTCATAAAATTGAGGGTCAAACCTCGTAACATTCGTCACATCACACGTGAAATATAACACTTAAACAACTCTTTCGAAGCAATAACAACCATTTTGAAACGTCTGCAAGACCAAGTACATATTTGCATATACAAAACCCAACAATAACAATTGAAGGATCTAGAATAGCAAAGACATGTGCGCCAACAAGTTCCTTTCTTATGTCAGCATATTCTATGAATCTTCGAGCTCCGTCATGGCTAAGCTGTTAGCATACGTGCCTTTAGCGTGGAAGACCCGGATTCGATTCCCGGTAGGAGCTCATGTGGTTCGGATTCCACGTCAATCACTAGGTCCCGTCTCATATAGCCTCGCTGCTGAAAGGGGCATTAAACTCAAAATCAACTCAACTCTATGAATCTTTCTCCGTAGTTTTGCCAATGTCATTAGTTCATACATTGTAGATACAAGTGAAATTTCAGTTCGAATACAAGCTATCAGAACAGTCCAATGAATATGTTTGCCGCCTCGCGTCATTAAAAAATGACGCCCCTTGAGCCCAAGAAAATTTGTTTGTATTTAACTACATGTACTCAAAAAAAAAAAAAACTGACAATGGACAAAATATTATAGTTTTACTCTGACAGTCAATAGGACTAACCAATGGGCTCAGCTTCTTCTACGCCAGTAGCGTCGTAACGGGAAAACTCGATCGCGCTGTGAAGCTCCTTCGTGGCTAAGTGGATAGCGTACGCGCCTTTGGCGTGGGAGACCCGGGTTCGATTCCCGGCGGGAGCTCATGTGGTTCGGATTCCACGTTAATCAGTAGGTCCACGTCTCATATAGTCTCGCTGCTGAACGGGACGCTAAATTAAAATCAATTCAATTCAAATTCGATCGCGCTGTGATACCTACATTGTTTTCAGTATAACGTCTCACTAATATGTCTTTCAGGCTAAGGGAGACAATGATTAAAGTAAGTGAACGATGATGGAAAGAATGGTGGAAAGAAAAAGTGGGAGGAAACAGGAGTACCCCCGTGAAAATCCACTGATATGATGTCCACCACAAACTTACTTGGTCAGGATTGAACCAGGAACCCCACCTGCTAGATGTAAGCGGTCTATCACTGAGCCACCGGGTCCCTATTTTTAGTATAGGTAGATCTTTAAGTTGCTCTCTTTCGTATACCATACTTGAATCTCATTTAAAATATAGGGTCTATATACGTAAATACAGACCTGCAGGGAATACTGCCATGTGAGTATTATGTTCTGCTCAAGTTTTAACTTAACCATTACAGGATTGTACCTATTGGATACACGTTAATATACTACTAATAAAAATTGATAAGGATGTTATAATTAAATTAGTTATTTCATAATCAAAAGGGAGACACAAATTTAACTTCAAGTACAGAACCGATGTCGCATCAGTAATAGCGAGAAAAATTTGAAAAATTTAAGCATATTTGTCTCGAAATTAGCAAATGGCTCATACGTCTGTGGGATTAACAATTCCCCATCCTCACCTAAAGACTCTCTCTTCCCTTAAATTTCCTATTCTGTCTCATACCCCCACATGCACCCTTCCGCCCCCAAAAAAAGTACCATCCTCCAGTTTGATTGTACCATTTTCTATGAAAAATTCTATCCTCGCAATGCGTACGTCGTTGCTATTCTAGAGGCCTCAGTTGTCCAGTTTTCAGAAACAAGGCAAAGCATTAATTTCTTCCGCTTCCTAGTATCTTTGTTCTCATTTTCAATTCACGAGACAATCACCCAACATCAATAACCAACCATACAGCTACATCTGATCAGTGACACACGCTTATTTAAGTGTACATGGCAAAAGGACCTTTTATTTTTATTTTTTTATTTTTTAAAGAGCCCAATTCAACCATGGATATCTCCCGTTATGATCAGTGCCGTAACAGTTCCATTCACAAATGATCACGTCTCGTGATAGCACGAGGCAAAAGACCCCAACTTAACTGATATCATACAGCAAGTAAGCCTGTTTTCTTGTTGGCCTAATCTGATACACATATACACCATATATCCAGTTCCGTTTCGTCCATAATGTACACAATCTAATGCACTTTATTTATTATTGCTTGTCCTGCTTTTGTCGTTGTAATTGAGAGTCTGACAACCAGGTTATAAGGTCACGATGAAGAAAATAAAAGGTAATATGGGCTTAAAGCAACATAAGCAATATTAGTTAATCGTACCTACATTGGATGGAAAATATAAATGGCATTGGCAATATTGCTAATATACTGAGATAATCATATCGTTAGTATAGTCGAAATGTAAAAAGATTTCATTTAAAACATTGCTTACACGCTTAAATGTGCATGTAATATAGAAGACCTAAAAACTAACTTCGCGGTAGCTCAATGGTACAGCCTCACCTCTGGGTTAGGAGATATCTTGGTCAATATTAGGGAGTGTGAATTTGTAATGGACAGAATCGTTTTCGTGGGTTTTTTTCCTGTTTTTCCCGTTTCCTTCCTCATTTCCATTTGCGCCAATCCTCGTACCCGAAATGCCCATGCCTCCAATGTCCCACGTAGGCTAAAGGAGACGGTGAAGATGAGAAATGAATGAAATGGTGGAATGAAGAAAGTGGGAGAAAACGGGAGAACTCCGAGAAAACCTACGCACACGGTGTTTGTCCACCACAAAGTTCACTTGGCGGGGGCTGGGATCAAACCCACAACCCCAAGCACCAGAGGCGAACGTTCTACCACTGAGTCACCGCGGCCCCTCTTTACTTGGATTTTAGCGAGGATATCTGATAACGAAATCATACCAGAACAGTCTCTCCACCTACAGTTATACAGAAATCAGCGCCACTGTTCTAATTCTTTCATGATCATTCATTTTCATTAGATCTTTTCATTAGAAGGCATAACCGTGTTTGTACACCACACTAGGGTCTATCCTAGAATGTTATACAACCTTGCTTAACAGATTTGTAAAGTTTGTTGTATAAAGACAAGGGACACAATGATACTCATTATAATAAACTGGCAAACGTTTCACTGTGTCGCACTAACTCCTAATAGTCAACAATCATGTTAATAGATGTTACGTGAACTATCATTTGCCTGCCTGACGCTAATAGACATCGCTGCTTGCGAAATCGTTTTTCTTTTAAAACCAAGTCGTGGCATAACTGCAGAACACAATTGTATGCAGTTTAAGTTATTGGTAGCAAACTGAAAATAAAAATGTAAACAATTAAAACTTTCAATAAAACATTTAGCCCATAGTGTACATCGAACCGAAGGATTAAGTGCAACAAGTAGTTTCATATATATATATATATATATATATATATATATATATATCAGTTGTGTATTTAGGGGGGCTTCCGGGCTTAAGCCCCCCCCCCCCCCGAAATCTTACTTACTATAGCAAAGTATATGAAATATCTTGCAGAATTTTCACATTTTCAGGCAAAGCCTCCCCTTCCGAAATTTAGCAAAGCCGCCCCGAAACAAAATCGTAAATACGCCACTGATATTATATATATATATATATATATATATATATATATATATATATATATACAGACTATCCCATAATTCGTGTGTAAACTTTAATTTCATAGTACTCAGAATTGGTAAAAGCTAGAAATGTGAAATTTGCAGGCAATTTAGAGGAAGGTCAGAAGATTTGTTTGATATCAAAACGAGATCGCGGGTGTTATTGTTTGCGGAGTTACAGGGTCAAAGGTCAAAATGCAATTTTTTCCTTATGGGATTTCAATGTTAAATAGTAGTCTCACATGCCATTTTTTTGAATATCCATCTCCGGTAGCAAAAATTGGTATATCGACATAAATTCTGATCCGAAACAATGTGATAACGAGAAATTTGGGCAATCATGACCCGGTGACCTCTAACAGGTCATCTGTGACCTTTGAAGAAAAAGCTCCCTTTTCAACAGCTTATTGTACACAACTAATTCAGTTGAGGATAATGTTAAAAACACATATGCACAAAGAATCTACTGAACATCCTTTTTAGCAAAACGAAGAGGTCAGCAATATCATCAGAGGTCAAAGGTCACGTAGTTAAAACGTCATATTTGATGTGTTAACAAATAAGAAACTGTGACATTGGAATTAATACTTTGAAGTGCCATAGAACACATGCATAAAGATCCTCCCAACGAGTGTGTATGGACATAGGGAAAAGATCATCATAAGAGGTCAAAGGTCACGCAGTTAAAATTCCATGTTTGATGTGTTAGCAACTATGAAACTGTGACGTTCGAAAAATGATTTGAGCTACCATGGAACATGCATAAAGGTCCTTCGAATTGGTGTATATGGGCATAGGAAAAACGTCAACAATGTCATAAAAGGTCAAAGGTCACGCAGTTAAAATTTCATATTTGAAGTGTTAACAAGTATGAAACTGCGATGTTGGAAATAAGGATTTGAGTTTCCACTGGACATAATGCAGAAAGGATCTTCGAATTGGTGTGTGTGTGAGGTCAACAATATCGTAAAAGGTCAAAGGTCATGCAGGTAAAAATATCACGTTTGATGTGTTAGAAAATATGAAACGACGACGTTTGAAAAATGATTTGACGTGCCATAGAATACATACAGAAAGGTCCTTCCAACGGATGTGTATGGGCACAGGGAAAACATCAAGAACGTCCTTAAAGGTCAAAGGTCACGCAGTTAAAATTTCATGTTTGATGTATTAACAAGTATGAAACTGTGATGTTGGAAATAAGGATTTGAGCTGCCATAGAAAATATGCATAAAGTTCTTTCCAATTGGTGTGTATGGGCATAGGAAAAATGTCAACAATGTAATAAAAGGTCAAAGGTTACGCAGTTAAAACATGATAGTTTGTATTAGCAAATATGAAAGTGTGACGTTTGAAAAGTGATTTGACCTGCCATAGAATACATGCAAAAAGGTGGCCATGGAATACATGCATAATTAATGGTCAAAAGAGTCATAAAAGGTCAAAGGTCACGAAATAAGAAGTTTATAGTTCGTATATTGGCAAGTATGAGACGGCAATGTTTGAGAACTAATTTAGTTGGTATGGTATATAAAATTAAGAATATATTTTTGGGCTCTCGTAAATCTTTTCTTTTAAATAACAAGAATACTTAATTTTAGGAAGTCATTATAGAATGCGCACTATTGTATGCAGGACATTCTAGGGCATAGTGGGTGCAGGATTTTCTTTCGTCTAAATTCTAAAAAAACATATTATTTGGGTAGCATTTTCCAATGAAAATATCACATGTAAATGCAAATCACTCAGGAGTTCTCCAAAAATATTTGGTCTAGGAATTAATTCGTGCGGTTGGTACGCACACATTGAAGCTGTAGTACAAACACAAAATACATAAATACCTTAAGAAAAATATTGTCCATCGCTAGCCACCACTTTCGCCCATCTGTCAGGCAATGTACAGATTCCGTGGCGAAAGAAGGCCTCATCCTTGGAAGCGATCCAGTCAGAGACCCATGTTTCGATATCTTCTGAAGAAGTAAACCGCTGTCCAATCAAATCGTTGTTCATGCAATCGAACAAGTAGTAGTCCGAAGGAGCAACGTCTGGTGAATACGGCCGGTGGGGTAAAACTTCCCATCCGACATTTTCTAAATAGGTTTTGACCGGTTTTGCGACATGTAGGCGAGCGTTATCATGTTGAACAATAAGTTTATCATGTCTGTTCTCCCATTCTGGTCGTGTTCTGGCCAGAGCTTGCTTTAAACGCATTAATTGTCGTCGATAACGTTCTCCATTCATAGTTTCACCCGGTTGCAGCAGCTCATAGTACACCACACCTTTCATATCCCACCATATGCACAGCATAGCCTTTGCACAGTGAATATCTCGTTTTGGTTGTGATGGACCTGGTTCACCTGGTTTCACCCAGGCCTTTTTTCGTTTAGGGTTCTCGTAATGGATCCACTTCTCATCACCCGTAATAATTCGATGCAGAAACCCCTTTCTGCTCTGTCGTTGAAGCAGCAATTCGCAAATGGTTTTTCGTCTTTCAACGTCTCCGTCTTTCAATTCATGAGGAACCCAATGTGACATGTTTTGAATCATTCCCATGACTTTCAAGCGTTTGGAGACTGTTGTTTGATTAACGCCTAATGCTGCTGCAAGTTGTTCCTGCGTTTGACACGAATCCTGCTCGAGCAATGCTGTCATTTCTTCGTCTTGAAATATTATTTGGCTGTCCAGCTCGCTCTTGGTCTTCCAAGCCGAAATCACCACTTCTAAACCGTGCAAACCACTTCTGACACGTTCGCTCAGCTAGAGCATGGTCACCATACACTTCCACCAAAATACGATGACTTTCAGTCGCACTTTTCTGCATGTTAAAGTAATGCAGCAGGACACCCCGCAAAAACACTTTATCAGGCACAAATTGCGCCATGTTCACTTAACTACAAACTGGTGTTGTTGACGCTTTAATCCACTGCCCTATACTACGAACGATACGCGATGACAGGGGTTTGCAACACATGTGTGGATACACGGAACTGTGGGACGCTCCGTTCGTTGCGCCATCTCTTGTCCACCCGCACGAATTAATTCCTAGACCAAATAAAAAAAGAAATTAAAAAATCCTGAGAACAGACTGTACTACAGACTGTATGCCCATACACACCAATTCGAAGGACCTTTTTGCATGTGTCCTGTGGAAGCACAAAATGCCTGACTTTTGACCTTTTACGATATTCTTGACCTCACACACACAACAATTCGAAGATAAACTCAAATCCTTATTGCCAACATCGCAGTTTCATACTTGTTAACACTTCAAACATGAAATTTTAACTGCGTGACCTGTGTCCTTTTATGACATTGTTGACTTTTTCCTATCCTCATACACACCAATTGGAAGGACTTGTGTCCTGTGCAGCATGCATGTGCCCTGTGGAAGCTCAAATCATTTTTCAAACGTCGCCGTTCCATATTTTCTAACACATCAAACGTGATATTTTTACCTGCATGACCTTTGACCTTTTACGATATTGTTGACCTCACACACACACCAATTCGAAGATCCTTTCTGCATATGTCCAATGGAAACTCAAATCCTTATTTCCAACATCGCAGTTTCATACTTGTTAACACTTCAAATATGAAATTTTAACTGCGTGACCTTTGACCTTTTATGACATTGTTGACGTTTTTCCTATGCCCATATACACCAATTCGAAGGACCTTTATGCATGTTCCATGGTAGCTCAAATCATTTTTCGAACGTCACAGTTTCATAGTTGCTAACACATCAAACATGGAATTTTAACTGCGTGACCTTTGACCTCTTATGATGATCTTTTCCCTATGTCCATACACACTCGTTGGGAGGATCTTTATGCATGTGTTCTATGGCACTTCAAAGTATTAATTCCAATGTCACAGTTTCTTATTTGTTAACACATCAAATATGACGTTTTAACTACGTGACCTTTGACCTCTGATGATATTGCTGACCTCTTCGTTTTGCTAAAAAGGATGTTCAGTAGATTCTTTGTGCATATGTGTTTTTAACATTATCCTCAACTGAATTAGTTGTGTACAATAAGCTGTTGAAAAGGGAGCTTTTTCTTCAAAGGTCACAGATGACCTGTTAGAGGTCACCGGGTCATGATTGCCCAAATTTCTCGTTATCACATTGTTTCGGATCAGAATTTACGTCGATATACCAATTTTTGCTACCGGAGATGGATATTCAAAAAAAATGGCATGTGAGACTACTATTTAACATTGAAATCCCATAAGGAAAAAATTGCATTTTGACCTTTGACCCTGTAACTCCGCAAACAATAACACCCGCGATCTCGTTTTGATATCAAACAAATCTTCTGACCTTCCTCTAAATTGCCTGCAAATTTCACAGTTCTAGCTTTTACCAGTTCTGAGTACTATGAAATTAAAGTTTACACACGAATTATGGGACAGTCTGTATATATATATATATATATATATATATATATATATATATATATATATATATATATATATATATATATATATATATATATATATATATATATATATATATATATATATATATATATATATATATATATATATATATATATATATATATATATATATATATATATATATATATATATATATATATATAACTTTGTGGTTCGTTTATTTAGCTCGAATTGTTACAAAAACGTAAAGGGCATAATCATGAGACAAACTGAAAATTTTCATTTCATTTCATTTTCAAGCATGAAACCAAGTATTATTTTTTAATGGTTATGAAACACTTTATTTTGTTTATTAGTATGATTGTTCTCACCAAAAATATGTTTTACGTGTTCAGTTTAGCCTAATGATTTTCGAAAGGGCAACTGAACAAAATATACAATGATTTAATTCAGAATATATACTTTTCTTATGTACTATCATAGAATTCGTCCAAAAAACTTCAGTCAGCCAAACCACACTACTGAAAATATCAGTGAATAATGTTGAGATTACGTTAAAAGCAGGGATAAAAGTGGATCTGAAAAGGTAGGGGGAGGCATGACGTCACGCCATCCTTTGTGCCTATCTTTACCCATTGTAATTTTTTAGCAAGTGGACACCACAGATGTTTTTTGAAGTGAGGTAACGGCGTTTCTCCGCGTTCCTCCTCACTTTTACCCCTGGTTAAAATCCTTCTTATTTAGGTCTTGGTCCTTTGACCTCACTCCCTCCGTTACTTGAACCTTTTAACTGTTTGAGCCCCGAAATGTCGAAAACTAGCACCTATCGAGAAAAAAAAAATATTTCTAAACTAATGAACCTAATATAAAACATATGAAGCAATTTGTATTTATCTTTCACTTGGGGAGCACAACTATTTTTTGGGGGGGAGGTGGCATCCGTGTGCCTCTCTGTAGCTACGGGTCTGGCCGAGACTTGTTGTATTGTGATGTAGGTTAAATGATATAAAACTATTATTTTCGGTGTAAAAAGAAAATGGCTTGGTCCCTCCAATTGACCCCGCCAAGAAATTAAAACTGGCGTCGTCACTAAGTCACATCCTTAATTTTTAATATTTTCACGGAGGTATGATTTCACTGGTGGGCTTGGAAGATTCCACCTTACTCAGAATTACGAAATTCCAACAAGAAGTATACCTCCGATCATACTTAACGTTGGTTACCAATATTTACGTAGTATTGCTTTCGTCACCCGTTGAGTTGATTTTGAGTTTAACGTCCCTTTCAGGAGCGAGGCTATATGAGACGTCGACCTACTGATTAACGTGAAACCCTAACTATAATGAGCTCCCACCGGGAATCGAACTCGAGTCCCCCACGCCAAAGGCGAGTACGCTAACCACTTAGCCATGAAGTAGCTCTTTCATCGCCCGTATATTAAAAATCCCCCTTGGAGAAAATGTTCTGAAATCATCACTGTACCCGAGAAAATAGTACTCAATTGTAGTTGCTCGTTGGTTTTTAATGTACAGCTGAGAACGTACTTACATCTATATCCACTGGAGAAGTTAAAAAAAAATGAAAAATCTTTTACAATATCTACATTGAATAAAAGGTGGGAACGATGGGCGACAGAATTCCTGTAATTAGTTTCAGTATACACCCTTTTTACCTACAGACACGTACGAGATCCTATACTACGACAAGTGTTTATCTTATTTCAAAGCTGCACTAGAGAACTTTCTTTCTAACAACGAGATCTCATCATATTAATGTTGTTTGAATTGTTTTTTAAATTACGAATAACGATATCAAATACAAGGTTTGAAGTACGGAACGCCTGTGAGAATTACGTTGTGGGTTTTGACATGTAACATGAGATCCTTCGAAAGTTGTCACAAAAAGAGCTAAAGAGCTCTAGAGTTACACCTTAAATGGTTAAGTATCATATACAGCAACTCTGAAGTGAAAATATCCTCCATTAAAATGCATCCCACTATATATCTGTATAGTAATACCTGATGCTCTACTTTGATAGACGATATTTATATAAAGGTAAAACACACTTCATTTTCAGGAGGAAAAAAATAAAAACATCGTAATTATATATTTAAAACATTATTAAAAGTTCAAAATTTTTCACTTTCACTTATTATAACTATTTGTATGACTTCTCAACTACAATGATTTAGCACATTTAAGAACTAGACAGTGGCGTACACAGAATTTTATCAAGGGGGTTTCAAGCGCTAAATCTCGTATTTTTTGAGGACATGCGTGATATACCAGGTGAAACAAACAATCGCCATAAGAAACCACACCTGTTGCTGGTTCAATGACGGAAAGAGCATCAGCGGAAGGAGGTGGAATGACGCATACGCAGAGCGCCAAAGAAGAGAGAGTAGTGTTTTGGTACAGTGTTCTGGGACGCGAAAGGTGCGAATCTCCTTTATTTCCTTCATGCGGCACGCTACTGCGATATCCCCATCCAACTCAGGCCCACCATTCGACGAAAGCGACCAGGGCTCTTGGACGACAACGCAAAACCACGCAGCAAGGCTCACACAAAATCAGATTCGTTGCATCGGATGGGAGAGATTGTATCATCCTGCGTACAGCCCCGATCTTGCCCCATCGAACTTTCTAGAATGTTTGTCGACGATGTTGTACTATATAACACAAATAGCAAGAAGTTGAAAGGTAAGTAGAGATTTGAAAGAAATCCTCGGAAGGTAAAAATCTTTAAAATTAGTAGAAGGAAAATGGATTATGTCGTGCTCAACGGAAAAAGAAATGGAAGAGTAAGACAACAAGAAGGACGACTGAATGAAGTGATTTTAAAAATATATATATATTTCAGCCAAGTGTGGGGAAACTTTTTAGTTTAAAGGCCTCATTAATAATGTCTATTTCCGAAAAAGGATGCATATAATAGTTTTGAATAGGTCTAATTTTTGTGGTTACTTTACAGTTAATAGTTATATTAATAATATACATGTAAATGTATAAAAGTACATATATTTATTTTTTCGTATATTTCATATTTCTTATAACTTTAACATTTTGCAACAGACCGAGAAGGCCGCAGGTTTTCCACTCACTGATGTTGACTCACCTGATGGCCAGAAAATGATTTGGACATGGAAATAATACATAGAATACAAGCGGGATAGCAAAATTGAAGTAAAAGTGCTGTATGTGGGGTTTGTGTGACATCAGAATCATGATAAAGACTAAAGGGGTGATTTACAAAACAGTGGTTAGATTAGCAATGATATATGGTAAAGAAACATATTCAATAAAGAAAGCACAGGGGAAATGATGAAATGTTACAGAAATGAGAACGATGCGCTGGATGTGTCGGATAAAAGAAAAGGCAAAGTGAAAAATGAGAGACCAAGGAGAACAACCAAGGTTGTAGAGATATTAAAAAAAAATCCAAGAAAGAAGACTGCATCGGTATGACCAGCTAATAAGAAGTACAAACTAAGAATGACCACAAGGTTCCAGTTCCGGCTGAACCGGTTCTTGAAGATCCGGTTTTCAGAACCGACTCTGGAATCGGTTCCAGACCTGGATCCGAAAACTCCCAAAGACCTGTAAAGGAGGCACAAAGCTCACCTTCAAAAACACTGCAAAGAGGACCACGCGCTTGTGTCCTCCCCACCCAGACCCGCTTGTGCCCCCCAGAAAGAAATGTTTGGTCCACCAGTGGGTGTTTAGCCAAATGAGTTTGCCAGTCACCTAGTTTGTTTAGCCAAATGAGACAAGCGGCCTCCGCCTGGCACTTATACAATTTCATCTATCATACTATTCACACCCTGCCAGCAGCTCGGGTTTACCGTAGGGATGGGCACGTAATTCCGGTCCCGGCGAAACCGGTTCCAGACCTGGATCCAAAGACCCGGTTCCGGAACCGAATCTTGGGAACCGGATCCAGACCTGGATCCAAAAACCCAGTTCCGGAACTGGATCTTCTAGAACCGGATCCGTTCTGAGCCGAAAACCGGTTCCACCAGGACTCGCTATGTGTTTTTGAATTTTCTCTCTAGCAATGGCGGGTTTAGCCAGGGCAGGCCTAGGCTCCTCAGTTTTTCCAGTGACAAAATAATTAAAGCAATTGTTTATATATTTTTGAAAGATTATAGTAAGAGTTCGCTGACTTTTATTCTTTAATGGAAATTTTTTTGAAACATTAGATATAGTTTGAGTAGCAGTTTTTATGTTATGCAATGTGTAAAACAATATTTGAAGTCCACAATGTCATCGTCCAATCTAGCCATAATATCCATCGGAGAGGGTTAAGTTGGAAACTTCTGCAGGACTATGAAAAATTGTAAATCATGATATACTTATCATGGTCTGGTTCTGCCCCCCCCCCCGTTTCTACATTCTAGATCCCCACTGCTCTCTAGGTGATTAAAGTGAAGAAAAAAAATAACTTTATTCGTCGGATCAACAACGAGAATTGAACTTGGTCAGCCCAGTTTCAAAATGAAATCGTACCTCAAATTCACAGCATTTGATAATAAGTTAATAATATGAAAAGATACTGCATGAGAAAGTTAAGATCATAATTTCAAAATAATAGGAAAACATAGCAAAACATAGATAAAATATAGCAAAACAATTTTTGGATCCACAAACTCAGAGCTGCTCAGCGTGTTACGTTACCATTAATTCGAACAATAATTCAATTAAAAAAAAAAAAAAAATCGTGGACTCTGTTCCTGACTTCCCGTTTCCTGTTTGCAGATGATGCGTTAGTATTCACGCCATTTTCTATTCATTGTCATTCAAAACTAGCGTTAACTGTGTTGTTGAATATAACAAGATACACAAAGTTGTAATGTAATGAGAGCATTGGCGGAAGAATCAACCGTGGGTGGAGATGACGTTTTAGTTGCATTAAAAAAAAAAAAAAAAGTGTTAACAACATATGACAATTGCCAATGGCAATTACATCAAGTTCTAAATTATCCATGTATAGTTGACACACACTGTTTTCTTTCATCTTCTGTTTGGATGGCGTTCTCTGGTGATTATGTGTTACGTATTGCAATGGCGTTTCCGACGCTGGAACCGGGAATGCGGAACAATGGACCATTCATAATATTTGCTTCGCTCCAATATCGTTCCGCCCTAATTTTCACCAACACCCAATTTCAGCATATAAACTTTCCACCTATACACCTCCTGAAGCTGTTTTTTTTTTTTTTTTTTTTTTTTTTTTGAAACACGAAAATAGTCAATGTTTTACTATCTTCTATCTGGTGTGTCTTGCAATGATTAAATGAATAAAGAGACAATTAATAATAATAAAAAGAAAGAATAAGCTGAACTGTAGTATCATTTCAGATTTAGCTTTGAGGGAGCGAAGATTCTCCTTATACAACAATATTTTAACTTCTTTCACTTGCATATTATTATTACAGGGCGGAAGCTGATGAAATATAATCCTTTTTCTGGTATTGCGGACATAATGTCCATCACTGCACATAATATTACATTTCGTTCTGAAACAAACAAATAATAATTATAATAATAATTTTAAAGAGGTTTTTTTTTTTTTTTTTTGCATATTTTGCCCATTTTCAGCTTTTAGATCATTCTAGATCGGTTTTATTGTGATTTTCCTTCAGTTCTGGAGATTTTTCGTCTTTTTTTTTTTTTTTTTTTTTTTTTTGTATGTTTCGGAATTTTTGGATCAAAAGATCCAACATATTTCAGGCAAAAAATTTTTGTAGCCCTTATATCTGGATAACTACACATAGTGTAACCAAACTCAAACTATCACTTAACTCTGTATGATGTACTTATTCCGAAAAAAAAACTCAATTTAGGGCCCCTGATGTTCAAAATTTTTGTGGTCCCTGATCCAAAAATGCATCAAAAGATCCAATATAGTTCAATTAAAATTTTTCTTGCACGCTTTATATCTGGAGAACTATATATAGGGTACCCAAACCCAAACTATCACTTAACTCAGTATAATGTGCGTATTCCATTAAAAAAAAAAAAAAAAAAAAAAAAAGGAAACTCGATTTACGAGCCGTTCAAAAATTTTGGAGCGTTGCTCCAAAAACTCATATCTCGGCCAAGATCGCAATCTTTTGACACATTTTTTGATCATTCCTAAAATTCTTGTTTAATTATTATTAAGTATTATTTTTTTTTTTTAATTTGACAATCTGCTCGATACTTTGCACTTACGTAAACATAATGTCATAGCCATACATCTTATTATTGTATTTGTCTTTTTTTTTAACAGAATATTAAGTGATTATTATTGTTGGTTAATCATATTTAATTATGCTATGGGATAAAAGGATGGCCGATCTCCAATTGTCTATATTATATATATGTGTGTGTCTGTGTGTGTGTGTCTGTGTGTTTGTGTCTGTGTGTGTGTGTGTGTGTCTGTTTCGTTATTTCGTTTTTAATATGTATGTTTTGTGTATTCTTAAATCCCTATGACAGAATATTCTCAAATTCCTAATAACATTGGACATCGTAGGAGAGGCTTCAAGGGTGAGACAAAGTCAAAGGGGGTAATTCAGAACAGAATATGAAAGATTTTTGGAGATGTTTGTTAGGAAATGGTCACCAGGCCTTACACGTGATAAGGACTTAAGCACTGAATATCAATGTGTCTTGGTTTTTTTTTTTTTTTTTTTTAAATATAACAAAATGTGTACGAAAAGGGAAAATACTTGGAGTCTATGTGCGTACGCAGCTGAAGTGCTGGGTGCACAAAAGGGTGTATATGGAAAGTTAACATTGGTGACCAAAGTACAAAATAGTCATAAGATCTGACGTAACTTGCAGAAACTTGTCACGTTTTTAGCATTTACTATAAATGTGATGTGTCTCCAAAAACTGATGTAACTTCGTAGATGCACGTCATACTATGAACCTCGGGAGTCCGTCGGTCAACCTTCTTTTCGGCGTTTGTACATCTGTTAACCGACGGACTTCAAGTGTAACTTTACTTTCTACAAATAAATTGGGATATTAAATTCGTATCTATAATTTAAAATACTTGCCACCCCATGGATCTATCTGCAGCTAAAGATTAAGAGAAACTTAATATGTTTGTTGTTTATTCACGTGTGACCGCTCGCATACTGTTAATCCTGAAGTTGAAATTATAAAGTACGTTCTGCTCGCGTACTGGAGCTGCGACAATAATTTGTTATATAATGACATTTTACAAGCAAAAGAAAGAGGATCTGAACTACAGATATTAGTATTTGTTCCTATGTTGTCAAGACAGTAGTGGTGTACTGCAATCATATGTAAGGAAAGTGTAAAAACTTAAAGAGTTTTTATTGTCATTCAATATTACCAAAATTAATTTGTGTGTGTAATATTTTAAAAATCTTACTGACATTTGAATTTATTACTTCCCCTCCTCCTGCCCCGAAAGTGTCCCAGATTTTCACTTTCTGATTTTTCCTAAATTACACGATTTAGGATGAGGCTTTATTTCGTTATCTTTGCTGTGATGCACAGGCCGAAACGTGAGAAATAAATGCATTTTACACTGAATAATTTGCTGCATTTGCCTTAATTCTTAAACTGTTTAAATTTATATTTTATTTGGCTATTTTCATTTAAAATCAAACTTACGTATCTCAACTGAAGAAGCTACCGTATCTTTATTTATGATATTGCAGTTGTTATGGACATCTTTTGTTATGTTCGTTGTATTCTTTTAAAGTTACAAATTTAATAGTCACTTTCACATACATACGTTCTAAAAATGGCGCCCACGGACCACAGAGCACTTTTCTACAGTCCAAAATAAAGCGAAAATGTTATATGATGATTGGCCCTCCGGGGCCTCCTTTAGCTGCTATGGGGAATCAAAATTTCACAATATGACAACGTCGCATATTAGAGGGAACCATTAGCATCACTTTACAAATACATCAAGTAGTTAAATTGATTGCGACACTAACAAGTGATACTAGTATCAATCTACATACAGAGTATATCGACTTTAGCTCCCATCTGGAAAGAATCGATGCAACCATTTGATAGAGTAGTAGATCTATTCTATAATTCTTTATTTGCAATGTTGCCACGTAGTGCAATTCGTGTCTCCAGACAAGGACCCGAAAGGTACATAAGTACAAGCCCGTATCCATGGGGGGTGTAGGCCCATCCTAAATTTTTGTTGACCATCTAAAATTTTCACGGTAGGCTTGCAAATGAACTATAATATGGTTAGTTCAGTCCCTCCTAACTTTAGCCGGGCACCCCCTAAATTTTTGGGCTGGCTACCGGCCTGCATAAGTATATATATTATTTGCTTTATTGTGACTTGTAGAAGTGCTCTTAAGTCTTGAACTTCCGACACCTAATTATTATATTATTGTTTAAAATTGATCAAATCTACCTGAAGGTCCGATGACGTAAAGTGTAATTTCTATTACTGTTTATTTTTTTTTTTTAATTGTAGAAAATGGGAGTTGAAAACTACGATTAAAGTCACCTTTACCCGCAAAGGTATTAATGGATTGACACTATTAACAAACTCGGCCAAGATAATGGCTCTAGTTATACGAAAAAACTATTACAAAAAAAGTGGCCCCGCGTAGCGTAGTCGCTAACGTTCTCGCCTTCGGTGCGAGCAGTCCCGGGTTTGATTCCCGGTGGGGGGTCGAAAAAGTGTAAAAATCTTTTTCAGGCCAGCCATTTTGAGTGAGATTTTCCTGGGTTTTCCTCATTCACGCCAGGCAAATGGAATTGTACCTAATTTATAGGTCCCAGGCTGCTTCTCTTTCCCTGGATAGTGTGCTTGCTGATGGACGTTATCCCTCATACGTGACGGGTTAAATGGCCATTGATGCCTAAAGCCCAGAAATCTAAATCCTAAATCTTAAAGAAACAAAAATCAGAATTCGCTTTCGTTTAAGAGTTGTCATGTGAAATAACGGACGGACGTAAATAATCGTTACCCTTGAAATGTTAAAGACTTACTTCTTGAAAAATGAGGCTGAGGTAATAGCTCTATCTATCTATCTATCAATATATATATATATATATATATACACACAACGGCGGATCCAAGGGGGCTATAGGGGCTATAGCCCCCCCTTGACGCTCAGATATACACTGGATAAAATGGGCTTCAATTCTGCTTTACACTGGATAAAACGGCAAACTATGGGTTAGCCCTCCCTTGATCATATCCAGGATCCGCCATATCCGATATATATATATATATATATATATATATATATATATATATATATATATATATATATATATATATATATATATATATATATATATAGATAGATAGATAGATAGATAGATAGATAGATAGATCAAAAATTCGCTTTCGTTCCAGAGTTAATGTATGGTGTAATGGACATTGTACTAACATTACGGTCGTACAAATCCCACTTACCTGGTCCAAATAAACAAAAATGTCAGTATTCTTCGTAAACTCAAACCTGAAAATTTGTATGTTATGCACAAAAAGTAGTAAAAGTATATATATAAAACAATGAAATAAAGTATGAGTGGGCTATAAAAGAAGAAAGCTCATTTTTTTAAATCAGGTAGCCATATTGGCCGCCATATTGGATTTTATAGGCGATTGTGTGAGAATCTGTGTCATTGTCAAATTAAAGTTCGTAATCAATTATTATGTTTACATCTCATTGTGAGTTACATGAAAGGAAAGTACGCTGAAATTCATATTCTAAATGATCACTTCATTAACTTTTTACTTTATTTATTTATTTATTTATTTATTTATTTTTGATAACCACTTTGATGACCCATACAGGACGTAGGAGGCGTGGAAAAATTTGTGTCTCGGGCTTTTTAGGTTCAGGTGTTCATACACTAACTATATTCCAAGTGGCATGTTGGTAGCCAGATGTGAAATATTTTCTGACTATTCTACCCCACTAAAGAAAAAGTATATACTAGCAACAGGGAAATAAAATTTCATAGTTGTACTGTATCTATGCTGCGAAAATAAATTATGACATTTGTTCAAGTTATCAGAGAGATATAAACGCCATGTTGAGAAAGAAAGAAAGAGAAGAGAGAAATGATTAATAATACATAAATAGTAAGATAAATTAATATATACATATATATACTGAGTAATATCAAATGCTTTTTAAATGTCAAGTGCCTGATGGGTAGCGAAGTGAAAAAAACAGACAGCCTAAATTAAGAGCTTGAGCAATAGAAATTAAAATACTTCATTCAGTTGGTTTAACTTTAAAGAAGCTCTTAGAATTCAAATATCGTTATGCTTTAAAGAAGTTAAGAGTGTGATTTAAGTTTTCCGTTTTTTACGTTTCTTTAATTTTGGTCAACTGATGTCCATTTCAAATGCTTCGTTCTTTATTACAAATGGCTTAAATCTACCACCATCTTTTACATGCAATTACAGGTTATTGGACTTTTTTAATGCTTAAAAGATAGTTTCTTCAAAGTATCATAAAGTGTGTCTACAGATGTTAACTGGTGTGAGAGGTAGTTTTCGGTCTATTTTACAAGACATGTTCAGGAAAAAAAAACGACGGAACATGTTATTTCTTTGCTCATACGACAAACGTGGCCAAAGTATTAAGCTATGTACTTGCTGCGATAGCACATTAAGAAACAAATAGGCGCTGTCATGATTCTTGCTACCGAAGGTGTAAGACGTTTACGTACAAATGACTTTTCCAGAGGTTTAGGTAAGTAGAAAGAAAGAAAGAAAAGGCTTGACATGTCATTAAATCAACTTGAAGGCGGACTAGTATCACGTTACATTAAGAGAAGAATTTAAGATATGGCCTTACAGACTCACACTTCACTGCTACAATATAAGAGCAACAGAATGAATTTTTAAAAAAAGAAAACAGTTATAAAAAGGAAGATAAGAATCTGTTGATACGTATGTAGTTATTTTCTTTCCGCTTTTAATTGCTGCCTTCACTTGGACGAAAAATAATTAAGACGTGATGACATAAATCTTGTTGAAATTTGCGACGTACTCAGTAGGGAAAAATGATTCTTTAATAAACCATGGCAACAAGTAAAAGGTTATTTTTTGTAAAAAAAAAAAAAAAAAAAAAAAAAAAAAAAAAAGATACATCACCTTTACAGATCATAATTTCTAATTTCTCTTTCATGAAATTACTCTTCATTATGTATATACCATAACAAAATATTTTATGGGATATTTCCGTTGAAGAGCTGTCTTCTTCTTTCACAAATGCATTTGCTTAGAAGACAAGAAACGCCTATATCTCCTGTACCGTTGTTGATATAAAGTAGAGATAAACATTCTAATGAGAATGGAGACATTTATTTTTAGAACTGGTTAAATTATTGCCTTACCTTGCATAGATGCAATTGTATAAACTATTTGAACTCACTTTAAAGTGAGCTTTCTTACACTCTGGAATGACTATACAAATAATTTTTTTTTTTGAAATATAACAGTAGTTTGTTTTGTATTATTATTATTATTATTATTATTATTAGTAGTAGTAGTAGTAGTAGTAGTAGTAGTAGTAGTAGTAGTAATAGTAGTAGTAGTAGTAGTAGTAGTAGTAGTAGTAGTAATAGTAGTAGTAGTAGTAAAATGAAATAAAATATGTAGTTTTAACTCACGAATATGTCTTTAAGCTAAAGGAGATGAATTACCAACGAAAGATGAATTATGAACATCTGGTGAAATGAGGATGTGGAGGGAAACAGAACCTAAAAAAAAAAAAACGAACACAATATTGCCATCCACAAACTCACATGGCCTGTGAGCGAACCAGGGAACCTTCACACAACAGATAAGCGCACTACCGCTGAACATAAAAACTCAAATTAACAAATTTTCATAACACAGTACAATCAGTCATTTTACATTGTGCACATTAACAAAAATGAGATTAACATTAATGTGGAAATAGATTGTAACCGGGTATTCCTGCTTGCATTTATTTAGGACCTTTCGATAAACCGAAAGAAAAAGAAAAAAAGTTGGGATTAAGGACTAGGAATTAGATTTATGCGGTTTCGACATCTATGGCCATTTTAGCCTGTCAGGTATGAGAAATAACGTCCCTCGGCTATCATACTATCCGAGGAAAAGGGAAGAAAGAAAGGATTGGGAAAGGATGGAAGCTGCCTGGAATCATCCCGGCATTTGCCTGGTATGAATGAGTAAAAGCCCAGGAATACCTCACTCAGGATAGCTGGCCTGAAAATTCTTTTACACTTTTTCGACCGAGTGTCCCCACTGGGAATCGAACCCATGACCACTGAAAAATAATTTAAATACAGATTGTAGTATTAATTGCAATTGCGTTCCCACCCAGCGAAAGCGCTGAATACCTAAAGGTTGAGAGTTATTTAGCTTAATCCATTTTCATCTCCGATCAGAATTGTTATCATGATATCTATCTAATGTTTCAAAGTATTTCTTTTCAGAATATTTGAGTAATTAAAGTCCAATATATTTTTATAGTATTTCAGCTTTCAAATTTTCCGTCCTCACAAAAGTCTCAACCCTTTTATATTATGGTCATTCAGAAATAAAGGAACATTTTGGTCTGTTACACTATTGAAAAATTATGTGTGCAAAAGATTTACTCAATGTCTTCCAACATATTTGATATGCACATTAAAGCACTGATCATAGTTTGATATGATGGTAGTCGGAGAGCGCTTTGAGAACAAATAATTTTTCAACATCCGGAACAAGTGGATATCAAAAACCTTATTAGACACTGCACCTTACAGTTGGCAGGAGTCTTAGCTTTTATTTCTTTCTAGGGATGCGCACGAGACGAGTCGAGACAGAATTTTCCTGACAAAATTCGAGTCGAGACACAGCTCTTCCAATAGAGAAGAATACATTTTTCGAGTCGAGACATCACTTTTACAGCACATTTTCGAGACGAGACACCCTCAAATTTTGTCTCGTGCGCATCCCTATTTCTTTCGTACATGATCAGGGCTCAAAATTTGATACGGTTCGTGTTTAGATCTGTACCGTGTCGCTACTCGACTCAAACTGTTAAAGTAGTAAACATAAGTGGAGTATGTTGCGTTCAATAGTTGAATGTTCGTTTTTTTCTTCTTTTCTTTTCTAATGCTGACAATTTTAAAGATGCTGTCATTTAAAGTTGACTACATTGACAGCAACAGAGTAAAATCACGTAGTACAAAAACTAATAACATTGTCACGTGCACACCACGTAAAGGAGTTGATTTGAATGGCATGAAGTTCGCTCAATTAAATATTAGAACCAGAAGTGGTAGAGGGGATTTCTACTAGTTTCAGTTTCGTTAAGAAGCCCTATACTGCGAAATTAAAATACCGCTAATTTTACAGTAATTTTGTGATATCTTCCAATAGATTAAAGATAATCGAAAAGTGGAACAAGACCTCCCTAGACAATATTATGTTACGTGAGATACTGTTATTACGTCTCACTTATTTGTTGTCGATTTCCAACCATTTAGAAAATCGGCATTTATTTTCGCGTTTCTAAATAACTGCAAACGGAAAGCTATTAGGTGACTCGTGATAACGGTAACTCATGCAAAATAACATTGTCTAGGGAGGTCTTGTTCCACTTTTCAATTATCTTTTATCTATTTGAAGATATCACGTAATTACTGTAAAATTAGCGGTATTTTAATTTCGCAGTGATAGAGCCTCTTATGAGATTATACTGGATTATACTGGATGTGGAATACGTTCTTGGGACGCTTAATTGGTTGTAGAAAACCGCTTCTCGCTGTCTGTTATAGTTTTTACTATATAGTGATCGACGTTAAAACTGGAAGTGATTGATCCCTGTCACTTTCGGTTTGAATACAAGGTTAGGATAGAAGTAAGTAGCTATTTTTAGAATGCTAAATCTATTCTTAAAAGAGAAAAAACGCATCTAGCTAACACTTATCGTTTTTCCTCTAAGTAGATCAATATTGAGACCGGAAGTTGTACTGGATTTTTATCACTTCCGGTTTTAGTGGAGAGTAAGGACGGGAATGAAATATATTCTTTGGATACTTGATACTGTAGATGGCAGGAAATCGCTACTTGCTTCTGTTACAGTTCTTGCCCTACAATGATAAATGTTAAAATTGGAAATTGTTGAAAAATATCACTTTCATCAGTGAACTTACTTCCTCTTTTGACACTCTACGTCTGGCCAAAAATTGATGGCGATCCATCGACTACTTCTTGAGATTTTTTTTTTTTTTTTTTTTTTTTTTTTTAAGGACTGACTGGCGGACGGACACATGGCTAGCAAATATATAAAACAGGTTTTGCTAAACCAAAATCCGTAACTAATATGTTTAAATGTGTGTAGCGAATACGGTACTGAGTGTATCACAAGTGTTTGGAGATATATGCCAACTCTTGTATAAATAAAGATACCTAAAAGTGAAAAGAAAAGTTGCTGGAAATAGGAGCTTTTCAATCTAAAATAGTGGAATTCTTCCAATCACATCTGCCATTTGGGCTTCACACTGGTTAGGTTAAGACACCCTACGCTAAATGAAAATATAACGGCTGTTCACCAGGCTGTTCGTGAACGTAAGGGCACGCAACAAGCTTACGGTGAAGGTGCACATTGTTGCATGGGGGAACCTCGAACATCTCAACTCAAATCCGTTTTCCAACAGTGCCATATTGTCGGTGGGGCGAGGGCATAAGGGAACTGAATTGGCAACGTTGCCTTTTCATTTAACAGTGGAGACCAAACGGCTGGTGCAATTGTATAATATCCACCATTTTAGATTGAAAACCACTTTGCAACAAATTTCCTTTCTTTCCAGTTTTCCGCATCTTCATTCATAATGGAGTTGGCCTATGACCCTGGTCTTTTGATACACCCTGAATATTTTTAAGTTGAGTAATGTATGTAGTTTGTTACTATAAATCTTCTGCGTACATCATTTGTCTTTTACGGATTAGGGATTAGATTTCTAGGCTCTCGGCATCTATGGCCGTATTACCCCGTCACATATGAGGGATTACGTCCTTCACCGACCACACTGGGCAGGGAACTGAGGAGGAGGAAAAGGCTTCGACCAGGTATCTACCTGGTGTGAAAGAAAACCTCACTCACAAGTAAAGTGTCCAAATGGATGAATCGAGTTGCGGGATGAGATAGTGCGCCTGATAGAGGATATGAAAATATGTGTATGTGCAAAGTTATAGCGGCTGAGCGCCAAAAGAAACGGAGGGAGAGGGGTCAAAGTTGGTGGGAGAAGGGCTATGCTGTTATAGAAATACACAAAAATAAACTGTTGAATCGTAAAAATAGTGAAAGATACACAATGCAAATGGTGGTATTTTCACATATTGGCAAAAGAAGAATGGGCAGAGTAGATCACAGATCTCCGCCGCCATCTTGGAATCCGCCATTTTGAAATCTGTGATTTTTTTAAAAAAATGGAAAGGTAGTCATGTGATATATCAATTAGGGTCAGTGTGTTCTCAAAAAGTCAATTATGAACTTTCTTGATCATTATTTGTACTTATTTGGAAGATTTAGGATCATCTTTGTAGTTATAGACAAAAATTTAGGAGACGGACATTCGTATATTGAAAGTTTGGATTATCGCATAAACGCGTGTAAATTAAACATATCTACAAGCCAAGAAAACTAACAGTGAAATTTGATATCCAAGTTGTGTATTATTATATTATTATTTATGACATTACTTCCAATTTGCTTCACATAGTGCCGAAGAGAACTATTCCGGTCTGGGAGAACTGCTTCCGCTTTTTTGTCTTTTTTAATGTTGGTCTAAAACAGTGTGCAGTTATTAGTTCCCTCTAGTTAAATGACATACTTACTAATATAGACCATAGCACAATAAAATCTGATAGACTGGAATAAAATTATTACATACTGTACGTAGACCACTATATTTTCCCACCACTTGCTATATTTTTCACTCAACTTTCTTTGTCCACCTTGGTAACCAATGAACTTGGGACGAGCGTAGCATGAGATATATGGATGAAAAGTGGACTACTGCAGTCGAATTGTTTTCATGATAATCCAAACTTTCAACATACGAGTGTCAGTCAGTCTCCTAAATTTTCGTAAATAACTATAAAGATGATCCTAAATCTTCCAAATAAGTACAGATAACGATCACTAAAATTCATAATTAATTTTTTGAGAACAGTCTGGCCCTAATTAATATATCACATGATTACCTTTCCATTTAAAAAAAAAATCACAGATTTCAAAATGGCGGATTTCAAGATGGCGGCGGAGATCCATGATCCACTCTCCCCATGCTTCTTTTGCCAATATATGAAAGTACTACCGTTTGCATTGTGTATCTTTCACTATTTTTACGATTCAACAGTTTATTTGGTGTATTTCTATAACATATCATAGCCCTTCTCCCACCAATTTTTACCCCCTCCCCCTCCGTTTCTTATGGCGCTCAGCCACGTAACTTTGCACATACACATATTTTCACATCCTCTATCAGGCGCACTATGTCTCATCCCGCAATTCGATTCATCCATTTGGACCCTTTACTTGTCAGGATGGCTGGGCCGGAAAAGCTGTTACACCTTTCCGACCAAGTGTCCTCACCGGGAATCAAACCCGGGACTGCTCACATTAAAGGCAAGAGCGTTCGCGACCACGATATGCGGAACCACATTTGTCTTTTACGTTTCACACCAAAATGTGTCTCTGTTTTTTTCTGGACGACCGTCGTATATAGGTTACATTTCTCAAATTAATCGATTTTCAATGCTTCTAATGCGATCGAATAGCATATATTTTAGACTTAATCTCTAATCTCTCTATTTCTAATCTTTGTGGTTCTATATTATATGCTTATGCTTTATTTTAACAAAATTGAAAAGATATTAACTATGTAGAATGGATAAGCTAAATACTTCGCGTCGTTTGTGGGTATTCCGCTCACTTGAGATTTTTTTATTATTATTATTATTATAAGCAATATTGCAATTCAATTAAGTGGACCGATGTTAATTACTGCTGGTCTTGGCATTCTCAAAGGACCCAAGAATCTCTTTCTGTCTTCTTGTGCGAAAATTCCTCCATAACCACCAACCAATAAGCATTGGAAGATAAGTACCAACCGATATCTCCTTTGTACGTACTAAAATAGAGGGAAGAACGTACGTTGAAGCCCCGCTTTTGCTATAAGGACATTTTGGTGGTTTCATCCTCCTATTCATGCCTATTCAAAGCTTTAGCTTCTCTACCCTTCCTTTCATTTTCACTCTTCCTTTGGCCATTGTCTTTTGGAAAAGCATAGAAGATTAGATTTCAAGAATCAGCCATTAGACAAAAGGCCCTTTCCCTTCCTTTTCGTTTTACGCTGCATCCCTTTTCCGTACTGTCTTCTTCTTTCGGAAATATTTTTCTTTTTTAAAAAATTTTATTTTAGAAACTCTTCTTTTGGGAGTCTGTGCTGTTGTGGGTGCTGAAGAACATCCACCGCGAAGGCGTACTGATGAGACAGAAGTTCTGGCATCTTTTCTTGTCGTTTCTCTTCGCTTTCATGCCAGAACTTTTCCCATCCTTTGCTGCTGTTCGAGAAGCATTCGTTCCTTGCCAAAAGTCTTCGCATCTTTCTTTTTTGTACCTTGTGTGCAACTTCCTGTACTGTACTGGTTGTTCTGCAGGACCGTAACTGGAAGGCGGATAAACAATTTCTCGTTTGCTTCTTGAAAATGCTTTTATATTACGAACAGGAAGTTTCTCTTAAAAAAAAAAAAAAATAAAATAAAGAAAAGTCCTTGCTTACAATCTACAACTACATACAACTCGTCCAAAGCAAATTATTTCATGGTGAGAACATCTTCTTGCAGTCCTTTCTTTGTTTGCTTGTCGTTTTGATAGGTCTACTACATAGGACCGTTGGTATGCTTTTACCGATATCTCTTGGATACTTAACTGGCTATTATTATATACAGGTGAATCTGAGAACCAAAGGAACAAATCTTCTGTACAAATAAACACAGTCAGTGGCTTCCGGTTTATGTCATCTGTTTAGACAATATGATTACGTTGGTTTGTGTACCTAATAATGATAACTTCAGAAGCAGAAATAAACTTCTGATTCAATTCCTTGACCTTATCTTCACTTTTGTTATGTGAAATGCAAGTTCTGTCTAAAAGCATTTTTTTTTTTTTTTTTTTTGTCTTTGAGTCGGAAGTTAGTCTATATGTACTGATCAAAACTAATAGATAAATCGAAGCTAGGTGAAAAATTCACCTGTTAAATAAACAGAAGAAAGTAAAAAGAGAACATGAAGAAATATACAATGTGTTAGAAAAAAGAGGGTGACTTTATTTTCACTTGATACAGAACGATAGCTCGATAATATTGTGTACAATAATTCTTTAAGAATTATCGTATTCAGTAATTCTTTAACACCAAATAAGACCCAGTAAGCGTACACTAGTTGTTGGTATTCTTGCTTCGAAATAGATAGGTATTTTTTTTTTAAAGGAACGATCTCTTGTCATTGTTTAAAATGTCCAAAAACTGACCTAAAGTGTTCTCTCAGTGAACAAAAATCTCTAGAATGCCTCCTAAGGTAAGATAGGAACTGTGTCCTAAGAGTGCTCTCGATGTGGCTGAACTTTTTACGTGCAATGAGCATACAGTTAGAAACTAGTTGTAAATGGTAATATGTGAAGTGTACTAATACATTCAATTTCTGCCCATTTACTCATGAAACACATCTGAACTTCAGGTACATTTTGAACACTCGTAGTGCAGTGCACTTCCTATTAACCATTGTTACAGTTAAAAATAAAATAGCATTTAGACACTTTTAGCACACATGTTGAGGGGGAAAATTGAAATAGTGTTTATAAAGTGTGCTTTACGTGTTGAAAAGCGTTCATTCTCCAAAATTAGTACCTAGTATGACACATTTAAAACACTTCCCGGCAAACAGTTCAAAAACAAAATGATGACACATTTTGCAAATACATTTGGGACATAACTTGGAAAACACAGTATCTAAAAGGGGTGAATATATGTCATCTGGAGGCGTTTAAAGAGTGTCGGTAATATGTAAACTGTCTTACTGTGTAGTAGTTTCTTTATTATTTTTTTTTCCCGTGTAGGAGGTAATCTAGACACTTTTTATTCAGTGATAGAACATTTCTGACATTCCTTGGAGATGTTAAAAATGTTATTTCTTAAAAAAAAAAAAAATACAAATCATGCTTAAACACTGATTTATTATTTTCCCTGTTCCGCATGTACTTTTAACTGTACCTGAAAATACTACGTATTAAAAAACCCGAATAATTGTACGCAGATAGTCTTGAAAACAAAAGGGAAACCTTAAAGACATGTGTCTCTCCACATAAAATGCATATTTTCTCGCTATTTTTCTATCTTTACAGATCTTTTATACACTACACGGTTCCCGTGTTGTCCCAATTTATCTGATTTTGCAATCTATGTGAATTGAATAGTGTCCATGGTTAACCATCTTGCATGTAATTGAAAATAAAAACATTAATATTGCATAAAGGTCCCAAGAATAAGAAAGTGAAAAAGGAAGAAAAATCTGTTCTATTTGTTATAAGTTAGTTTTAGGCTCTTGTTACATTTTTTTCTTCCTTCCATATAAGAAAATGCAAGTTTGGTAAACTAGTACCTCAAGAAAAGGATTATTCAATACGGACAATTCATATTAAAGAAAGGCGGAAAAAAGACATTGCGTATTGTGCCCTGCTTTTAGTAAACCAACTGGTTAGTAATAGAGGTAGTACGACCACAGTACACAAACTTGATCACTTAAATATACAGAGATGAAGAGAAAAAAGTTTTTTTTGAGTTGAGGGGGGGAGGAAACTAAGTTTCTTTTTCTATTGTATCGGAACGCCATTGTGACAGGCGGAAGGTGTTTGTGAACCAGATTCTTTTCAGGTGAAAGCATTAACCCTTCCCAACCCCCCAACCCCCAAAAAAAAAAACTTTAGACTTTCCAAGCTAACGGAAGACCCGAGCCAGACAGCAAAGAGCATGTAAACCAAACGAGGTAAGAGGTTTGCTACAATTCTCCACAAAAAAAAAGAACCCGAGAAATATAACAAAGAAAGAAAGAACCATACGAAGGAGCCACGTGGTAAGTAAATGGATCTGTGTATTCATTCTTTGTTGCCCGTTTGCAAAGGGAATATTTCTTTTTAGCTACTGAAGCAAGTTCTATTTATCCCTTAAGCTATGTTCCATTCACATGCTTCCTTTGCTTTGATAGCAGAAGAAGCAAGCATCGAAGCATCTAACAGAAAGAAACCAGCCACCATGATATAAAAACGAGTTCTTTGGCAGCACGGCATCAATAACTCGACTTCACACTATTACATATCCCAAGTGTAAAGATGGCCGTGAATCCTTTTTCCTTCTTCTTCTTTCATTGTGTTTAACTTCAAAAGGGGGAGAGAAAAGAAATGTACTAATGACACAGCATTCATGTACCCTTGTCCTTTATATTATTCTTATGCCATGGTTTCACTTTCCATTCTTCTCTTTGCATCTTTTTCTTTCAATTTTCTTTTAACAATGTTTTCCTCTCTTCTCTTCTTCCTATCCTTTCTTCTTGTCATATCATGTTTTATCATTTTTTTCTTTCTTTTCTTCTTCACCCGTCAACTGAATGTCTCCATACCAAATAAGTTACTTGAAATACCGTTACATTTGCATGGCTGTCCGTGTTGTATTATTACGAATGGACAGTATTTTATTTTATTTTTTTTTAAAACTCCTTTTCTTCGGTATACATCAGAGCATTGTCGTGGTCTCATAGGATATATGTCATTCTTGACAACTATAAGCGAAAAAAGACCTAGGATCAGAAGAAACGCACGTTGTATTATGTTGATTAGCGTCAAATTCGCCATATTATTTAATACATCTTAGAAAGGTCAATAGCCTTCCGGATACATGGTTCATGTTCTATCGTACAATTCTTGACTGGGTCTCAGTCTACATAGGAGGTCACGATAGGAATTTAAATTCCTGTCTGCGTACAATTTATATCAAAACTAGAGTAAAAATGGTAACAAGATTTTTATTTGCACAAAAATTGAGTTTCCTTGCTCTTCAAAGCGGCCTTCGCGTGTTTAACCCTGAAATACACAATTTCGGAATTTTTTAATATACAGATGAAGTACTATTGAATCCCAACTACTTACTTCAAATTGTAATGACTAAATTTGGCAAAACTATTTTTTTTTATCTCAATCCTAATATGGTGTTTGGAGATGATTGAGATTATTAGTGAATAATTCCATATACTAGTTATTAAGTAGCCCTATATTTTAAATAAATAAATAAATAAATACGGAGTATTGTATTGATTCGGAATTACATTCTGATGGATTGCATTTCGACGTTATTTTCAATTTCACTTAGGTCTTCAAAACTATCACTATCACTCAGTTTATCAACAATATTTCGTATAATATTTCCGAAATCACTAGCATTTGGGTCCAAGTGATTCATAGCGACTTAATTTTAAAAAATAACTGTTTTTGGAGAAGTGCAAGTAATATATATATATGGTGCTAGGAAACTCCCAAAGTAAATATAAACCGTGAAAGAGCAACTAAAATTCAATTCCGCAACAGCACATGAGCACATACATTATGACTTTAACTAGGATTTTTTTTTTTTTAAAAAAAAGAAGCAAGCAAGAACGTGTAGTATATCTGTAAATAAACAAATAAATATCAGATGTGGGGCTATAGCATCCCCGTGTGTAGTTCATCGGAGTTAATGCTTATATGTAAACCTCCAAATCACAATTGAACGGCAGTAGACCGAGAAAGAAATCCCGCCTCACCCGGGGATCAAATCTGGACCACTTGGTTAGTAGATGGATGTTTTACTCAGAGTCACATAGTCTCTTTAAAAAAGACATCTAATTAAAAGAAAAAGAATAGACTAAACGTAGAAATCGAATATGATCTTATCTATGGAACAAAAAGATGGGGCAATAAGTGACGGTCAACACAGTGAAAATGAGTTCTCCAGTGCAACTAGAAATGTGCTTGAGTCATTCAGATAAGGAAATCAACGAGATTCAATTTATCGGATGTAACTGAAAGAAGTAAGAAGTGGAATTTAAAATGCATTATACCGTACTTTTATGTAATCTCTCTCTCAATTGACAACTAGATAAAGGAAATAATTGGGACTCAATTTAGAATTTACAATGGTATTTACTTAAAAGAATTTGGAATGAATTTACCTAGATAAGAGAACGAAGTAAGTCTTAATTCACAATATTCCCCTAAATAAGAGAATGAAGCGAGTCAATTCAGAAGATTCACCTAGATAAGAGAATGAAGTGAGTCTTAATTCAGAAGATTCCGCTAGATAAGAGAATGAAGTGAGCCTTAATTCACAAGATTCACCTAGATAAGAGAATGAAGTGAGTCTTTATTCAGAAGATTCCCCTAGACAAGAGAATGAAGTGAGTCTTAATTCACAAGATTCACCTAGATAAGAGAATGAAGTGAGTCTTAATTCAGAAGATTCCGCTAGATAAGAGAATGAAGTGAGCCTTAATTCACAAGATTCACCTAGATAAGAGAATGAAGTGAGTCTTTATTCAGAAGATTCCCCTAGACAAGAGAATGAAGTGAGTCTTAATTCACAAGATTCACCTAGATAAGAGAATGAAGTGAGTCTTTATTCAGAAGATTCCCCTAGACAAGAGAATGAAGTGAGTCTTAATTCAGAAGATTCACCTAGATAAAAGAATGAAGTGAGTCTTTATTCAGAAGATTCCCCTAGATAAGAGAATGAAGTGAGTCTTAATTCACAAAATTCCTCTAGATAAGAGAATGAAGTGAGTCTTAATTCACAAGATTCAACTAGATAAGAGAATGAAGTGACTCTTAATTCACAAGATTCAACTAGATAAGAGAATGAAGTGCCTAGATAAGAGAATGAAGTGACTCTTAATTCACAAAATTCCCCTAGATAAGAGAATGAAGTGAGTCTTAATTCACAAGATTCACCTATAAGAGATGAAGTGAGTCTTAATTAAAAAAATCACCGAGATAAGAGAATGAATTGTGTTAATCATAAAATTCACGTAAATTAGGATATCAAGGTTATCTAAATCTAGTTATGAGTTACCTAGCGTAAGGTTTTAGATTTGTTTGTTACGTACACAAATTTACATCTAGGGATGCGCACGAGACGAGATGAGACCGAATTTTCGTTACGAAATTCGAGACGAGACAGAGCTCTTCCAATAGAAACAGATATCCTTTACGAGACGAGACATAACTTTTGCGGCATCTTTTCGAGAGGAGACAGACTGAAATCTTGTCTTGTGCGCATCCCTACACCATTCAACATTTGAAATAAATCTCTGAACATAGTACCTACCTCGAGCCATTTTTTTTTTAAATCATGTAACTTTAACTAAAATGTGTATTCTGAGTGGAAAGAGGGTTAAAATTTTATGTCAACAATACAATATGAACTGATATACAAAAGAGCTTCTACATATTTCACCCGAGAAAACCATGGTAACTTCATCAACTAGCCATTCATGGAAACAAGTTATTCTACTTAATGATGAAATTTTGGTTTTTGAAAAGGAGTTCTAAAGTTATATAGAAAGGGAAGGAAGCAATAAGCAAAGAAAGTCGGGAAAGACGAAACAGGATTAGAACAAGAGCGAAAACTTGAAAAGCCTTGGGATTTTGGTGAACACGTGTCATCATCCCCTTTTCCACCCTTTTCGATCTAATACTTTTTGCAACCTCCTTTCTTTAAACTGGAAGATTTAGCCTTTAAGTATTATATACACAAAGCATGTCTCTACGGCCTTTGTTGTGTATGGGGGTGGTCTTCTTGGACGTAGAACATAAAAAACAAATGAAAAAATCAGGATGATCTCGAGGCCAGACAGGGTTTTTGGTAGAGATAGAGAAAGGAAATCTGTATGGCCAACATCCCATTTCTTCATCAACAAAAGTAAATATTTACATTAGAATATAGCTACGTATATATATATATATCCTTCACAAGTAAACACACACAAACTATATTTTCTTGGTGACAGGAAATAAGTACATAAAAGGAAAATATAGTGCATTTTCTTTCATGTACATATATACAATAAAGCAGCGGTTCTCAATCTCTGGTCAATTGTGATATTCAGAGTGGACGCGAGAAGCTGTCAAGAGGTAATTGGCTAAACAAGACTAGAAACAAGTACTCGTGTATGGGAAATAGTGGTGTTAAAATTGAACAAATATTCGTGTTAGTATTAAATTATTTTCTAATTACTTTCTAATAGATAGGGCAATAAGTGAAGAGCAATACACTAAACGAAATCAGCTGAGAATGATTTCTTTAGTGCAACTAGAAATATGCTTGAGTCACCCAGGTAAGAAAATCAAACGAAATTCAGTTTATAAAGGTATCTAAAAAGAAATAGAAGTGTTATAATGGACTATACAGTACTTCTATGTACTCTCTCAACAAGACACAGGAAATAATTGGGACTCTATTTAGAATTTACCAAGGTAATTAAAAGAATTTGCAATGAATTCACCTAGGTAAGAGAATGAAGTCAGTCTTAACTCACGAAATTCACCGAGATATGGGAATAATGTGAGCCTTAAATCACAAAATTCATGTTTAGGATACCAAGTTTGTCTAAATCTAGTTACGAGTTGCATTAGTGTAAGGATGGTTTGTCTATTGGATTAAATTGTAAAACAAATATCTAACTACCCTACTTCGTTCTAATTAGGGATGGCCACAAAGTTCCGGTTCCGGCGGAACCGGTTCCGCGAGGAACCGGTTCTCGGAGATCCGGTTTTCAGAACCGGTTCTGGAACCGGTTCCGGACCTGGATCCGAAAACCCGGTTCCAGAACCGGATCTTAGGAACCGGTTCCAGACCTGGATCCGAAAACCCGGTTCCAGGACCGGATCTTAAGAACCGGTTCCAGATCTGGATCTGAAAACCCGGTTCCAGAACCGGATCTAAGGAACCGGTTCCACATCTGGTTCTGAAAACCCGGTTCCAGAACCGGATCTTAGGAACCGGTTCCAGACCTGGATCCGAAAGCCCCCAAAGACCCGTAAAGGAGGCATAAAGTTCACCTTCAAAAATAATGCAAAGAGGACCATGCGCTTGTGCCTTCCCCGCCCAGACCCGTTTATGCCCCCAGAAAAACAATTTTGGTCCGCCAGTGGGTGTTTAGCCAAATGAGTTGGCCAGTTTGCCTGTTTAACCAATGAGTTTGCCAGTTACCCAGTTTATTTAGCCAAATGAGACAAGCTGCCGCCGCCTGGGCGCCTGCCTGTCGCTTCCACCATTTCATCTAGCATACTGTTCACAGCTTGCCAGCAGTTCGGGTTTAGCGTAGGGATGGTCACAAAGTTTCGGTTCCAGACCTGGATCCGAAAAACCGGTTCCAGACCTGGATCCGAAGAACCTGTTCCAGACCTGGATCCGAAGAACCGGTTCTAGACCTGGATCCGAAAAACCGGTTCTAGACCTGGATCCGAAGAACCGGTTCCAGACCTGGATCCGAAAAACCGGTTCCGGAACCGGATCTTTTAGAACCGGATCCGTTCAGACCCGAAAACCGGTTCCACCAGGAACCGGTTCTGGCCATCCCTAGTTCTAATATTCGAATAGCAAATATATTACTACGGGTGATCCAAACTTCTGGAATGTATACATATGTCAACTAGACAAGACAAACACCGAGCGGTTATTGTGGGTATCGGACAGTTTTTGATCACACGTCCAAATTGGTCATCAACTTGTAAGTCTGCACTTAACATTGTGAAACAGAATTCTAATTACTAATTCCAAAGTTAATGTTATTATGTTACTTTGAAATTGCAGATTGATTCCTCCCATAAATACTTTATGGTTTCTAATCTTTGTACTGCAATGGAATGTGAATCGTCCAAACCAGCTTTGTTTAGAAACATCAATATCAAACATAACTATTGTAAAACCCAGTAAAGCTATCCATTTTATTGTAGGCATACTTAATATCAGCAAGTTTGTATTAATGGCAGAAACCAAACACGATTCAATCAGAAATATTTTGTATAGGCATAACTGTCCAGCCACTAGTTTTACTCGAAATAATTTTATTCGTATAAACTATTGACAATCGCACAGTTCAAAACTTCTACAAACACAGAGACTTATCAACCAAAATAAAAAATACTTTTAAATAGTGGTGGCTGACTATAAAGATAAAATTTCAATATTTTGTACCCGCAAGCAATTTATAGGTCTTCTTGGCATTAAAACTTCACATGTAGTATATAATCTCTAACTCCATTCTTTTCCAATTTTTGGACCGAGAGGGGCTTCAACTGTATAAATAAGAGAAACGACCACTTTAACATAGTCTACGTACTAGACCAATTAACTACAATTAGACTATAAATTGAATCATCGGATTCTTGAAACCCTTTCAAGCCAAAATAAGTATTTTATTTGTATAATTGATATAATTAGAATGTGAAAAGCTACCGACAACCATTTACCTACCTAAATTAAATAAATTGACCCAAATTTAAAAAAAAAAAAAAACATTAATTAAGGCTACTCGAACTGCTAGTAATGCAACTCATGAGCCTATTTTCATGACATCATGCTGACGTAAACGCACAAGTACAGTAAGTAATTTTGCATCATACAAAATTGAAATCAAAAATATTATTATAGCAAAATAGTTACGTAACAAGGTTTGTAACAAAGAGAAAATTTGATGCTACCATCGTTTTTCTGAGGTTTAGTTAGTGTCAATCGATATATCGAATTACTTACCTCTCATTTAAAAATAGATTTGGATCAAAGGTGATCGACTTGCAGGATGGCGACCAATTTGACCATGTAACCAAATCGTCGCTCCATACACAATGACCAATTCGATGTTTGTCAGGTCGATACATGCATAGATCATTCACTTACAGCATCTGTTCCAAATTTTTGGACCTTTTTTTTTCTTGTATTTTGCTACATAAAGAATATTTGATTGATATATTGTCCAAACATTTCTATAACAATTCTTAAGAATATATTGTGCCAATGTTTCGATTATTAATATTCGAAATAATATGTTGTTAGAATGTCTGAATGTAACAAATATTTAAATAATACCTATATTGTTCAAATATTTCAAGAATATCTTATTTCAATCAGAATTATTCAAACAATATATAGTTGTAATATTTTGATAAAAAAAAATAATTGAAGAATATAATATGATAGAATATTATATTTAATTATATATTATTGTATTTGAAGAATATAATATAACTAGCAGCGTTCACCCCGCTTCGCTGGGGTCACCCCGGAACGCAATAAACCTTGTTAATTAGATAATTTTTACTTTTTCGCTTTCAAGTGATATGATAAAAACCATAGTAGATTGCAGTAAATGTTAACATTATATCGCCTGTCATTTATGTTAACCCGCCGAGTGACACGGTCATGCGGGTTGCATATAAATACGTTTATTTTTACCTATGATGAACTAACAAAGGATTTGTACGTTATGGACACTTGAATGGTCAATTATCTCAAGACACTGGTAATTGAAAATTAAAGTGATATGATAAAAACCATCTAGGGTCCAAATCCTAATAACCCCCCAAAAATGAAAGAAATTGGTTCAGCCGTATTAGCGTGATGAGGGAACAAAGGATTTGTGCGTTCTCTTTTATATATAAGATATGATAGATATATAATATGCTAGATATGGCTTCTTTGTGTGTTGATTTATTGTATCTTCTACCACATTAGGGAAACTTACTTTCTGGGTGCGCCTCGTGCTTAATGAGATTCATCAGTATCTTTCTTTTCCTTTAACGTACATTTTAAAACTTTAAAATTATGTTTGAAATTCTTAACGAAAATTCAGGAAAATTAAAAGACTTGCTCATAAGAATATATATCGTCAGATTAAAAGATTAGAAAAAGATAAAAATACGCAAAAGGAAGGAAAACATCCATCATATGGTGTGAATCTTCTTCACTTCCAATTTTGGTCAACTTTAACACGATTTGTTACAATCCATCCCCACTTTTATATACATATATTGGCGACTTTCTGTTGTTTTAGCTATGCTATTAGAATAGCAAAAACGTATCTAAGGACCAACCCATTGCTCTTATACAGTATTTATCTTTTGACAAAATCTTTTGCCTGTCTGCAATCTTGATATATGTCCTAGAAAAAAAAATAGTGTCCGATGATCTTAAGATAACATCTTCGGAAAGAGAAACTAAAAAAAAGGAATATAAAAAAGATATACGCCTAATTGTGTTCATTTTCTTTTTTTCTTAACGGGCTTATTCTCTCAATTGCTTTTAATTGCATAAAACAAACGACCCAAAGAACGAAAAGTGTCCTGGGCTGGCTTTCAATGTTAAAAAGCCACTATTTCATTCTTTGTGACTTGAATGCGTGTGGGTTTATGTGCTTTTATACACTGTATAATATGCTTTTCGGTCCAACGCCCATTGTGCAAATAGGGTAGGTGTGTATGTGTATTCGGGATTTAAAAAAAAAAAAAGGTTGCCACTTTTCCATCATATGCTAATTAGTCCATATGTCAACATGTCAGCATGAAGACATATAAGAAGAAAAACAAAATCTTCGAAATGTATCGAAGTGTTTCTGCATAATATGTTGTTGTCTAAGTACTTAACTTAACTCATCTGAAGCAAAAGACATATCTAATGCTTTACCTTCTGACCAGTCTTTCTGTTTAAACTAAGGATCAAATTTCCCATTTAGTTGCTCATTATTGCGGATATAAGAATTAAGAAATAATGCCATACTAAAAGAATGTCCAGCTTAATGCTGTTCCTAGTGATTTATTACATGTTGAAACAAGTATAACGATTTATCATTGCAGTCTTTTCTTGTAATACAACTGCTTTGCATAATCCGCCAGGGTTATTTTCGGGTTACTTCTCCGTAATTCTTCGTAATTCAGAGACTATTAAATAGGAAAACCAATCCTACCAGCCCGGTTTCGATCCCATATGGGACACGAACTGTGTTCTCTATGATATAGTCGGCCAAATGATCCTCGGGCATCATCATTATCAAAGGAAGCGGAACATCATTGAGGTAACCCACATGTTTCATTGTTAACATAAGAGGGATATTTCAACTAGGCTTTGTAGTTAAGGGTGGTCTTCCGGTTGACATTCTGAAAAATAGTAATGTTGCATTTTTATTTTATCTTGTTGTATAGAATGCGAGGTATACAAACTTAAGTTTGTCAACACGTTTTATCTTCATAGCTCCATATTTAGGGATGCGCACATGGCTGTCTCGTCTCGAAAATGTGCTGTAAAAGTGGTGTCTAGACTCGAAAAATGTATATTTTTCTATTGGAAGAGCCGTGTCTCGACTCGAATTTTGTCAGGAAAATCCTGTCTCGACTCGTCTCGTGCGCATCCCTATCCATATTTGATACGATGTTGATTAGTTTGATGTAGTGTTGCCACGAGACGAGACATTTCTCGTGTCTCGTCTCGTCTCGTCTCGTAAACGAGACGAGACACGAGACGAGACGGGACGTCTCGTGAAATGTCTCGTCTCGTCTCGTGTCTCGAAAATCAAAACGCTGGCGGGAATTGACAAGATTGAAATTGCCAGTGGTCATATAAATTGCAAAAGGAAAATCCCCTTTGTGAGAAAACGTTGAAAAGCCTTCATAGAAAAGTGTCCTCTGTCTATTGAATGAAACAATCGTGATACGTGAGCTTCCAGGAATATCATCCTTAATCTCTTGTCCCAAATTCTCCTTGCTGTAAACTGAGGATTTCTCTTTTTTTTTTTTTTTCATTTCTGGCTGGAATGATGACAAACAAAACAAAGACAGGGAAGATTTTTACAAGGTCAAGAAACCGAACTACCACCACCAGCTATTCAATTTGAAAACTGGGTAAGGTCTATACTCATCACAGGCTGTAGTTGAAAGTTCTGGCTGAGGTGGCAAAGAGAAACAGACAACACTTGTCTTTATTCTCTGGTGGCGCGGCGGTATTCTTTGTACTAAATGAACTGAAAACGGCAATTGAAGTACATCTTGCAACTAAAATTTTTCCTCTCTCTCTCTCTCTCCCTCACACACACACACTTAAAATTACACTTTTACCGTTTTACCAATCGCCTGCTTACAGCAGTCATGTTGAAAAATTCACATCTTCGTTTGGAAGCCGGCGAAGGACAAAGAAAGCAAACATATTGTCGACGAAACCTTCAAATTGTTTGCTTTCAGCAAATTTATGGTACCCCTATAGTAACAATAACCCTGGAGCTGAAGAGGTTTTACAGGGGGGCCTTCCTTTTGTTACGCGGAAATGTTTGATCTGACCAGAGTGCGAAATTGCCCTCTGCTTCCATGTTGGGAAGAAGGGGAATACTTCACTTTCCTAGTGAAAAATATTCATTAGGACCTGAATTATCTTCAAAAATGTTTTCTTACAGGCGCATTAAGCCTTTCGAACTTAATAAATGTAAAGAACATTTGGTATGATATTAATGGAACTCCGTTGAAAGCAGAAAATATTATGAAAATGATCAAAATTCGAACATTGAAGAACATAATTAACAGAAAAGAAATAGGATACCCAAACCATATTTTTAACTTTGCTATAAAATGTATATCCTATATTTTTACTAATTCCGTACTCCCATGAAAGTAACCTGGCCAGGATATTCTCTTCAAATTTTTCAGACTGAAATCCGTTTATTCCGTACGATTTCGCCCCCTGACACAATACGGAAAAACAAATGCTGTTAAAATCCATACACATGACCCTTCCGGGACTCAACCCGTGGCCTTCAAGCCGATGGTCTATCGCCGCAGACTGCTCGGTTTGGTATGAAGATGTACGTTGTATGATTACGAATAGATCACGACAATATAAGAAACTTTAATCCAAAATGGCCACCCAAAAATCCTTTTTTTAGACCACAAGCTAATCTGGGTATACTGTCATGAGTTTGTTACACAAACGGGGCAACCACCATACAGGGGCACACACACCGTGGGTATGGGAAGAGATTTGTACCATGGAGGTGTAGACTGGCTTCAAGCATTCTTTCCTTCGATGTGTCAAATAGAGCTTACTGTGCAGTAACCTATAAAATTTCAATCAAATACTTTCCATTACTCAATAAAATTATTTGGTTCCAAGCCTTTTTAAATATATATATATATATATATATATATATATATATATATATATATATATATATATATATATATATATATATATATATATATATATATATATATAATAATTGCAACAAATCTAAACATGCTAAAATGGAAAGTAGTTTTTGGGTTGGTATGGGTTAACACTGTGAAACCTAAAGGCTGGAATATATGAAATCAAAGTGTACACACACATCTACCTATCTATCTATCTATCTAATATATATATATATATATATATATATATATATATATATATATATATATATATATATATATATATACCGACACTATAAAGCAAGTGGGCTGATAGTATACGGTAGTGTCGAGGATGGTGACACCTTTACATCGGACTTTGCTTGTCGTGAAAACATCATTTGACATTAGTGTCTTCATCTTCCACGTACCTATGAGCAATTTACTATATATTCGTGTATTGAAACTGGTAAAACAAATTTCAATGTTTCAAAATGTTAAAAAAAAAAAAGGCCAGGGTCGAGAAACCTTAGACAACTAACAGCAGAGATATATTATCTTGTAAACTATTTGCCCTTACCTTGACAGCTTATTTGAATTTATTTTTAAGACCTTCAGGCAACTTTGGCCCACTCCGAATAGATGATGATGGGGAAATTAGTGGAATGAAGAAAGTGATAGGATACAAGACAACTTCGAGAAAACACACACACACACACACACTCCATGTTTGTCCACCACAAAGCTCACATGGCACTAACCGAGATCGAACCGACTTCCACACACACCAGAGGTAAATGCTTCACGGTGTAGCTACCGTGGCCAGAGATGGAGTGGATCAATGGGTCAAGTGGAAATGAAATGAAATCTTTGAGTTTTACGTTCCACGGTTATGCCGGTTAGGCTAAAGGAGACGGTGATAATGAGAGATGAGTGAAATGGTGGAATGAAGAAAGTGGGAGGAAACGGGAGCACCCCGAGAAAACCCACGAGCACGGTGTTTGTCCACCACAAAGTTCACTTGGCGGGGGCTGGGATCGAACCCGGGACCCCAAGCACCAGAGGTGAACGCTCTACTACTGAGCCACCGCGCCCCCAATGGGTCAAGTGGGTCAAGTTTTCTGAGTGGATCAGTGGGTCGTGGGTCAACAGCATGTGACCAACCACCCACCGTGACCCACTGCGACCCACCACCCACCATGACCCACTGTGACCCACCACCCACCGTGACCCACTGCGACCCACCACCCACCGTGACCCACTGCGACCTACCGACTCAGTATGATCTACCGACCCTCTCTGCTCACTGCATTGTAGACAGTATCTTCTGAAGACTGGTAAATTTGTCTCCGTTTTACTTTCAAGACCTTCATTTCCCTTTCTTTTCCACTTGTTTCTGCCTACTTCCCTGAGATGAGTATATCTAACCAAGTGAAAAAAGAACTTCGGGCACTTTTGGATATTAATATTTTAATAGTAATAATAGCAATAGGACTTACACTACAACTTGGCTTTCGAGAACTGTGGGTTTTTAGAGCTAACTACTGGAAAAAATCACTTTTGAATCACTGTAATATATAAATTATGGTATTTATAAAAAAATTGAATGTAACTATGTGTGCCTGATCATCACGGTCAAATTGCAAAGTCAAATGAAATTACTTTTGGTATATAGTTAGGCCTTAATCGAAATTAGAATGTTATATTGCTTTTATTATAATGCATAATATCCTAAGGAGGTAGTGAGGATCCGAATTTTTACGAAACAAAATGAGTATCTCGCAAGCCGTTAAACTTACGGAGCTGAAATTCAGTGTATTAACTCTTTATTGAAAATACACAGAATGTGTCCTAGCATTTTTTTAAATGCTCCTTTATGTGGGGAGGGGGGCGCACTTTCTATACATGGAAAATTGGTAGTGAATTGGTTTGTAAAAAGGATCGAAAACGATCGATGTTATTTCAGAAAAAAAATCAGAAACAAAAAATACAGTGCTTGGCTTCATATATAAATTGCTTTCTGTTATAATAATTGCTGAAGCTTATGTTTATTATATGGAGCGCTCACAGCACAGGGTAATCAACCCATAAAGTTGTGAGAAAAATAGGCATAAAATTTGTACTGTAAGCTTAATTACACGGAAATTTGAAATTTGGATTGTACGCATAATTGTATGGAAAATTTTACACTTTTTCCCCTTTACGTTGGTCTACTTACTTTGATTTTGAACTTCGAAATTTCATCCTTTTTCCACTGAAAAGTATTGATAATTCAACAAGGAAATAATTATACTATGATAATTTCACTGAAACTCATCGTAATTTGGCACATGGCAAACAGCAGTGTGGTAATTGAAGTTGAAGAAGGAGGGAAATTCCCATTCACCTCTGAATACTTTCCAGAAACCTCGTTCCCTTTCGCTTTCTAGACGGGAGAACGAACTTGGTAATGGTATCAAACCTTCATGTGTAATTACAAAAAATAAATTTATAAACAATTAAGAAATCATCAGTTTATCAGGCTTTAATTGATAATTTATTCACAAGATTCCCCATCAAAGGCATGGTATATGAAGTTTCTGTTCTACATGGGTTGACATTGCCAACTGACATGGTCGATATGGAAAAGATGTTGTATGGTGATAGAGACATGATACTTCTTGCTGAGTATTTCAAAGCTGACCGAGAAAAATCGTTATCAGACTTAAGTCTAACAAGTAGATAGTCGATGAGAAGTTGCAGAAATCGGGTAGAAATATTATCAATTTCCACGACAGAGTGCGAACGGGGATTTCCCCTTATGAATTTACAGATGACTGATATTAGAAATAGATTAAGTGCTCAAACATTTTCTAACTTGTTGTTCTTCAATGTTAATGGCCCACCGCTAGACAAGCTCAAAGTAGACGAGCTAGTTATTTCTTGGCTGAAAGATGAACATCATTCCACTGCGGATGATTTACCGCCAGAAAGTTACCAACAGGAAATAAATCCGATTTCAGATTTGTTTTAAGGTGGAAAATTACGAGTTACGGAAAATGTATACTTGTATTGATAATGGCTTATTTGTGTTATTCAACTTTGTACCTACTTTTTAGTAACTCTCTTCTTTGGTTTAGGTAAACTACGTTTGAATAATTATTCATAATAATTGTAATTATGCATATTTGTAACTTAAATTTAACGTGGTGTTTTAGTGATTACACAAATTACAATTATGAGCATGCTTTATGGAGATGCTCTCACATAGGGTACCCGAGCACCTTTATACCCTACGAACAACTGATTTTTCAAGTCTTTTGTGAGAAAAATACTGTGAACTGAGAAACCATAACCTTTTCCATATTGTACAGGGGCATTTTCCTGCGAATAGAAGTTTCTTTTGGAATGCGTCAGAAATTAACACTTGCAAGAATACTCTCTTAGTACAAGTATATTTTAGGCACACACTAATTTCCCCCCACCTCAAACTGTTTCCTCACTGACACATATTTTACCATTTTACATCGTTATAGTAACAGAGTGGTGCTTGAGCGATTGACTAGAAATTCAAACTCCGATTAGTGACAATTTCACAGTCTTGTTTTAGTACAAGTGTAAACTCTTTAGTCAGTACAGAAGAGGCCGTCGATCATGTTTAGAGTTGATGACGATGGATTTTGATAAGTCAGAGTAGGTCAAAGTGGATGATAGTGGTTCATGGTGGATTGTGGGTCACGGTGGGTGGTGGGTCAGAGTGGGTCACCGTGGGTGATGGGTCATGGTGGGTCAGAGTGGGTCATGGTGGGTGGTGGGTCAGTGGGTCGTGGTTCAAGTTTTCATTGACCCACGCCAACTCTGACCGTGACATTTCTTGTCTTGTTTGTTCTGGGTAATAACTTAATTGTATCTTGATTAGCATGGTGCAGCCTGGTACATTTTACTTTCGTTCCCATTGTATGCTGCTATATTTTTTACGAGACAAGACGAGACAAAACGAGACAAACGAGACGAGACGGGACGGGACGGGACAGAACCTCTCGAGACGAGACACGAGACGGGACGAGCACGTTTTTTCGAGACGAGACACGAGACGAGACATGCTTTGCACGAGACGAGACGAGACAGTCTGAAGTCTCGTCTCGTCTCGTCTCGTGGCAACACTAGTTTGATGGGACTACTTGAGTGCTTTTTATGCTAGTGGTATTATTATTATTATTATTATTATTATTATTATTATTATTATTATTATTATTATTATTATTATTCATTGTTAACATAATTTTAACGATGGCCACAATGCACTCCATCGGCACCATACTTGTGCCGTTTATGGCTTGTTTAGACTGTTATTTATGAATGCGATCAGGGTAAATTTTCTGCTTCAGTACAAAGGAAGCCGGTTGGGGACGATTTGAATATACCCAAGGTACCTTTCTCAATTTCAGTCAAGACGAGAATTTTTTACGAGTCTTTTTTAGCAAACGATAGTTTTAACCACTGTTATAGGATTACGTGACTTATAGTACAAAAAATATGAATTAATAAAGTAATTGCACGAACACAATGATGAGTATTTATTAACGTTTAGATATACATAGGGATGCGCACGAGACGAGTCGAGACAGGATTTTCCTAAGAAAATTCGAGTCGAGACACGGCTCTTCCAATAGAAAAATATATATTTTTCGAGTCGAGACATCACTTTTACAGCACATTTTCGAGTCGAGACAGCACAAATCTTGTCTCGTGCGCATCCCTAGATATACACAAGTCACTACACATATTCCAATAATAAATATGGCTTAAATGTTGTTGTATTCCACCCCTTCGTGAACTTCTCGTGGCGTAGAAGGACTGATAATCACTTCTAGGTAAAATTAAGGAAATAAAATCAAGGCATAAATTTACGAAAGGAGACGAGAAAATTTTCAAAAGGAGGCGAGAACTGACACGAGACGAGACTTCTCCTAGATTTACGAAGCGAAGACAAGATTAGAAGGGACATTTTTTTTTAAATTTATTTATTCCAATGTAGCTCTAAGAGGTTCATGCAGTCTGAGTACTTTTAGGGTCCCTTGGTCAACCGAAGGAGTAAAGATGGTCAGAGGATGATACCGACTGAAAAGCCTGCAAAATGTATCGAAGTCATGGAAATGAAGAGCCTAAGCTCCACCCTACTCATCGGCCGCTGAACTGTCTCGAAAGGGAGGCACCGCCGTTACTTTAATAAACAAACCTACGTTTTAAAGAAAGAGTGTTGAAGTATGATATTATTTACACACTGAGTTAATTTTAGAATGTATTGTATTCACCTTTTTGTCTTAAATCTGAGCTTGTATCTTTTCCACTTTTTAAGAGTTTGCAATAACTTTGACGAAAATTTTAATAGAAAGGTTATTTCTTAATACGTAGCCGCTACATGAACGGTAACAGTAGTCTATGCACTTTCAGTACATAGTAATGACATTTTGTCAGCCACGAAAAGCTGTTAGCTCGAGCCTGAATGCTCTATGAGATAATAACAGTTAATACCAGTATATTATTTTGAACGGTTTCCTTACATTTTTGAGAACTCCTTCGTGGCTAAGCGGTTAGCGTACGCACCTTTGGCGAGGGAAATTCGGGTTCGATTCCCCGCGTAGCTTATGTGGTTCGAATTCCATGTTAATCAGTAGGTCCACGTCTTATATAGCTTGGCTGCTGAACGGGACGTTAAACTCCAAATCAAATCTTCAATTTTGCAGGAAATTTTGTCAAAATTCCGGAAGATTTTAATCAACTTTTTTCAAAACTTCAAATAATCAATATCTATTTACACCTCAATTATGATTGCAATCTGATAGAAATATTGAATATATCTATGTCGATTGCATTATTTAACCCTTTAACTGGTTATGACGTAGTACTACGTCAAGTCATCCACCTGAAAGTACACATTTCCAGAAAACTGTGCCAGTTAAAGGGTTAAGAAAATGTTCGTGGTTTTATTGTTGTCAATAAACAATGTATCCCTATACTTTAATTGTGTTATTATTTTCATAGGAATGTTGAACGTGTCTATTGCAACATCTTGAAGAAATATGCTTTGTATTATTGTTATCAAACACATATTTTTCCACTCCATGTTTAGGAAAGATGCTTCAATACCTTTGCAGCTGGTCTTAAGCGTACCTTCAACTTACAGAATACGCGAATAACATTTACTGTGGAAGAAAGAGATGAAAGAAAAAGTAGTAAAAAGACGGTCCACATTTTCATGAACTATATTCGCAACGCCTATCATGTTTATTGATGCCTTCTGGTTGAAGAATGCAGAGGTGGGAAACTCCTACTTGGTAACAAAACTTGTATTATATAGTGCGCTGGTGTGCCTTATCTGTAATCTTATGCTCATTACCTTCTTGCCTCTACTGTAATTGACGACTTGAGAAGCCTTGTGCATAAATCTAACAGTTGACGAAGATATTGTCTTGCCACTAACTAACTAACTGACTAGATATTAGAAAGTTGTCTTCAGGGAATCCAACTTCTATTTCCTGCTTAAGCTTCTTTGACAGGGTTACAAGAACTTACCAAATTTTCTTTCATTTCTTTTCTCTTCTTTTTAATCTTTGCAAATGAAGTGAATAAAATTAATGCTTCCGTTTCTACTTAAAAGGTAATGATTGATTCCTTGATAACAATAATGTTATGAAATTAACCTTGATTGCATGATGTTCAAAAAAAAAAAAAAAAAAACGCATATATTAGTGACACTTCATTGTATTTGATGCAGATATCCCAAGTATATAGTTACAGAGAGTGGGAATTTGAGGTTCAAAACTCATCATATAAGGTATACGATTTCTTTGCTTCATATGTTATTAGAATTGCATCTCTTTTAAACTTCCTGTAAGTATGGAAAGTCTTAAACAGTCAGGACAGTACTTGAATCATGATGAGCGTCCAGAACAGTTTCTAAAACCACCTCTCCACTCTCAAAAGTAGTATGTATGGTGGTCTGTTATAGGCGTAATGCATCGTATCTTTCTCAGTAGAAATGAAACCAGCACTAGATCATTACTACAGAAAATGTAATATATATGAACTTGACTTGCAAATGTACTTACGCTTGTGTTGCTCTATCCAGAGAAATGCCTGATTCGGCAGTAGTAAAAACTCAGTGATTACAATACCACGTGATTGTTAAACTAGTACTGTACACCAGATTTGAAAAGTTTGTTTCTAATCTTACAGTAATTGCAAATTCAATTTTACTTTTCTTATGTGGTCCTTGTTTTCCTCTACCGTTGCTACAATAGCTACACTTACAAAGATACAACTCATATTTTTTTCACTTTCTCTACAGCATTCATTTCTTTTTATCTGAATATTGTTTATGGTGGTTCACACAAGTACGAAAATATAGGGTGCTTCAAAAATAACTTTACAACTTTGTAAATTCAAATAAATTTATTCATACTACTTAAAGAGCTAGTTTTAGTGTCATTTTGTAGCAGATTAGATCACGTTTAGCGCTAGCGACGGTTTTAACAAACATGGCTGCCTTCACTGGAACCGAGGACGGTCGCTGTGTGTTTTGGTTTGATGAATCTAAGTCTGTGATAATTGTGCAATAGAATTATTATACTGAGTATGACAATGATCCTTCTAGTAGGCTTACCATTTATTAATATCATAAGTGTTTCGTTGAAAGTGGATGTTAAGTAAGACACCAGAAATCATCAGGACTTTTACCTTTATACGTTGGAATTTCTTTTTAATCCCACAAGGTACTTTTGCCTCATATTGTATACTGTAAATGCATTGAAAACTTGAGATTGCTTGAAGTCCCATTTAATATTATTCAAATGAGTTTTTTTTTCCTCGTGGGCTACTTCGGTCTGATGTGAAACCATTTTAGAGGATGAGACAAAAAATTAAAAACAAAAAAATACTCGGCACTCTGCAAATAATTATCATCTAAGGTTTCATTTCCTTATTTTTACTCTTTCATACCGAATCTTTCAAAACATTTCAGTCAGTTCTCGTAGACAAAGACATTTTAACGATAGTTAATAATAGTAATCGTAAAATTTTTACATTATAACTATAATTATTTTACAAGTAAAATGTATCTAAAATAAACTTAAAGAAAACAAATTTCATTACATACATAAAATTTTGACATAAATACGAGATTTTAAATTTAAGTTTACTTTGTAGTAAGTAAACCATAACAATAAGCAGTAAATATATAAGTTAGTACGTCACGCTAATCCTAATAGTGGCGGTTCCAGAGTTCTACAAGAAGGAAGTCACATCGATAGCGGCGACGAAACTCTTCTTATGCAAAATTAACCACCGTCTTTGGGGTCTCCTGTATTTTTTTCTTTTAGTTTGAAGGCATTTTTTCAATTGTAATGTGAGATACAAATATCTCAGACAAAATAACAAAGAATTTTACATTGCATAATCATATCTAGTTAGTGTCCTACAGAATACTTAAATTTAAATAGTGCACTCAGCACAAAGAATTCACTGTAATCAAGAAGTAGGAAACAACTGATGTTGCCATGCTAAAACTATTTCGTCAATATGAGTTTTTTGATTGATTCTGTGAAGATCATTCGCTTATATACCAGTTAACATACATAATTATTAACAGTGCTATTTTAAACAAATACAAAAAGCAATGCAGATGGAAAGTTATCTAGGTCTCATTTCTCGTATGTTTAGATTTATTCACTTGTAAAATAGAGACACGATAATATTTTTATGATGATTATTTACTTGATTTCAGTTGTTCATTTGTTCAATATCGGTTAGCTCGTGTGATTGCTAACTACCACGAGAAAACTCCAAATTAGTCGTGACATTTTTAAAAGTTTAGCGGGAACCGAATTTACTGAACCATACATGAGTGTTCTCTGCCTTGCCTAACCTACATGACTACACAATGTGTAAATCTCTACTTATTGATATTTTATAATTGTTTATTTGAATTACAAGTTTAACACTTACATACTAGTCTCCAACTACATCACGTGTTCTTGAATTCCAAAATCCTAAAATGCATTAAGAAAGTATTTTGTTTTTTCTTCATAGTAATTTATGTCATATGAGCATCGTAAAGTAAACACAATCCTTCATCGAAAGCCTATTGCGAAGCTATGTCGCCCTTGAAATGATATGAATCATTCTCTCTCTCGCGACTACCAGGCTTTTCCCTGAACGCTTAACTTCATCATATGGAACGCGCGAAACCAACACAGAGCTGAAGGCTTCACCCTCTCACTTATGCACTCTTCTCTTTCGCCCGCCAGGAGCAAGGAGATAGGTAGAAAGCACTTTTTTCCCCGTCATGTTAAAAATATGATTACCTTGTACGTAAAGGCAGAGTTTATACGACTGTTCATTAAGGTAAGCTAACACGAGAAAGAGCCATGTGAACAGAGCGTAACATCAAGCATTGTGACTTACGTTACGTTGCCAAATCTCTCATGGGAATCAAACATAGTTTCAAATCGCATTGTTAATAATTATTATTATATTAAAATAACTAAAATTTTGGTTCGGTCGCTCCTCATTATTATACAGAAATAAAAGTCCATAATTAGTTGTATTAATTATTATTTTTCGAGTTAATTGGTAAAGCACGTGATTCTGTGACTACATTATAGAGCCGCTCCTGAATTCTAATAATAGTCACACTATAGTATATCTTTACCTGGGTTAATTCTTGCATGCCTGACGCTAATATAAGTCGCTACATTCGCTACCGTTTGCATGTATAACGAAATCTTTAAATAGTTTCGTAAATATGAGAATTTTCATAAATATGGAATTTTGGGGTGGTAGCTGACCAAACTAATAAATTAATTTGCTAATTACAAGTAGTCAGAGTTTTAAGCAAGAACGATTTTAAGTTGTAGCGTACTGCGGGAGGAAACAACTAGTAATTAATATTAGAAATTTCTAATATGGAAAGGAAGATTATATGGGAAATTTTAAGAATTTAAAAAAAAATGTATATAATCAAACCAAAATGATGATACTGAATACACTGAATTATCAATAAAGTTAGTAAAATTAAAAACAAATAATTAAGAATCATATATCTTACAGAATCCAAATGATTATCTGGCAATACGCTAAATTCTTTATATATATATATATATATATATATATATATATATATATATATATATATATATATATATATATATATATATATATATATACGATTTTTTTTTTTTTTTTTTTGCTTATGATTACAAATAGGTGGAGCCCATATACTGGATATCACAGTGCAGTTGTTAAACTAAAATTTACTACGATGTACTGGTACCATATGGTTGGACCCGTTTCACCTCTTTCTTCTACTTAGTAATACCTCGCTTCAGGTCTTCGTAGCAACCAGTAATACAGTACATCCGAAATGAGATCTTTTCTCTCAACTGAAGCGTTACACATACATCATAAGGCGGCGTGTATACATTATTTAGTGTGTTATTTTCATATACGTTTGATTTTGGCGGCTGCATTTAACAGCTAAGAACAGTAAGAGAAAACCAGGACAGGCGCGACCAATCTCTTTAAGATGTGATGATTGTGTTGGCAACGATGCTCGTATATGGTCACTTCTGAAGAGATGGACTTGCTTCGCTGCAGGCGTCCTGTTGGACAGTGGCTTTTCTTGAAGTGACTGAATCAAAGAATGTTCTAAAAGGGGGGGGGAGGGAGCAAGTTCAAGTAGAATACTATTTATTAGCCGAAGTGTAGGTGATGACCACTGGGCCAGAAGTCCAGTTGTCTTTTCAAGAATATATATATATATATATAATTGTGTTCCCTGGCGTAAGTCAAGACCTTACAGGAATGAGTATCTTCGTTCTTCTTTGCTGTTGTCAACATTATTTATAGGGTAGAGAACGTTCCTTATGCTATGCTATGTTACAATGACACTGTTCTGTGCCAAGCCATGTTCCTCAGTTGTTGCCGTACATTTATAGAAATTGCGTGATATACGCGTGTAGCCTACTTTGTAGCGAAATCGGATACTAGAAACCATAACAGACAATCTAATAAATTTTATATTCTTGTTTTCCCTTTCAGGTTTTGCTTCGTTTCTTAGGATACAATTGCTTTATGAACACAGATACCTTTAAGAAAGGTGTCTAAATGTTACTTGAATTTTATTCCTACCTAGCAGAAGTGCATGTTCTGAGCAAGGACTAAATACTATGGGACGTGCAAAGAGTAGTTTGGGTTGAATAATTTCAGGGTTTCTGAGATGTTCTATACTTTTTCAATCTTCAGAACGTTTAACATCAAATCCCCTTTCCAATTTGTTGAATTTTACATCCAATTACATGGAGCATGAGTGTCACTGCTACGCATATGTGTGTTACTGTTATATGAGCATCACTGTTGAGAGAAATCAAATAATACAGGCAATCTTCTCTTTAACAGTTTGTACGAGGCGTATTTTTTAAAGGTAAGTAACGTTTTGAAAGTCGGCTGGCTGTTGCAGTACCGCGGTCGGCATCCCGCGCATGCGTGCTGTGTAATTGCATCTGTTGGCAAGTGACAGACGCCATTACGGAAACATTCGATCCTGTTTACTTTGTTTGTGAGTAGTTCGTTCCTCATCATAAATATTCGTGCGGCCATCTTTAAAGTCTCTAACCCATTTCCGTATCATTCCATCCCTCATAATCTTTTGTTCATTCATTTCACTAACCTGGCGATGAATTTCAGAAGCTTTCACGCCTTTAGCACTAAGAACACGAATCACAGAGTATATTTCACAGTCAGAGGGATTCTCAATCTGTGGAGATATTTTAACTTCTTTACGGACAAACATAAAAACACGGTCGAATATTTCTGCAATTGCGTCTGTGGCTTCCCAAGAGATATAGGTACACAGAGCGCATGCTCAGGATGCTTACCGCAGCGGCCAAATTTCAAAAACGGTTACTTTCTTAAAAACAGTATACATGTTTCGTATTTTTCGTATGCAGTGCAGAATATATTTCAGAAAATTAAAAATTATCAACTGCATCAACTGGCCACGAACTACATATTTCTAACGCACTAAAAATTTACTTTTTCAAAAATTACACATGAGAGTTCACCCTTAAGCATGTCGTTCTGTTTACCTTGATGTGCAATTGCTATAAGTCTTCACTTTAGACAATAGTATAGCGAAACAACAACAACATAAAAAAAAACTAAAATTTATGAGCTAATAATAATGGAATCGATGATTTCAGAAGTACCTATTTTTCTGAAATTTGGTTTATGAACTTTTCAAGTCTCTAGGGTATCCACAAGTTTGTGTATAGAAAGGGCCGGTGTTGAAGGTATTACAACGGTGTAAACGCAACATTAAACTATAGGTCGAGTACAAGAAAAGTCTGCAGTCTTAGATTTAAACAATATTTATTTAGTCTCAAAGCTACAGAAAATGGACGTAAGTTCTTTCTGCAATCACCGATTCAATTTTGGTCTTTATCTCATTAATCATGCTGTGTACTGTGATAACGGTAGGCTTATCTCATTAACCATACTGTGTACTGTGATATCGGTAGGCTTATCTCATTAACCATACTGTGTATTGTGATAACGGTAGACTATATCTCATTAACCATACTCTGTACTGTGATAACGGTAGGCTACACCTAATTAACCATGCTGCTGTGTACTGTGATAATGGTAGGCTATATCTCATTAACCATACTGTGTACTGTGATGACGGTAGGCTATATCTAATAACCATGCTGCTGTGTACTGTGATAATGGTAGGCTATATCTCATTAACCATACTGTGTACTGTGACAGCCGTAGACTTTATCTAATTAACCATGCTGCTGTGTACTGTGATAATGGTAGGCTATAACCATACTGTGTACTGTGATAACGGTAGGCTATATCTCATTAACCATATTGTGTACTGTGATAACGGTACACTATATCTCATTAACCATACTGTGTACTGTGATAACGGTAGGCTATATCTAATTAACCATGCTGCTGTGTACTGTGATAATGGTAGGCTATACTGTATGCTGTCGTCTTGTCATAACGAAAAGCTTGACGAGAGATTCAGTTTAATCTTAGTAAATGGGGTGATTGTCGTACGCCCTCATTATTCCTAGTTTACAAAAGGAATTGATTTTCTCGAAAACTATTCATTAGAATTTATACCCAATCATATCATTTTATTCAGTTCAATGAGATTGGTACACGAAGCGTTCAGTACACATGGAAATCAAGTCCTTTTTTGGATCATTTTTGGCATATGGAGTAACCAATAGGTTTATCTCAAATATTGAGATTTTCGGTCAACACCTTATCATTTCTTACGAGATCTTCCACTCCTGTAAGTTACGGAAGAAGAGTTGTAAGGTTACGGCGATTTCATTCCTGAGATAACGAGTTGATGAGAAGACGGATCTCAAAGGAGAAAGAAGATTTAAGCGCGTTATCAAAAGGTGTAAGTTGAGATACTGAAAATAATGAAATCTGAGGTAACGCCTGTTGGTTTATTCTAGCTAATCTTCGAGGTCTCTATTTGAAGCTTATTTCAAAGCTTAAAAAGATTCATGTTCGGATATATAAAAATAACATTTACAATGTAAAAAAGAACGTAAATAATACTTATATTAACTGCTTCATGTACTTCGTATACCATTTATACCACACAAACATATACTCACAACTTTAATAATTGGGATTTGGTTAAGTTGTGCTCTGAAAATCCCATACGTTTTAATTTGGACAAAAAATATTCTGTTAAACGATAGCAGAATAGTAGAATAATTTCAGTTTTCAATGTACTGAAAAAAAAAAAAGAAACTGCCAGATAATATTAATAATTTTATATAATGCTAAAATGTCTCAAATATAACTTCCGTCTTTATAATTTGTGACATGGACCTATGTCCGAAATTTTGGAGGCGAAATAGTGTGGCGAAAGGCTGTTGCGAGGTACTCTTGCGCGATAGTGTAGTTTCCAATATGGTACGGCGCTCTTGTAACTATATACTCTTTATTGCTTTATAAAATTGCTAAGCAAAATTTTATGTAACTAAAATTAACAAGTATGCTTACAATCGAGCGCACCAGTAAATAATTATTGAACGTTAACTTCAAATTTTCGCTTCCTAATATAAAGGTAACCACGAAAGTTCTGTCGTTTTTTCCACAACCACCTTCGAACATCGATATGTCACTTAAGACGTACCTGGACGATCAAAAATAGTTCCCATCAGCATCGACGATCTTCTGCCAACGTTCTGGAAGGCCATGGATTCCATCGCGGTAGAACTTGGTGGGCTGTGAAGCGAAGAAGGTATCAAGTGCATTTTGCACCTCTACTAGGAATTTGAACAGGCGTCCTCTAAGATGATTGTCCAAAGAGTGGAACAGGTGATAATCGGAAGGGTAATGTCCGTGGAGTATGACGGATACTGTTTACCATCTAAGGCGTAGAATGGTGTAACGGGTCATCATAGTCACGTGGAGCTTAGCGTGTCCTGCAACAGAAGGACCCCATTGCGATTCAGAAGTGCTGGCTCCAGAGTTTTGAGTTTTTTCTTGAACCCGTATCAACTGCTGACAGTACACAGTTGCATTGATGTTCTGACCAGCTGGTAGCATTTCCCGATGCATGGTGCCGAGAACAATCCATCAAACACATAGAAAGACCTTCTTTTGGTGCAGTGCTGGTTTCCACTGTTTAGGAACCGGTTCATGAGATGCTAACCAATGATGACGGCGCCGTGGAGCTTTGTACAAGACCCACTTCTCACCACATATCAACACCCTGTCCAGAAATGGCTCCTTCCTCAGACGAGATAGCAAAGAAACACAGGTGTCTGCTCGCGTTGCCTTCTGACTCGGAATCAAATCATGTGGGACCTATCGACCCAACTTGTACTAGTGCTTCCCAAGTTGATAGAGGTGCTGCCGAATGGTTTCTCCACTCACACTGAATTGTAGTTCCAGCTCCTCACATATCTGGCCACTGTTCGCCTCAATTTCTGCCTGAAGGTCTTCATTTAGTACATGTGTTAGTCTTCCGGCACGTAGTGCGTTTTCGAGTGTTTTGTCACCGTCTTTAAACTTGTTAAACCACCACTGCACTGTCCGCGTAGTCACGACACCCTCACCAAAGACCTTTCATATCTTCCTCCCCGCTGCAGCGGCGTTTCACCCCAGTTTGAACTTATACAACATACACGCCCTTACGCTCTGTGGAGGTAATATGTTCACTCTGACCTTATGCAAGTTCACGGTGGAACTGAACTGCCGCAGCCAGGTAGTATGTTGGATATACCCACATCAACAACTGACCTTCGCCTTATCTCCATTCGCATACAACTCACCTTGTGAAAGACAATTGAACACAGACCTCCACAAAAAGCGACAAAACTTTCTTGGTTACCTTTGTAGAAAACTTAACTGTCGCCCGTTTCACTGTCTAAAGGCGGATTTGCAGACCTGATTTATTATTCGTTCTTGCTAAATTTAGATGCCTCATTCTGGGTATCAATTCTTCAATTGTTATAAAGAAATTTCAAATAACGAACAATTATCCGAATAATGGTATAAAATTACTGAACTAATTATAATAATGACGAGTCGGTGTTATGACTGAGCACTCTGAGATCATCGGAACATTTTTCTGTCGTAGAATCCATCAGTATATGCATGATACCTCCACATAGAACGACTAACTAACTAACTCTATGGCCTATGGAACCCGAAGTTTTAATGCCACGTTCACAAAAGCTCTTCAATGACTTCTATCCTCAGTTTACTGGATCCAGATTCTACTTTGTTTGCCTATTTCTGCGAGATCCATCTTAATATTGTCCTCCCATCTGCGCGTAGGTCTTCCTAATGGGTCGTTTTCTGACTGGTCTTCCAGTTAAGACTGTGAAAGCGTTCCTACATTCTTCCATAATGCCTACCTGACCTGCCTACCTCAGCCTCCTAGATTTGATGATTCTAACAATGTTTAGTAAACCATATAAATTATGTAGTTCCTCGTTATGAAGTTTCCACATTCCCAATTTCCGTTCCCTCTTGGGCTTGAATATTCGTCTCAGAATCTTGCTCTCAAACACTTTCAATCTGCGTTCTTTCCTCAGAGTAAGCAACCATATTTCGCAACCATACAGAACAACAGGCATGATTATCGTTTTATGGACGCCCCTTAGATGTCTATTGGGTGCCAATCCCAGCACATTAAAATGTCCATGGGATGTCTCATTTTGCCAGTGGACATCCTGTGCACATCTTATAAAAATCAAATATCCACTTATGTCCCGTAAACGGGACTCCCTGCCGGATTCCCGTGCTCTTTGCTCGATATCAGGACGTGTTTTGAAATTAACTATTATCCCATAAAAACATCCCATTAAAATCCAAGGAAATTCTATAGATATCTTCATTATCCTTAAAGTTTCTATTGAGACAGGCATAGCCCATCAAAATCCAAGGAAATTCCAGGTTATTCCCATTATCCTTAAAGTTTTAACTGTAACAGACACATCTTATTAAAATCCAAGGGAATTCCATGGATATTTTCATTATCCTTAATGTTTCTACTGTAACAGGCACATCTTATTAAAATCCAAGGGAATTCCATGGGTATTTGCATTATCCTTAAAGTTTCTACTAAGACATGCACATCCCATTGAAATCCAAGGAAAATCTCGTGGATATTTCCATTATCCTTAAAGTTTGTACTAAGACAGGCTCATCCCATTGAAATCTAAGAAAATTCCATGGATATTTCAGGTTATCCTTAAAGTTTCTACTATGACAGACATATCTCATTAAAACCCAAGGAAATTCCAAAGGTATTTCCATTATTCTTCAAGTTTTTACAAGCACATTTCACTAAATTCTAAAGAAATTTCATGGGTATTTCTATTATCCTGAAAGTTTTTAGTGTGACAGGCACATTCGATTAAAATGCAAGGAAATTCCATTGATATTTCCATTATCCTTAAAGTTATTATTGTTTGCCAGAATGTCCCAGGACAGCTACAACACCTGAGGTACGTTCAGAAGTAATCAGTGACGTACACGAAGGAAGGTTTTCGGGTTTTTAACCTTGCTCCCTTTCAGTAAGATTTGTACAAAAATAAACATTCACCTTATTCGGACATGAGTATAAATCTCTGAAATTGTATGAATTCGGGACCTTAAACCACTCTCCCCTTGACAAATTTCTGCGTATGCCATTTCATCCTCTATAATATCTGCTATACGTGGGATATATTTAGTGCCCTTTCACCATTCTTTCACTATTATTATTGCTTTCACCATCATACTCTTTTCAGATAAAGATAAACGTGTGACGTAAAACTCATCAATTAATTAACAAACTTTATAAATGACGAATTTTAACAGTGGTAAAAGAAATGTAAGAAGATTTGATAAAGATGTCAGTCAGGGTTACGAGCATTGAAGAAAGAAGAAAAAAACTCTGACTAATAAACAATGCTTTTTAAAGAAACAATTGAATTACAGATTTCCTGTTCTCACCTCCGAATTTTTGTACTATGTTTGTTTTCTTTTGCACGTGGGCCGGAAAGAGAGATGAACTGAGTGAGAGAAAAGATAAAAAAAAAAAAAAAAAATCTCCGGACGAAAATGAGACAAAAGAAGTGTAGTTCTATCCTGACAAAACTGTAGACAATAAAGCATAACAAGGAGAATAAGAAAAGAAGCAAAGGAAAGGACCCAACAATGTCAATAATATTAACATTCCTAACCACAGAAGATAATTCCTTCCTTTTTTTTATTTTTTTGTATTGAATATGAACTTCCAGACAAAACAGACAGTTTTTCAGAAGAGTAGAAAAAAAAGAAGGGGGTGTCTCTCTTTTTCTAGTTGACTTAAAAATAAACTTGCTAAAACTGCAAAGAAAGAAAACGAAAAACTAACACAAAGCCCTCTGTTTCTTCTTCTGCGAGAGTAGAGTGCAAAGGGACAAACTGGTCATTTATTGTCGTTGGCACTCCAACGAGTGTATTTGGCGTTTCGGTTCATCGTCTTCTAGCGTTCTTTTTTCCATTGTGTGTTATGTAGTTAAAATATTGACTTAAAGAGAAAGAGAAAAGAGAGAGAGACAGACAACGCCAGAAGTTTGAGTTGCCTTCAGAACGAAGGGTGGCATATATAGAAAGAAGAGACATACAGAGGGAAAAAGAGATTCCTAGTTAAGGATGTGCCGACATCCTATGTTTACCTTACATGTTATCGTCCATCGGGGGTGAAAATGTGTGCCTCCAAGAAGAAAACAGACCTCACACACAAGATCAACCGCATATGCACGTCCACACCAAACCAAACGCTTTTGAAGAAGTGCACAAATCAAGGGTCGAAATATTAAAAAAAAAAAAAAAAAAAAGTATGTAGGGCGAATTGTTTGGACAGATGAATTATTACGGTCTAACCCAGGAACGTCTTTGTCATGTCTGGATGTCTTGGTTGAGTAAAATCGTCATAAAACTTCCATCTTTTTTTTTCTGCAGAGGAAAAGGGGTCTTCTCACTACCGTTCCAGACGCCATCCAGTAACTGATTTTTTTTTTTTTTTGTCTTATGTTAGTCGAAGGTAGTATAGACTTAATGGTAAAAGGATGTTTCTTTATGTGAGGTCGATGAAGGGACATTATTTTTCTGTTATCACAGCTGTCGAAGATCACAAGAATCGCACCTAAGACTACAGATATGAGCTGATCCATTTTTAACTGGTAACCTTTGTTTAGCCAAAAGGACGGTTAAAGTTAACGTTCTGTTAATTACTTAAAGATAAAAGCAATATACTTACTTGGTTGATCTGCTGCAGTTTCATGTATTGTTATCAAGGTTATTAATCTACTAAACGACCATAACGTAGTATAACATGTACCATAACGATATTCAATTTTCATTTGTCTTTTCACACTATCTACATTTGGGCAAGTTACAGTCAAAGGCTAGGATAAAGTCAAAGACAAGGAATGTAAGCAATCTGAAATGACAAAAAATGTTTTATACACTAAACGGTAAATGTCTATTGGCAACAAGGGTAGTTTACTGAAGGATGAACATCAAATTTTGCTATTTTCTCTAAAACGGCTGTAACGAATTTGTTGATCTATATATATAAAAGAGAACGCACAAATCCTTTGTGAACTCATCACGCTAATACGGCTGAACCAATTTCTTTCATTTTTGGGGGGTTATTAGGATTTGGACCCTAGATGGTTTTTATCATATCACTTTAATTTTTAATTACCAGTGTCTTGAGATAATTGACCATTCAAGTGTCCATACGTACAAATCCTTTGTTATTAGTTCATCATAGGTAAAAATAAACGTATTTATATGCAACCCGCATGACCATGTGACTCGGCGGGTTAACATAAATGACAGGCGCTATAATTTTAACATTTACTGGAATCTACTATGGTTTTTATCATATCAGTTGAAAGCGAAAAAGTAAAAATTATCTAAGTAACAAAGTTTATTGCGTTCCGGGGTGACCGCAGCGAAGCGGGGCGGGTTAACATAAATGACAGGCGATATAATGTTAACATTTACTGCAATCTTCTATGGTTTTTATCATATCACTTGAAAGCGAAAAAGTAAAAATTATCTAAGTAACAAAGTTTATTGCGTTCCGGGGTGACCGCAGCGAAGCGGGGTGAACGCTGCTAGTACTTCATAAATCAATTTTTCAATTACATCCTCATAGTGTGTGGATATGTCATTTCTTTGGGAAAATCGAGGAGATCGTTTATTCTTGGAGTGTGTTATTCTTGGACGATTTTCTCAAAAACAACACAGCTAATTTTGTTCATATTTCATAAATAAATATTTCATTAATAACCCGACAATAGGGCCTCAAGAAGAAGTCGGGAGAACATCAATGACGTACATAAAGGAAGGAGGAAGTTTGGGGTTCAGAGTAAGATATTACGGAAAAATAAACATTTACTATGTTACGGTATTTATACAAAAATCACGCATGTCCTGAAAGGATATGCGATTGAGTACCCGAGTCCTCCTTTGATTAAATTCTACATACGCCACTGACTACATCTCACGTCTAGATCAATTTCTGCGAAGGCTGCACTGATGCGTGCAAGCAACCGAACCAATACTACAGCGAATGATAACACAAACACAAGATCTTTTATGGAACCCCCTTAAGAAAATCGGTTCGTAGGTTTCCTAAAGAAAATTTCCCTTGACTGACACAAAATTTTCCCTTTTCTTATCATTTTTTCCCTAGTTTCTTTAGAGTCCAACTCCTATGACAGAAATTATGTAATAAGATTATTTAGCTATATTAAAGGAAGTGCCAACCACATTAATTCACTTGCTTTTTGCTTCTGTTTGTTTACTTTTTCTTCTCTTTTTTTAAACAAGAAATACACACAAATACACCCAGCCAACAATGAATACTAATTATGCTACTTTGAACACACACACAATCTATTACTATTATATTGATTCAAAGAATAATTTAAGCATTTATGTTGGTCAATCAGTCGGAGCAAGAATTTCCCTGGATTTTGATGTTTTATCGCAAAAATTCCCTTTTCCCTTCTTGCTAAATTTACCTATGTAATTTCCCTAGATTAGGGAAATTTCCCTCAAACTACGAACACTGCCCTTAAGAACAAATACCAACTGACACGGATGATAATTGGGAATCCTGGTGGCAAAAACAAGTTCTTCATCTGCAGCTGCACTTCTAATCCGAAGTTGAAGCAGTCTGTCATTGAAGTAACCTAAGAGATTATCAGTCTCTTGAAAGTGAAAATTTCGCTTTCCGGATTGACTTGCCGAATGGTGTTCCAAATTTTAAATAAAAATATCGTTCAACCACCACAAAAATGAAAAACAAAACCACAGAATGTTTTTATCTCTCCATCAGGTGAAGAAATTCTATCAAATAGACGTTCTACAGTCGTTCCTCTTGTTCTAGTAGCTAGGGCGGACGTTTTCGGTGCACTGTGTTCCGGGTTAGATTCCCTATGGCGGAGCCTTGAACAAACTGGACGGTGATTCGGATACCACTTTAAATTCTAGGTACACATCTCATTAACCAAGATCCCTCCCCGCAAGTAAGGAGAATCCAATCAACCAAGAAATTATCCAATTACTCTTCTGTACAAATATTCTAATTGTCTTCCTCATTACTTGTACAATATAACTTTACAACACTATTTATTCTTTGGATTATATTGGAACTTCCATGTATAGTTAACACTCAAACAAAACCAACATTTTTTTCTGAAAGGCCATTAACTAAGGGTAACTTTATTTTTTTTTTTTAAAAAAAAAAGCAGGCCAGTCTATTGTTCCCCCTGGTGTCAAGAGACAAGATACTAATTCTTTGTAGTGAAGGTAAGATTAGACTGATGGATTCCAGCAACCTTTTGACAGTTTTACTGCTGGCAAGAAAAGTTGGTTGAGTTTGTGATTCTACTATAGTTCACGCATATTTCTCGCAACAAGTGACTTTCGAGCATGAATACGTTGGTTACTCCGGTAATTTACCACACAGTGACGTTTCATGTAAGGTCACTTTCTTGCACTTGATGTTTAAAAGTATAAGTTCTGTTCAAGAGGGAAACAGGGAATCCATACACCATCCGACTTTGTATGTTTGCCAGACACCTAAAATTTCAGTCCATAAAATTCTGAAACATAGTATTTTCTCAGCCACATACATATACACATATATAAAATACGTGCTATTCTTGTGTAAAAGTTTTATTTTTCGAACTCGTGTCTGGCAAAAGGCCTATCTGTGAACTTATGGATCACAATGTCAACCGAGCGTTTCAACGAAAAACCAAACACTTTATAGTGCGACAAAGATGCCCTGATAGCAAAGTGTAACAAAAAGAAAAAAAAAGAAAAAAATGAAAGGAAGTTACTGAGACAAGGCAAAGATTTGCGGCGTTCTCTTGCGATACGAAGACGTTGCAGGCAGCTAGCTCCTTTGCTACTCTTACCAGCTGGATAGAAAGTTACTCTCAAGGGAGACGGCGAGTCTTTTATCCTGATAAAAGATTTAACATGTTTACTTTCCAGGTACTATTGCCGTCACAATACATCTGAGGCCCTTTTTTCTTCCTTGACGGGAAATTTGAGTAGCGATAGGGACTAGCTATAGATTTTGATTCCAAAAAATATCTCCTCTTTTTTTTTTTCCTCTGTGTTTTGAGGTGTGTTGGTGTGTCAGGGTTGCAAATTAATATGGCATATATTGTACTAGAGAAATATTTTTTTTTGAAAACAATTAAATTCAAGATCTAGCGTATTTATAACCTTAGTAGAGTTCTGTAGTAATATATGAACCTCTATGACGCAATGAAGCCCCTTGGAGTTTTAGAAACGTGTCGGCTACAACATCCTATTCAGGGGCTCACTCACGGGGATCCACCTGGTGCGAAACTCTCGAAAACTTCTTAATTCAATATACGTTTGCACACTTTCTCAACAAAATTATACTTGCTTACCAGGGAAATGATTGATGTAGCATAAAAATTTTATCCTACATTTCATCTCCATTTTTTTCTCTTATAAAAATATAGTTCTATCATTCACTTCTGAAAATATAGGAGAATGATTTTACAATTATTTATTGTATTTTCGGTTGCAGAATAATACCCGTTCAATAATACATAGACGTAATGGCTTGAATCATTGGACCCCTACCCCCAAACCTTGGATTCCTCGCAACAAAAATTTCCTGGTCTCACTTCACTTTTATGCAGTTATGTTCTCATGTAATTGATGGGGAAGAGTCACAATTTTGTTACTCGTGGTTTCGAATTCGATTACTGCCGAGTGTGGAAATTTTCCAATGATGACCTAACAATAAAAAAAGGCAATTTTTCAGGAGCTACTTGCATCAAGAAATAGTAGACAGTGGACTATCTTGCATGTGTTCTGCGGCCACACTCACAGTAAATGCAAATTGTAGTTTACAGTAATCATAACGGGATTTTCTCAAATCTGGTAACCACTGGTCTACAGTGACATCACCAGCTTTTAACAAAATGTATTGTGAGCCACGTGCAAATGCTGTGAGGCTATAGATCAAGTGCAAAATTGTTCAATTGAGTTGTCAAGTGTCGAAAGAAAACCATACAACATCATGAAGAATGCCTACATAGTGTGATTCGATTTTTTTTCCTTTCCTGTTCATTTATTGGGAGTGAGGAGTTCAGAAAAGTAAAGAAAACAGCAATTTAAGAGTTTTCGCTGAGATAGTAAATACTCTTTACTCCAAAAGTGTTATGTAGTATGCTGCGAGCTGGCTACCCTTGTACTAAATCAACAAGGCGGGTCATTTAGCTTCAAGAATTTACAAATGAATAGTACGGTCTAAAAAAAAAAAAAAAAAAAAAAAAATGCTCTATAGCAAATTTTACATGCTACTATCTGTATGATCGTTCTATCATATATTTGACGCTCTGACATTACTATCTAAATCTACATTACAGCTATGTTCTGGTTACCTGTATAACAGAAGGAACTTATCTAGACTTAACAGAGTCTTGCATTTAAACTCAAAGTCATAGTAAAGCCCAGCCACCTGTCTTAAATCCCCTAATATTTGCTATTTAGGAAATGTTGAAGTCCGAAACACGGTTTTGGATCAGCTTTGGAAAGGGGTAAGCCAGAGTGTGTTGGTTGTACTAGAACTCATAGACGAACACCCATAGAAATATAAGAGTATACTTTAAACGACGTGAGTTTATGATGTTGGGTACCTATACCGCTACTTTATTCCATTGATTTATAAACCCTATTAGGAGATATTGTTTGCGTTTTGTATGAAATAAAGTTTAATTTTAATAGTGTAATTTTACTAACTTTTTCTTAGAGTAAAAAATAAAATGTCTCTTGCTTTTTCAAAATAAAGTTTACATTATACTAAACCGTTAGTGTAACAGCCATTCTGTCCTGAGCCTGTTCCAGCATCATCTGTCAGCGACCAGTGGAACAACAACCAGTCTTAGCAACGAACATGTATGTATTCAGCGCGTCTCGTCGCTCCAACCTCTAGTAGGCATATCAGGAGATTTCTGGACCTAGTACTCGTTATGTCTTCATTCATGTACGTTCCCAGTTTGCCGTTCGGCGCTAGGTGGACGACGAGAGTTTAGGGTGCATCGGCCAGGACAAGAGTCAATCACGGGATCACGCAGACTTGAGCCTGACGCTGTAACCAGTAGACTATAGGTCCCCGTAAATAGCATTATACTATAGGTTATATATCATAAATTTATTATAACCTACATTAAATTTGATCATTAAAAATTAAAATTTCATATACAGGGCGTTTCAGATAAAACGTCCAGTGCTTATAAATCCGAAACGGCTGAGAATAAAAAGATGAAACAAAAACTGAGATAGGAAAATATCATAGGGCGCATCACATGGTGTTGTTGTGGTGACCCACAGGGCCCTCCTTCATGGGGGCCCAGGGGTCAACTTCAAATTTTCAAATAGGAACATGTATTGAATCATACCTCATTCAATAGTACTTGAAAAACGAAACAACTTTTGTAGGAAACAATTTTCGATTTGGGCCACCGTTTTTAAATGGCTGCAAAAAGTGGGTCCTATATCAGATAAAACGTCCAGTGCTTATAAATCCGAAATGGCTGAGAATAAAAAGGTGAAACAAAAACTGAGATAGGAAAATGTCATAGGGTGCATCACATGGTGTTGTCATGGTGACCCACAAGGCCCTCCTTCAAGGGGGCCCAGGAGACAACTTCAAATTTTCAAATGGGAACATGTATTGAATCATACCTCATTCAATAGTCCTTGAAATACGAAACAACTTTTGTAGAAAACAATTTTCAATTTGGGGCACCGTTTTCAAAATGGCCGCAAAAAGTCCTGGAACAGTTTGAAGTTGACACCTGGGCCCCCTTCACAGAGTTTCCTGAGGGTCACCACAACAACACCACTTGATATGCTTTATCATCGTTTCTATTTCAGTTTTTGTTTCATCTCTCTATTCTCAGCCGTTTCTGATTTAGGCCTATAAGCACTGGACGTTTTATCTGATACAGGACATTTTTTGCGGCCATTTTGAAAACGGTGGCCCAGATCGAAAATTGTCTCCTACAAAAGTTGTTTCGTTTTTCAAGTACTATTGAATGAGGTATGATTCAATACATATTCCCATTTGAAAATTTGAAGTTGGCCCCTGGGCCCCCTTGAAGGAGGGCCCTGTGGGTCACAACGACAACACCATGTGATGTGCCCTGTGACATTTTCCTATCTCAGTTTTTGTTTCATCTTTTTATTCTCAGCCATTTCGGATTTATAAGCACTGGACGTTTTATCCGATATAGGACCCACATTTTGCGGCCATTTAAAAACGGTGGCCCAAATCGAAAATTGTTTCCTATAAAAGTTGTTTCGTTTTTCAAATACTATTGAATGAGGTATGATTCAATACATGTTCCTATTTAAAAAATTGAAGTTGGCCCCTGGGCCCCCTTGAAGGAGGGCCCTGTGGGTCACCACAACAACACCATGGGATGCGCCCTATGACATTTTTCTATCTCAGTTTTTGTTTCATCTTTTTATTCTCAGCCATTTCGGATTTATAAGCACTGGACGTTTTATCTGAAACACCCTGTATAGTCTAGCAAAATTCAATTTTGACGAAGAAAGAGGCTAAACAAACAAATATAGCGCAGGCATACCAGAAGGTTAAGAATGCCAGATATGTAGAGAAGTACTATAAAGCAGTTGTGCATGTTTGAGACTTCATGAATATCCAGTATTTCAACTCAATATTAAAGAATTACCTACAAAAAAAATCTCCAAATGTAGAAATAAATTGTCAGAAGTAGCAATCCTGGAGTTTTTGCTTAGATTCTGTGAAAGAACCTAAAGAGTAAGAGAAATGTAAAGAAATATATATATAAAGACAAAGGAAGAAAGACAACACAATTTTTGCCAGTTTTATGGTTTATATATTAAGTCACAAGGGAATGGTTGCATCTTCCAGAGCCTTCTTCCTATCTTGTCGTTTACGTAGTTTGAAAGCGCATGTTAAAATATACAACATTATTCTCAAACAACATTCTTTTCCTTTCTTTCTCGTTTTTAGCAGATTCTACCCCTTTTTTGGATGTTGTAGTATGTAGGAAGAGTCTCTCGTAGTTTTTTTTTTACAACCTTTTTCTTTTTCTTTTGTCAAATTGTACCAAATGAGATTTTGTCTCTTTTTTATTAGTATTCTTTTACGCACACACGCACAAGCAATCACATTAAGTTTGACACATACGCACACACACACACTTGATACGTCTGTTTCTCTTTGTATTAAAAAATTCAATGACAGCTTTTCACGTGTCACGGAGAAAATGCTATAAACTAGAGATTTAGTACGTTTGAAAGGATGCTCTTGAACCAGGAAGACGTTGAGAAAGGAAAAGCTATCAGTAAAGCAGCTAATAAATTTTTACAAGAGCTCCAGTAAAAAAGATATTGTGAATTTACAGTCGAAAGGTTTTCTGCAAATATTATTGTTTAGAATTCAGCAATTACATGGAGAAAATCTTCAGAAACTGATTCCTTATACTTTCAGAATAAAATGAAGTTTTTTTTTTTTTTTTTTTTTTTTGACGTCCATGACAGTGAGCACCAGTAGAAGAGGAAATTTTCTAGTTGGTGAAGGAAACAAGGAAAGCTCTTCCAAGGCTGATCTTTTTTTCAGAGTTTTCCAGTCTTACCAAACGAATGCTTGATCTGCATCTTTAATATACTGTATACCTCAGTAAGTAACTGTATGCACTTTCCCCCATGGGCACGGGTAAGTAAGGTATGAGTCACAGTCACATTTGACTTTGGCACGTAGTGGAGGTGATGTGTAGGAGGCGTAGGAGGCGTGTAGCGTTCTTTTTTCAGCAGCCAAGCTACATCAGATGTAGAGCTACAATTTGGGTAGCCTTCACCCTAGGATCCTATGAACCGCTAGCGTCAAGTGCAGTTGCTAGCTTTACATTACATTGTCTTAAATGTATGCCTTCACACATGCGCTTCGGTGCAAGTGACCCGCAGAGCTGCTATGAAGAAGATCATCCCGCCAGTAGCTGGCGCAAGCGAGCTTCTGGGGGGGGGGGGGAGAAATCAACACGTAGTCTTATGAGAGACCTTCACACGTGAGTGTGAACTCAGTTAGTATGGAGAAATGTGTACACATATTTGATATTGAATTTGTTTTTCATTTTGGTGTTACTCTGATGAACTGCACATTTTATACTATTATGCAATTCGTCAAACGTAGATATAGAGATCCTGAAGTAACTGAAAAAAAAAAAAAGCTTTCATCTCTCAGTTTAGGGAACAGACTGTACAATGAATATTCTTTCAGTCTAGATCGATTTATAGGATGAATCCATATTGTTCTGTATCTTCTTTCCCTTGATTTTCTTGCAATTTATCGCCAATATTAAAGCTTCAGCTTCTTTTGGCTCTACCATGGCTGCCATTTTGATATCACGATCTTTTGATCAGCTCAGAAGTATTTAATGCCTTCACACTACAGGTTCACATGAACAGCTCACGTGAGCGGCTCACAAGATCCTAATGTGAAGGTAGCCTTAAGGTGGAATCCGAACCAACGTCACATGACAGAACCGGTCATAGTTCCCCGCATCTCGTGGATCGTCGGTCTGAAATTCATGACCAGCTCTATCACTGCACCGTAATGCGCTCAAATTTCAAAGCGCTACTGCTAGGAATTGAACAGGTGACCACGTGCACCAGATGTGCGTGCGCCAATCACTAGATTATCTGAAAAGACCTCAGACTTCTTTCGTAGCCGGATGTTTTTTACCCTCTTCGAGCTGTAATGAAACGAAGGAAGAATTATAAAATAAAAAATTACGACCGCATCGGGAATCGAACAAGAGATGTCCAAACTCGCGTGCCAGCTTTCTCGCTTAATCGGACCAAAGCTCAATAATTAAGCGATAATCCTGTAAAAATGTGTAACGAGCCAAGCGGTCAGAGCGAACGTGAGCCAGTATGAGGTTAACGAGCTCAAGCAAAAGCGATTGCGAGCCTGAGATACCACGAACGTCATTTACAATTGTAAGCGCGAGCTTGTATGCTGAAGTTAGTCAACCTTAACCCGTCCGAGGGCGGGTGAGTACCCAATTGCAAAATCGCCAACTTTAAGTCGATCTCGGGCAGTCCAGTTAATAGGTAGACATCACCGTGGCTTGGCTAATAAAAGCCTCTGGCTAACTTTTTTTCGGAGAGGGTCGCCGATGGTTCAATGATAGAGCGCTCACCTCTGCTATGTGGGGATCTCTAGTTCGATCTTAGCTCATGCCAAGAGGGCTTTGTGGTGGACAAACACCGTGTGTGTTGGTTTTCTCGGAATTGTCCCGTTTACTCCCACTTTTTTATTACACCTTTTCTTTCATTACCATTATCACCTCAGTCCATAATTGTGGGACGTACCACCGGAAATTTCATTCAATTTATTTATTTATTTATTTGGAAAGCTTCTTTTTCATGATAATTATTAATGCTTAAATTACACAATGTTCTTCCGTTTAATTCAGTAACAGTACGAAAATAATAAAGTAAAATAAATAAAAATAATCAAAAAGTATTCAAATATTGCACCAAAATCTAGAAAAATATATATAATAGAAACATATAATAATGATAAAGTATAATGTGCCCTAAATTTAGCCTCAAAATTGAAAACAGTTACTAATCTAAACGAAATCTTAAAATGAATAAAGTGTCAGATACACTTAAGATGAAGATATCAAATAAAGAATGCGTGATGATCTCAGTTATAAAGACGGATATAGGAACTACCACTTTCTTTCTTTTTTTAAGATATGACTGTTATATTGACCTTAGGTGCTACAACATAGTAAAGCATTTACTTAAGTATTTCTTTTTGTAACGGCTTTCTGTTTGTAAAATTATGCCTTGCTCTTACTACTACAGCATTGGGATGGGTATAACTGAAATTAAATAGAGAGGGTGAGCCAGAAATCATGTTATAAATCTTATATATGCTATTTAATGATATGTTTAACGTAGCCACTATCTTCTTAAGTACAAGTCTTCACTTTAGCTATTAAAGTATCATGTGTATTAGTATGGTGGGAGTAATTTCAGTGTCGGTTTCTGTGATCCTTGCTATCAGTTTTCTTGAACCTCACTACGAGCTGGGTGAGGGCACTACAATTGATCGGCACTCTTTTCGGGAGTCCATGATTGAATCCCTCAGTAGTATCTTTGTAAATATGGCTGTTCCCTAAGAAAGTCACTTCCACCGTCCTGATTCACTTACTCAAGTCCAGCAAGATTAGGAACAGGAAAACACAACATAACCTTATTTCTGCCTCACGCTGTACCTCTTCACGTTTTGATAAATTCTCTCCGATCTCTCCTGAAAAAGTTATTATTTAAGAAGAATATTTATTTTTTCTTCTTTTTATTCATCCCCTGCTTTCTATTCTACTAATCCCTTCCCAGTAAAAGTTGCCACCCTCAATAGAAATCTCCCTTAAGTCGTCAAGTACTCGTTCAAAAGAGCAAGAAGGGGGGAAAAAGAAGGAGACAAAGACAGAGAGAGAGAGAGAGAAAGGACTTTCGTCGGTGGCTGAAAACGTGAAGTGTTGAAGAGAAAGGGGGAATGCCAGGAAAATTACCTTGAGAAATGGCGTAAAGCAGATGCTTCATCTCGGAAAACGGAAGTAAGAGAAATAAATCAGATTCTCTCTCTCTCTCTCTCTCTCTCTCTCTCTCTCTGGTAGAACAAGCTACGTGATTTTCATTTGATGATAGCCATCGCTCACACACATGTTAGTAATCGCGTTTCTATTTGACCGAAAAAGAGAGAGAGAGAAGGAAAGAAAATAACCACACTTTTCACAACAAGCAAATAACGTGAAAATATATCCTGTAATGTATGCAGATCGTTATCACGCACGTTTTGCAAATGGCAGATTCTATAGGATATACATACACATTAATAAATTATAAGACCAGATGTGACAGTACGGTCTTTCTCTTTTCCTATGTTTTTTAATATTGTTACATTTGTGTCACAATCCATAAATTGGAGTTCGTGATCTCACCAACCACATGATTTGGGTATATACTGTATAATATACATCGAAAATCAAGTAAGAAGAAAGAAATGTGTATTCCTTGGCTCTGTCCGAAAGGCAAAAGGAGATTAAACAATTGATAGTGGGCAAGGTGGCTCAGTGGTAGAGAGTTTACCTCTGGTGCTTGGAGTCCCTGGTTCGATTTCCTGTGAAGTAAGTTTGTGGTGAATAACAGTGTCAGTGGGTTTTCTTGGGGTATTCTCATTTCCTCCCATTTTCTCATTGCAATAATTCTTCCATCGTCATTTATTTGCCTTAATTATCGCCTGCCTTAGCTTAAAGAGCACAATCGTAGAACTTTAAACTGAAAGAAAAGTAAGCAATTAATTGTAAATTTACATTAAAAACAAATAGTACCAACTTGTCGCCATGTGATGGAATGTCGCCAGGAAAGAGAAAAAAAGTTATAGCTTTTGGAGTCGATCGCAGGGGTGTCGTTTAGGGGGAGCAGGGAGGGGCATTTGTCCCCCCCTGAGTTTGACATTTATATAGATTTTATCAGTAGAATAGTAGTAAGTCAGTGAAAAACGCGAAATTTTACTTATATCATGGAGTCTTGCTCCCCCCCCCCAAGCTAAATCTGAAATGACGCTACTGGGTCGATGTGCTTACTACGTATCACGCAGTTGAAGTTATCACTCTTTCTGGAGTGCCGAAACTCATGATGTACTCAAAAGGCTTCTGGTTGAGACATGAGACTAGAACAATTCAACCATATTGTTTTAAATGTAGAAATACTGAACTCGCTGTTGTGAATTGTATTACTATTTTCTCTCTCTCTCTCTTTCTCTCTCTCTCTCTCTTGTCGGCGGAGCACTAAGCAGAATTTATTCTGATACATAAAACTGATCATCAGTTACAATGCCAGTCTCCAATACTTTTCCATATGGGACAGAGCTTCTGATTTGTACTGCATATGGATCCGGCTTTTTTCTTCCATCTTCGTTCATATTTCAAGATGTAAAGGCTTAATAGACACCATTAAAAAAAAAAAAAAAAGCATTACTTAAAACTTCCGGGACCGTAACACCACCTTCTTTAGATTATCAGACCATTATCTCCTTGAAAACAATTTTTATACAGTTTTGGCAATATACATTTAAATTCTTCCAACTGTTCTCTAGCATTGAACTAACTTTTTTTCCCTGGTAGACAGAGATTTTGAAAGTCCTGGAAGAAGAAGTTAAGAGGGGAGATGATTCGACCAACCAAGGGTTGATAAAATACAAGCGTGAGTCGTTAGGTCTTGCAATATTTCCACAATTCAAACAGCAGGCACGAACATACGCCGTGTGGGAAGCGGGACTATTTAACACAGAGGCTCCTATCTACTTCGTCAGTACCTTCAGTTAGTTTTTAATGGCAGTGACGATAAGTGCTTCAGTCTTAATCTTAATTACTCCATTTTAAGAAATAATATAACTGTAGAAGACACTCAACTTCTCTTCTGGCATGTTCGTCTCCATTTAAAAAATAATAACAATCAACAATATCCAAGCACATACTCCGTAGTTTAGGTTCATTTGTATGCTTCTGGGAGGCGTTTAACAGTCTTCCGAACCAGCACAACGATAACGTCAACAAATGTTCACGAATGACCAGAACTGCATCTGCCAACAAGACAATATAAAAAAGGACAATAACTGGACAGCTACGACAGCTTTCCAGTTCTATTCGTTACGATGGCTTTGGTACTGTAGCAGGAATGAAGTCAAGAAATACTGTATTTGGCTACGTGTAAGAAGCATCCCTTTTCTAAGGATAATTTTAAAAAATCTTTTTACGTTTGAGTTACGGTATATTAATTATTTTTTATTCAGGTATTTGCTGTATTTTATTTTACTTTAATGAAACAAAAACTGCACGGATAATTACAAAATGAAAAAAGAATTACAATAAAAACATACAAGAATATCGTAAATTCCACCTACATTTCATTTATAATACTTCTACCAGCAGAGTAGAAAATAACAAAAAAAATGTTTTAATGAAAGATTTTCGTCATCACCGTCACTACTATCACCAGAATTTGAAAGTCGTCACTTGTCATATCAGGAGCAGAACTACAACTGTATTCAAATAGAATGTTATCCTCAGAACCATCCGGAGCGTTAGATTCCATGATATCTTAAATAATTTTATGATTTTTTGAGTTTCCTTTTTGACCTCATCCCATGATGCTTCATCCCATTCTCATATTTGTAAAATACTAGGTCTCAGGAGACCTCGTCCATAAGTTTTTTCTTCTAAAAGTCCCTTGGAAAGATTTCTGATACAGAGATCCAATGGTTAAAGCTGCCTTGTCAACCTTTCCGGGATTACAACGTGCGTTTTCATATCACGCAGTTTTTTCTTGACAGTATCTGTTTTGTATGCCTGCAATTCATCTCAAACAAAGGAGGAAGGTTTCTCTCAGTATTTCACCAAGAAACTTATATCTAACTTTTTCTATCTACATCTTCAATCCGTTTTCAACCATCCAATCTTTCTCATGAGCATGAACCACTTTACCCCATTCAGTATTTGTTCCTTTAGTAGCGTGTTTCTCTTAAATATCACGAACCGAGGCCGTTATGCACAGCATAATAACAAACGTATGAGTTTTTGCATGACCAGTAGTTTTTACAGTTACAGTTTTTGTGCCTTTTAAGTCAACTGTTTTATTTGAAAGGTACATCAAATGTGAGAGAGACCTTATCCATATTTGCTATTTGCGAAAGTTCAAATTGTTAATATCTTTTGGCTTTCAAGACGGATCTTTGAAAGTGAACAATTTTAGTCTTCATATTCAGTTAACATTCTTTGTGCAATTTTTGTTTTAACCACATATAAAGACGATTTGTTCTCATGAGCTGGGATCGAGGCAGGGACCCCACGCAAAATCAAACCAGGGAACGCTTCACCAGTGAACCACAGAAGCCCATAGTGGGCCAAAAATTCCGATTGTTAGTGGCCCTCCATTTGGAGGGATAGGGTGGATTTATGTTATGATTAGAGCAACCCACATTATGCTTTATTTTTGTAATTATGCTTTACTTTTTTTCAAATTATGTTTTATTATGCTTTATTGTTAATATCAGTCATTGTTTTATATTAATCGTGTATAATGTAAAATATTTACTATACATTAAATATTCTAAATATGTTGATCTATTTATTAATATTTTATGCAACGAGTTGCTTTCATATTTAATGAAATTTCTACTTAATGCATTGTAAAGAGATATGCTTTACTCGAGTCAGCTTTTGTTTCACTTGTGTGCGCCTTAGAGGTGCATACATACAGAAAGTAAAAGTAAAAGATATCACAAAAAAAGACAGGAAGTGCTCAAGTTCAAGAGGTACACATAACAATATAGTGTGGAGCTCTTGTGTACTATTCATTGTTGGCGGAAAGTTTTCTTCATTTCCTTTCTTTCCCTCCACATCAAAGGATTACAACGAAAAGTTTACAGAAATAAAGATTAGCTTTTCATTGTTGCATTGTTATGTTCTCAGTGATTTTGCTTGTAAATATTGGTTTTAAAAAATATTAATATAGTATGTTAAACTTACAGTTAAACAGAATTTTCCAAGAATTGTGCTATATATATATTAAATTATGCTTTATGCTTTATTTTCTAAAATTATGCTTTATCATGCTTTTAAAATTAGTTTCTTCTGGACCCTTAAATAACCACAACCATGTTCAAGGTACCAACCATCTGTCTAAATTGCTATTATGCTTTTTATGCTTTTGGGTTGCTCTAGTTATGATGAATATAACGATGATAGAAAGTGATCATACCCTAATAACACTGAACGAAATATAAAAATTGGTTGCACGTAGTTTTCCTGAGAAACAAAGGATTATATAGCACTTAAATATGTAGCCATGTAACATGACTCCTTAAGTACACTGAATCTTAGATCTTTCTAGTTGTATGAACATGGCTAGATATTACGGGTCTATCTTCAAACATAAAATTGAGAACACATGTTTAATACAAATTGAAGTTTTCTGCTAATATGGAGGTATATAATTTAAGCCTTTTATTGTATTATATGTAGGCTTATAATTGCACCGATGTCGTATGAAATTTATTACAAAACATTATGAGAAAGATGGCTTCGAGGGGTTTAAAGCATAAAGGTTAATGACCACATAAAAAAAAAAGCTACAAGCTGCAATTTCCTCCATGGAATTAATATGTTTGCTTTGAAGCTGGATTAAAATGACTAACAATCTTCCCGCAGCGGCTTTTGCCCTTTGTTTCGTTGAAATTGTATGCGTCAGATATGTACTATAGATATTTGTGTAGACAGTTCAAACTTACTAATCCTGCTAAAAGCTTATTCGCAACATATCAAGAGAATTCAATCATGTAGGATTACAATATATAAGTTAGACAATATATATGTTAGACAAAATTACTATATTTACAAAAAAAGTTAATAACTGACTACGAATATTCAGATGAATATATGCCATATAGTTAAACAGTAATAATAATTTGTGACACTTATTTAAACAGTGAGAATATATGATAGTTGTTTAAATAGTAATAACGTGTGATAATTATTTAATCATAATAACACGTGATAGTTATTTAGTTTAGACAGTTAAAATATGTGTCGATTTACTAAACAGTAACTGTGTATGAAACTTACTATACGGTAATAATATGTGATAGTTATTTAGGAATGTGTGATATCCTCTGTATGCTGAGATCATGATGAGAGTATGGAGACTCTCTTTTATGGCATCCATGAACTGACATTTAGGTTATCCCGAATTGTCAGTTGTAACTTTACCTGTATTTGTGAGAAAGAAAAATACTTTTGAAATAAAGATAGATGAATTAGCGTCGCAGAAAGGTAGCAATAACACTGCAATGATAGTTATTCTTTCCTTTCGCAATCGAAAGCCAGAACTTTGGGTAAAAGAAAGAAAAAGAAGAAAAAAGAAAGAAACTGACTTTCCGAGTCATGAATCCGTGAATGCAAAATGAACATAAATCGTTTCCCTTTTCCCTCATTTTTTAGAAACTCTTGTCCCCCTCTTCGTTGTAAATGCTCCTAACGCCCTGTCCAATTTCAACACAATTCTGTCACTGCTCAAATGTGTCTGAAAGAAGTAGGAATGAGTGGAGAAAAGTACTAAGGGAGAGGGAGAAGGGGGCAAGAAGAAGTATATACGATACGGAAATGAAGAAAAGTGTGTAAAAGGGAGGAACAAGAGGTCTTTTAGTAAAAAATGGAAGAAAGTGTAAGAAGGAAATTAAAGAAGGTAAAAGGAATAGAAAGGGATAAAGAAAGACGAGGGAAAAGAAAAGATGGGACGAAAGTGGAAGAGGAGGGATTGGAAGAACAGATTTGGGGCGCCAGAAGGGATCGATTTACATTAATTCTGCACACACGTAGGAGGTTGGAATGAAAAATAGAGATAGAGAAGAGAGAGAGAATAAGAAAAAGAAATAAGAAAGTAAGAAAGATAATTTCGCTTCAAAAGTGTCAGAAAATATCTTCTTTCCTTTTCCCTTGTCTTTTGTCACGTATACAAAAGAAACCTCTTATACCAAAGAACATTATAGTATTTGCCATTAGGATCTGGATGGCAAGTTGTTCCTATGTACTTAGTACTATCGATGACAAATGCTTCTCTTTTATTGTCATTCTATCATAAAAGTTTATTTTTGGCTTACTTATGGTATATTTGGTAAATCTAGTCTTTGTTAACATCGTTTTCATCATATGTGTTCTGTCGTCACTGATGGATAACTTGCTTCAAACTAAGAATCTTTCACATCCTAAATTTATAATCCTGCACTAATCTCATGTATATTTTCATAATTCTTTCCTTCTCTTTGTAATTTTTATCTTTAGTCCATAATACACACCTCTCTTTTTGTAACTCTTACCTTCTTTTTGTACTTTTGTAATTCTCACCGTATTTCTTATAGTCTTCTCGTAATTCTTACCTTCTTTTGTATTTCCTATGTTCTTTTCGCAAATCTTATCCTGTTCTTGTAATTTTTACTTTCACTTTATAATCCTAACTTTTTGCCATATTTCTTACATTGTTTTACAATTTTTATCATCTTTCAGTAATTCTTAACTTCTTTCCTTAATTCTAATCTTCTGTTCGTAATTCTTAACTTCTCCATTTTTGTGTAATGTCCATCTTTTTCTTCCATAGAGTGCAAACCTACTCATAAAGAATTTTAAGTTTTTTCATCTCCTTATTTAAGGTTCTACAAAATAGACTTTTCTTCCTCCTAAAAACCTCTTTCGTCATTCCTATCGTTGCTTTTATTTCACGTTCACACTTTATTTCATCACTAATAATATTACCCGGGTATCGAAAACTAGTTACCTGCTCTCTTTTGTCCCCTCCTATTTCTATATTTGACACCGACCGCTTCGAAAGCGATTTAAAAAATCCACAATTTCTGGTTTCAACACTGATCATCATTAAAAAAAAAAAAAAAAAACTGTAATGGATATCGAGAAGCAATTTTCTTTATATCAATTAAGTACTGAACGAATAGGTTCTATGTTCGATCAGATTTTTCCATTGCAAATGGAAAAACAATCTACTACCACCTCCATCTTCAATATTGACCTTTATAGAGCGTAAAAAGGTAAGAGAAAGTAAGAAATGGCTTTCTGGTATGGTTTTAGAGGCACAAGAACAACATTTATCTTTACTTTTATTCTTCTATTCATACCACAAGTAGTAACAACCAGTCCTACATATTAATAATATGTAAAAGCTAATGAGAAACTGCTTTTGACGATGATTCAGTGTCTGAAAATCTAAGTTCTGTTTATAATTTACAACTTGTTACAACCGGTAGCTATTGATTTTACTACTTTCGGTTTCGCTTTTGAATTTGCATAGTTTTGAAGGAAATCATAGTTTATTAATTTGAAATGAAACTAACTTTTTTAGCATGGCAATTATTTTTCTTGTATGCATAACTCCGTTTAACATTTTATAATTGGCTTCCGTTTTACCATCTTGTTTTCTCTATTTTTATCCATATACACATTTCAAACCATTAACATTTTTCAACGAACATAAAAAGTTCGTTACTGAATTCTCTATGTCTGTCTGTCTGTCTGTCTGTCTATTATTTGCGGTTTTTTCAATCTTGAGCCCTCCATTCGATAAAGCATCAAAAATTATCTGAGAAAGTGAAGAATTTTTCTCGCCAGTCTTACCGTTCCCGAGATATTGGCCAAAAAGTGGTCGATTTCCGAATATTTAAGGAGTCATATCTCGGGAACCATAAGTCATAGAGAGATCACATTGGTGTTGATCAATGCCTAAGAGGATGGTAAACATTTTGGTACCAAATAGTAACCGGTAGCCACAAGTTAATATCGGTAAGAATTTTTCATTTCCACCGATAACTAATCGGGTGAAGCCTCTGTAAGGAGGAACTAGAGAAATCGAAGTTTTCATAAAATAACACTCTGAATTGGCATTGGTGATGTTTCAGTGCATCCAAAGGTGTGTTAAGGATCTATCTACCTTATGCAATTCTTGAAAACAATGAAAAAGAAACTTTGAAATTACCATTATAAAACTTTTACTTAGATGCATCCGGCAACAGGCCCGCAACCAGAGGGGGCTAGGGGGCGGGCCCCTAAACTTTTCGTGGCCCCTCCAGACCTCAACACAAAATGCTTTTATTAATATAAAAAAACACAATTTAGATATTTGTAAGAGAATTTTTAATAACTTGGAGTAGTAGAGGTTCCCGTATGGCGAACTGATTCAGCAAATTTTTTTCGATTCTGATTGGCTGATAGAGATCACGTGATCTTAGGCCCCGCCCACGCTGAAAATTCAAATTTAACCACGTCCCCTAGATCGTGTGGTATGACGTCATGAGTCACCCTTGCGGAAAATCCCTCACTCTCTTTTATTACCGGGATTTTTGAAATTCGTTTCCTTTTACGGTTATCCCTTTTGATGAGTGATTTGGTACCTCGATTCTGATTGGCTGATAGAGGTCATGTGATCCAACCTTGACCGGGATTTTTGAAATTCGTTTTCTTTTACGGGTAAGATGAGTGCTTTGGTACCTCGATTCTGATTGGCTGATAGAGGTTATCTGATCTTAGCAACCGCCAACCCAGGAAACTCAAATTTAATCCCACATACCCCAGGTCACGTTGTATGACGTCACGAGGTCATGTGGTGTTAGGCCACGCATTTTTTGTGTTCATATACTCTGCCTTTATGGGGTAGTCCCACTGAGAGGTCTGTTTCGTTCCCTTTTTTAGGTATAAAATTTGGAGATTGTTATTCTGATTTCTTACCGTATAGGATGTATGTATAATCCATTCCCTTTGAGGAGTATCAATGATTGATTTTGGGGGCCTATTACGTTATATGATTATTGGTGGCGTACTTAAGATCATTTATGGAAATGATCTTAAGTACGCCTCCAATAATCATATAACGTAATAGGCCCCCAAAATCAATCATTGATACTACTCAAAGGGAACGGACTATACATAGACTCTTGAGTTTCCACCTATCGATATTGCAATAGACTTTAGAATACTTCAATTGGAATTAAAAATATACGCTAAAGAGAAACAAGTGCAAGAAGTTCAAAATAAATTGTACCAACAATATCCAGATTCTTTATCTCGTATGTTATTAACAAGTACAATGTAATAAAATGATTTGATAATAAAATGATTTCAGTGATTTGTGTTTATTCATTTCAACTACAACCCCATGTTCTGACGTGTTACAGATATATTTGTTTGCAATATTACATTATGAACAAAAGTGTTGCAGATGTTTTTGTTGTAAACAGTTCCGGTTCTTTATCAATGAGTGCAAGAATTTACAAACTTCAAAAATTCAAACCAAAATTTTGAAAAACTAAAAATTTTGAAAAAAAATAAAAAAAAATATCCAAACGAAATATTCGAACTAAAAATTTCAAACAAATTTTTCAAACAAAAATTTCAAAAGAAAATATTCGAACTAAAAATTTTAAACAAATTTTTGAAACTTATTTTTCAAGCTAAAAATTTTGAAAATATTTTCGAACAAAAATTTTAAACAAAAATTTTGAAACAAAATTTTCAAACAAAAATTTTGAAAAAAATTTTCACGTAGAAAATTTGAAACAAAAATTTGAAACTAAAAATTCTCAAAAAATGTTTAACAAAAATTTTGGGACGAAAAGATTTTAAAAAATCAAACAAAAATTTTGAAACTAAAAAAAATTTCAAAGAAAATTTTCAAGCAAAATAATTTCACGTTTTACGGTTAACCGTAAAACTTTATTCGGTTTGTAAGTATTCGGTTAACAGATAAATGGTTTTGATCATATTTATCAGCGAGTGTAAAACGTTGAACGAAAATGTTCAAACTAAAATTTTAAAACAGTAATCGATAAATGTTAAACAAACCTTAAAACTGAATGCATCGAAGACTTGAAAATCATCAACCAATCAGATTGCACGAAAGATAGTGATCAATCAATCACAAAGATTTGAAAGTCATCAACCAATCAGATTGCATGAAAGATAGTCATCATCAGCCAATCAAACTGCATCAACAATAACTTTGCTAATGATTAACCAATCAGATTACATCACCTTAGACAGTGAGTTGTGATTAATTTCAAAGTGTTGTAACACATCAGGTATCGTGTATTGCCTTTAGACTGTGTCATAACTACAACCCTAAGATTCAATAAGCTACCTACCAGATTTCTAAAGCTCGAGGTAAAAATCAACCAATCAGATAACTTTCCACAAATGATCTTAGACTGTGAGTTGTGACTAAAATTCGAAGTATTGTTTTATATCAATCAGGTATTGAACATTCAAATTTCGGGCCTCGTACTAAAATTTTATCACAATTCCTAAATTTAAAGAATGGTCCTTCGTACCTCTCTCGATATACCTAAGTCTTAGAATTAACCATATAATTATATGTTGTAGTTAGCTCTCAATTAAGTCAATAACCTCCGTCAATTATTTACCTTAGAAAGAAATAAGCTAAACAAACTGTGGTCTAGGAACGTGTACCCAAATTTAAGAAGTACAGTAACAAATTTTGAAAAGGATAAAGGAAATGAATCCCTGTACACAGCCATAAATTCATATAACGTGTTAAAAAAGTCAATAACATCAATCGAACACCTTCCACGTAGTACAACGTATTGCTTAAGTTTATATTTTGGTCCATAGGCGTGAATAATCAAGACCAATGACGTAATTTCATTTTAATAATTCTGAAATTTAAGCAGAGTACTCCTCCCAAAGTTCAAGAGGAACGTATCAATGTACCAATGTCATGGACCCATAAATCCATCATAGGTCAATAGCTGAGCACGTTACCATACTAATATTTGACAACGATTTACCCAAAGAATGGGATACCACCCAATTTTTATATTCATATTCAAGGAAGAATTACCAATTATTGATTTGACAATCAGAAATGTAATCCTCAAAAAATTTAAGATTGGTGCAGAAATATTCTTGCGTCTTACGAAAAGTAATAAATCCTGTACTCATATAAGGTAATAAGCCGTATCAAAGAAAATAAAATAGGTCAATAACCTTAGAAATTGGAATATTTAGCCATAAGAGGGAACAAGATAGACACCAACATTTACAATGGGTCCAAGAGAACGTTTACCGAATTTTGTTATTTGGTAATTCCCAAATTTAAGAAATGGTCCTATGTACATCAACAAAATTTAAAAAGGAAGCATCGAAGTATAAAGGCGATGAACCCCTGCACACACCCATATAACGTGTTAAATCCTTATCAAATTGGGTCAATCACTTCCGAAATTTACGTTTTTGACAATTTTTTTACCCATGAAAGGGAATGAGATTTATAATGCTATTTATTAGGGCGCTATAATATTATACCAAATTGGACAATTTCTAAACTTTAAGGGGTGGGCCAATGTACCCCTACTAAATTTTCAATGCGTCTATATCTTAACAAAGAGAATAGACCCCTGTATACGTCCATATAACCATAAAAGGTAATAAAACCTTATCAATGGGAATAAAATGGGTCAATAACCGAACATGTGGTTGTACTAATTTTTGGCAATTTTTTAAAATTAGGGCGCTGTACTATTATACCAACTTTTTAAATTGAACAATTTCCAAATTTTAAGGGGTGAGCCAATGTACTCCTCCCAAATTTTCAAAGCGTGCACCAATGTACCTATATCTTAAAAAAGAGAATAGACCCCTGTATATGTCCATATAATCATATAATATAATAAGACCTCACCAAAGGGAATAAATTGGGTCAATAACCTTCGAAATTTGAATTTTTGGCATTTTTTACCCATGAAAGTTAACGAGATGGATCACTCAAATTTATAGTGATACATATTAGGGTCTATACTATTATATCACATTTTTAAATTTAGCAAATTTCAAAATTTAAGGGGTGGGCCAATGTACCTCTCCCAAATTTTAAGAAGAATGCACAAATTTATCTATGTCTTACGAAAGAGAATGAACACCTGTACATGCCCACATAACCATATAAGGTAATAGGACTTCATCAAAGGGGATAAATTAGGTCAAAAACCAAAGACGTGGTACAACGTATTGCTTACGTTTATATTTTGGCATTTTTTTACTCATGAAAAGGAACAAGATGAACCAGCCAAATTTATAGTGATACATATTGAGGTCCTATACTATTATACCAAATGTTTAAATTGGACAATTTCAAAAATTTAAGGGGTGGGCCAAGGTACCCCTCCCAAATTTTTAAAGGGGGCACCAACATACCCACGTCTTATGAAAAAGAATGGACCCCTGTACATGCTCAAAGTAATAAAACCTCATCAAAGGGGATAAATAAGCTCAAAAACCTCCGAAATTTGACTTTTTGACAATTTTTTTACCCATGAAAAAGAACAAGATGGACCTCCTACCAAAATTTAGGGTAGACCAAAGTACCCCTGCCAAAATCTAGAGGAGATGGTCCTAAGTATCCCTATGTCATTGACCCCGGTCAAAGGGCATTGACCTTTGACCTATGACATCACAATTTTTTTTTGCTGACTCGACTAGATATAACGGGGCCACTACTACTCTTGCCCCCCCCCCTAAACCTACGTGGCTGGTTTCGGGCCTATTCGGCAACACTGCTACTACCACGCAATGAGTTATCAGCTGTACAGCAGATGCTAGAAGTGTCTGTTTTGATTCGAATACTGGTTCTCACGTTTCACCACGATGGCAGCAACTTTACGAAGAGTAGAACTGTTAATATTCTTAATGGCACTGCGAATGCTCGTTTCCTGGTCTTCTGTAGTTCGAGGATTGTTCTTGTATACCTTTTGCTTTAAGTAACCCCATAGAAATTAATAGCAGTGTTGCCGGGTGGATGTAAGTAAAAGTTTTATCATGGTTAATTTCAAAGTTCCTTTTTCATTGTTTTTACGAATTGCATAATGTAGACAGATCATTAATACACCTTTTGATGCACTGGAACATCAGCAATGTTGCCCATTCAGAGTATTAATTTATGAAAACTACGATTTCTCTAGTTCCTCCTTACAGAGGCCTTAGTTATCGGTGGAAATGAAAAATTCTTTTCTCCGCTCCATAGTTTTCAAGCTACTCCAACTAAACAAACTGAAAATTAACGACAGAACATCCATATGTATGAATTATGAGTCAATTTACATGTAATTCAAAAAAAAAAAAAAAAGAAGAAGAAGAAGAAGATTTACATCTTCGGTTAGAAGTAGCAACACTTCGTAGTGTTGTACTTTACTCGTAGTGTACTTTAATCACTTTAATCGTTGCTTCCTAGTTTAAAAATATATGCACGAACAAAGCTTTATTTTAGCACAACCATTATTTGTATATCGCTTCAGGTTCAAAAGTTCTACCATCCCAAACTCCGGGTTGCATTGTATATTGGACACCCTGTACTAAGTTCCTTTGTGGTTAATTGGTTAGCGTACGCGCCTTTGGCGTGGGAAATCCGGTTTCGATTCCCGGCGGAGCTCATGTGGTTCAGATTCCACGTTAATCACTAGGTCCCGTTTCATATAGCTTCATCAACTCAACAAGGACGGGACGTTAAACTCAAAATCAACTCAACAATAAATACTATTTTGTATTAATACTGGAAATGATTAAGCTTTTTGGTTTAAAAAGAAACAAATTACTTAGGAGCAATACACATTAATTCAACCTTACGCTTCAATCAATGAAATAGTATTTCGTTTATTTCTGAAAGATAAATATTTATTTGTTTTTTTAAAACAAATTTTGAAGAATATAAAATATACATTTTTACTGAATTCACTTTAATTAATAAGATAATTAGTATTAATTTTGAAAAATGAGAACTATTTGATTATTTGTAGGGGCAGTACAAAATGCAAAATGCAGGCGCATCCATTTTATTGCTTCTCATACAACACAACAAGAAATGATTTCATAAAATTTTTGGTCCAAAAAAGATCTTTAGTTTTCATTGCGTATCAATTACGCCAAGAGCAACAAATTGAAGAGATATTTCTCTCTCTCTCTCTCTCTCTCTCTCTCTCTCTGTATATATATATATATATATATATATATATATATATATATATATATATATATATATATATATATATATATATATATATATATGATTTTTTATTTCAGGAGGGACGGAATCACATTGGGGTGGATCCTGAGGTTCTAGACCTCCGGAAAATCCTACTTTTCTGTAAATTTAGTCTAATTTTAATATATAATTTATCCTCATATTGAATTTGTACCCCCGTCCCTCACAAGCTTTGGATCTCAATCTAAATAAATTCTTGCATAAATGTCCTGTTCCAGGCTAAGGAAAATGTCTTGTAGTCATGCACAATACCTGGTTGTTGTAAGACCATTAACTGTACTCTTAACGGAAATATAACAGCTTTACAATATTGCAAAATTATCACTATTATTATTTCTAATGGTAACTAAAATTGTTTGGTTAAATGGATAACTGTTATAATTCAACATGTTATAATTTTTGATAATATTTTAACTATAATACAAATTAAAATTTAACCCTTTAGAGCGCAGCTTTGCATATATGCAAAGTTTACTTTACAATTGTATTGTACCATGTAGTTGCTAGTTCGGACATAGAAAAGTAGCTTTGCGTATCACCTAAGATGACCCTTCACTAATGAAGTTCTGAATTCCCCCTCTAGATGTCATAGTAAGCCAGTGTTGGACTTTCTGTCTTACTTGTTGCATGCAGAGTTACGCAATATTGTCATTTTTGAGCTTTCTTTGCTCGTTTAGGTGGACAGGTTTTGAAAACTGTTGACTTTTTCTGTATTAGACAATAGTGTAATAAGTGCAAAATCTGGTTTTAGTGGACTTTGCAGATGTCAACGCGCAACTTTGCATAAACCCTATATGCAAACACGATAAAACATCACATAAACCCCATATTATTTGCATTATTTAAAAAAAAAAAAAAAGAATTCCCGTGTTTTCTACACCGAAAGCACTCCAAATTAAAAGAAATCAGTCTGATCGGAAAAATGGGGCGTTAAAGGGTTAATAATATTATTAACTACGTCAGTAAGTGGCAGGGTTTTTGTAAAGCATAACATAAATTTTTAAGCTTGTACATTAGAAGTACGTTTTTCTCAGTTTTCGCGACAACAATGCATGAGCTTTTTAAAATATGAAATGAAATCTTTCAGTTTAACGTCCCACAATTATGCCCTTTAGGCTAAGAGAGACGAGGAGTAAGGCAAATGAATGATGATGAAAGAATCAGTGGGAGGAAACGGGAGTACCCCAAGAAAACTCACGAACACAATGTTATCCACCTCAAACTTTACTTGTCTGGGGATCGAACCAAGGACCCCATGCACCAGAGATAAGCGCTGTACCACTCAGCCACCGTGTCCTCATCATGAGTTTTGTCGACTCATACATATCATTTTGTTCGGCTCATTGCGTTTTTATCAGTTAGTATATGGGACACGAGACGCTTAAGAGGCCTTATCACTGCGAAATTAAAATACCGCTAATTTTACAGAAATTATGTGATCTTTTCAAATAGATAAAAGATAATCAAAATGTGGAACAAGATCGCCCTAGACAATATTGTTTTGCATCAGGTACCGTTATCACGAGTCACCTAGTAGCTTTCCATTTACAGCCATTTAGAAACGCTAAAATAAATGCTGATTTTCTAAATTGCTGGAAATCGAAAGTAGATAAGTGAGTCGTGATAACGGTATCTAATGTAAAATAATATTGTCTAGGGAGCTATTGTTCCATTTTTCGATTATCTTTTATCTATTTGAAGTTATCACATAATTACTTTAAAATTAGCAGTATTTTAATTTCAGCGTGATGGGGCTTCTTAAGTACACGGAAAGTTTTCTCTTTTCTTTTTTCAACATTACAAGAGTTATTCACAATACCTAGACATTTAATCTTTTTAGCTCTGAAAGGAGGTCAAAAGGTGGGGCTAATTCCTCTGTAGATTGAACACACAATATCTCTCACCTCTGGGCATCTTCTTCCTTTCTTCTTAAATGCTAATATAAGGTCGTATAATTTAGTTACGCATGTATCTTTTGTGAGAATTATGTGAAATATATTAACTCTCATTGGTTTAATTGAAACTAAATATTCATAAAGACTGTTTAATTAAACTTAATTAAAGTGTATGTGAATATTGGTAGTAGCATTTTGGGTTGATTTCTTTGAAACCAGATACCATTAAAAAAAACAGAGGTATTTGTAAAATGTTACTAATATAGAGAAATAACAAAAAAATATAACATTTTTTCAGTTATATTACAGTATTGTATTTATTATGTATCCGAAGTTATAATTATCAACCAAATTTGAAGTTATTCATCCTTACTGAGAAAGATTCACTTGTATTATTAATTTTGTATTCACCTACTCAATTAGCGTGCAAAATATCAAGTCTGCTGCCAGAGCCGCATTTAGATTGGATGACACCTTAAACTATTGAAGGTAATGGGGCCCTTGATATATCCAGCTGTCCTGTGTCAATGACAAATTGTCTGCAGTGCATGCAACTACATGCTACAGCACATGTTGCCATGCAACCAGACCATGAAGAACTTAGACACCCTTATGTGCAGAAATGACCAAACTAGTGATACTTTTGGGAGCAGGCTAGCTGGAGAAACCCATTACTTACATCATAGTAGCTTACATACAGAGAATATTGTTGATTTATGCAAGTTTATAACTTAGTTTTCATCTTATAGTTTGGAAATGAACATCTAATTTTTTTCTGTAATTTTTTTGAGGCCCCACCAAGACAGTGGGGCCCTAAACTATAGTTTGTTTAGCTTATACGTAAATTCGGCACTATCTACTACAGTTATATCATTTGGCATATGCATAGTTGTAATTTCAATTTTTATCCTCTGCCTGCACATATTTGCACCTTTTATGGAACTTGCGTCCTACTTGCATTGAAATTGGATACCTTTGTAATATATATTAAAATTGGCTTATATTAATTCTTATTTTAAACAGATCAATATAAGGATGTGACTCGCGATGGAAGAAAGGATATCAGATTTCTAAATATCAAATATTATCTTATTGTGTCCCGCGCCCGTGTAGTTGTACCCCTTTCAATAAACCAATAACCCTCTCGTGCATTTAAATTACGGAAAATATTATATGTTAAAGGGATCTTCATATCCATAGATGTAAAAATTTAAATGTGAATATAATAATTCAGTAAAGAACGACAGGATCATTGAATGTGGAAAAAAGGATTTTTTTCAGAAGGGAACTTAAGTTTCTGACGGGGTGGATAAGAAATAAACCACAGGAATAATACTCAGTCGCTTCCGAATTTTGTACCGTTGTCTAACCTAAAAACCAGGAAGGCAAGAAGACTTTTTTTTTCTGAAAAAGCGACTTGATTTCCCCTTGCCACCTTGCGTAAGTGATTCTACCCACACACACACACGTATATAGATGCGTAGACACACCCTCATCAATCCCTGCATTCGATTGGATTATGTCTCCCTCATACATAGTGTTCAGCTGTACGACATAGATAGCAGAATCAGTATGATCCACCCAAGGCAAGGATGATGATAAAAAATAGTGAAAGAAAAGGGAGAGAGAGAGAGAAAAAATTAAATTGTACAAAATCTAATGCACTGATTGGAGGAGGACTTTCCCGTCATGCATCTTCTCGTATATATTGCTGAATTCCCCTTATTTCACTTCCTTCTTTTTTTTATTCTATTTATAGTAGGGGAGAAGAGAAAATTGGAAGAAAAAACCATGCAGTCCGCAACACATTTTTCGATCACTTCCTTATAAACATTTCTCACGGTAATACTAAGAGAAACTGACAGAATTTAACACATTTGTGAAAAAACACTTATTAAAACAAAATGAAGCTTTCAATTATCACGATACAGTTGATCTCTTATGTCTAAAGTTAGTTATAGTGTAAATACTGTATCGTATTCCAAAATTATAACTCCGATATTATTACGTAGGTAAAATAAGAAATATTCAAATTTTGTAATTTGTACATTTACAGAAGGAAAAGTCAAAATTACCAGTAATTTCGCCGCAACTCGTTATAATGTCCGCATTGCCTTCTGTCTTTACATGTTATAAGGTTATACTGTTATAGTAAAGCTACAAAAGTTTGATCTAGTAAAAAGAGTTAATGAAATGCAACTTACCACAATCATAGATAACACCATGTAACACACAATTTGTCCTTGCAGTCTAATTGTTATTTTCTATTAGCTTGTGTTTAAAAAAGACAGAAATGCTATATTATTTTGAATAAACTTTGTTTTTGTGACATACAGGACGAAATATGTGCTAAAAATTACCTCTGTGGACTATGCAATTTCTGAGGTATTTGCAGTTTACTTTTAGATTATTTCCTCATCCCATCTGGCAACATTGCGTGGCTCTTGTACGGCTGTCTTGTGCTGCAAAAGACATGAGAAAATCCGAAGCGGCAATACTTCCCGGGAATATTGAATAAGTGGTAAGTGTATAGTACTCTTTTGTCTCTGATTTACTTAGAATTGCAATCATTCATATATAAGATACAAGTACTAAACATTCATGTAAGAAAGAATCTGTTTATATCTTATTAAGTAAAGGGATTGTTCGAATTGGTGACAAAGAAAACTTATCCAGGCGGTACTGATAAAATGTAAAAGTTTAACAGTGTTTCCAACTTTCTGCTGAATTGTATTTTCATGTTGTTTGTAAGGGAATAGTCCTTTTGATAAGATTTGATATGAAACAATCTTCGTTCTCGATTTAATGCAAGTATTTAAACTGTGTAATATTGTGTGCTGTAATAGAAGTCTAATGTTTGGCCTACATATTTCCTTTGTTTCAGAGATATCATCCCGGCACTGCAAGTATTCTCCAGTCAATTTTTGCCACGTCTACGGTGAATTCAAGAAAAGAGGAAAACGATACTTTTTACAATCATGACCCAAGATATGTCAGGCTTACAAAGCGTATCTTGGAATGGCTATTGGGAATTTAGATAAACCGTGGGCTCCACACGTGACCTGTGAGCATTGCGGAAGAATTTGGAGGGAACCAACTGACTACAGTACCACCTGCTTTTTCTACATAGTGGACCCATGGAAACGACGAAGTGGTAAAAATGCAGCTAAAGTGAAATATCCCGACATTCTTTCGTCGATAGCTCCAGCTTCACACAGACTCCAGTATCCTGTTCTGCCTCCCCCGAAAAACCTAGTAGCTCTGAAGAATATGACTCGACAGACACTGATGATAAAGATATGATAGATGTAGACTAAGCGTGTGATTGTCTGCCAGCAGAAAAGTACTATCCAAATCAGGATGACCTTAACGATTTGATAGATCTTGGTCTCACTAAAGCGTATGACGAGCTGTTAACTTCAAGACTGAAACAGTATAATTTAGTAGATGAGCCCGTAAATGCATCGCTTCAGAGGTCACGTCACAAACCCTTCTCGCGATGAAAGATGGGCTATGCTTCTGTAACAATGTCATCGAATCAATTGGTATCCAATGCAATCTTCTAAGAGTTTGAAAGCAGTGCTTCTCCACAATGGAAACAAGTATCCGTCTCTTCCCTTGGCTCATTCTGTAGATTTGAAGGAGGAATACAATAGTGTGAAGATCCCATTGCAGGTTCTGTGTTATGAAAAATATCAATGGAAGGCTATAGGAGACTTTAAAGTTATCACAATCCTAATGGCTCTTCAAGGTAGTTTTACAAAGTTCCCATGCTACTTTTGCCTTTGGGATTTTAGAAACACTGGTGCGCATTGCTGCAAGAATAATTGGCCACTACGAACGAGTTTTTGGTGGGAGAGCAAAACGTGATATGCCCCCACTGGATATCAAGTTAGGGTTAATTAAACGGTTTGTTAAAACTCTTAATAAAGAGTCCGCAGCATTCACATATTTAAAAGGCATGTTCCCCAATTGCCAAATGCAAAGTTAAACAGCCTGAGTTTTCATAGGCCTACATAAGTAAAAAAGATTGTTCAATGTTAAATATTTCCTCAGATACTCGTCGAAATTGAAAGGAATGTTTGGAAAATCGTGTAGCAGCGATTCAAGGATTTCTTGGCAATCATAAAGCAGTAAATTATACGAATTCACATCTGTAAATAATTTAAGGAAAACATGGACGTGTATTCCGAATAGCATGGGGAGCACTTCCACCAGGACACTTTTAACTTCGAACCCCCGTATCAGGAACAGTACAATGAAAACTTGATTGGAATAATATTTGGTCCTTAGTTCGTAAGAGCAATGTATCATATAAACGTCTATGTAGAAAACGTTCTTGAAAATATGTTCAAGCTATGAAATTTTTTTGCGTTAAAACATTTATTGGAACGCAATAAAATATGGTTTTTGTGCAAGCAACAGTCAGCAGCAGCAGTACTTACTGAAAATGAGGTTTAAATAGTTTAATCTTTTTGAAAAGCACATATACAATACATGTGTAAAGAAAACTTTTTTATTCTACTGCCTAAAATTATATCTTTTTTATTTTCTATTTATACAATAAATTTTGTATTTTGAACAGGGATTGCAAAATATTTTCTTCATACCTATTAAATATATTACAATGAAACTTGGCGGAAGAATTATTTACATTGCATAAGTAATTTTTTTTTTTTTTTTTTTTAAGGTAGAGTTCCTTTGAGTGCCTATTTACAGGATCACTCGAGAAGCCCTCGAGATCTGATATTTTTGTTTTTTGTAGCGAAATTTTCCAAAAATTCCGAAATTTTTCTTATAGGATACTCTATATATCTGTATGCGTGGTACTATTTGAAAGCCTGTTTTATTCTAAAAAGAAAGACGTATAAACCATGATGATCGCATGAATAGTGCTGAAGTAGTAGCTACTGAACTAAAATTCGTGTGAAATGCAGGAATCTAAACGTGTTTAAAAACACAATAATCCAATGTATTCACTTCAGAAACAAAATTTGAAGTATATAAAAACCGATTTCCATCATATTCGGACACTTTAAATTGGAAAATAACAATATCGTCCCAAGGGCAAAATAAAAGTTAAATGTTGTTACATAATGTAATGCACTACTACAACAAAATATGAGCCTGCAAAGAATTTTTAGTGTTGCCACCCATAGACATTACAGTGTTTCCACCCACAGAAATTACAGTGTTGCCAGAATAACATGCTAGAGGAATGAGCTCAACTGCATTTGTTTACGCATCATGTTGGCCTGGAATCACGTGAACTACTTTTTAAATAATAGTTGTATTTAGTTGTGATAAACAAAAGATTTTTAACATACAGTTATTAAAATTAAATAATAATATTATTTAAAAACTAGTTCACAACTTACCAAAACAATATGATACTTACGAAATGCAGTTGAGTTCGTTCTTCTAGTCGCTGCTTTAACTTAGATTTTGGGGGAAATGTTATTATGGCAACACTGTAATTTCTATGGATAGCAACACTGAAAATTCTTTAGGTTCATATTTTCTGTTGTAGAATAACATTATCTGTGATTGTGGTAAGTTGCATCTCGTCATCTCCTTTTACTTGTGAAAAATAAGCAATATTTTTAGTATGTCAGATTCTTAATTACTGTATTTTCCTTTCTTATGTTCTCTTCACGATAGAAAAACGAAAATACAGCGATTTTGTAGCTTTACCACAACAACATAACCTTATAACATACAAAGGCAGAAAACAATGCTTACAATATATTCTAGTTATGACGAAATTGAGTTGAGTTGAGTTTGAGTTTGAGTTTAACGTCCCGTTCAGCAACGAGGTTATATGAGACGTGGACCTACTGATTAATGTGGAATTCGAAGCACATGAGCTCCCGCCGGGAATCGAACCCGGGTCTCCCATGCCAAAGGCGCGTAGGTTATTATTATTATTATTATTATTATTATTATTATTATTATTATTATTATTATTATTATTATTATTATTCCTCATATGGGAAAATTAAGTCTGCCTTAAAATAAATAACACCAACAGTCTAAATTGAATGGAGTTTTTTTTTTTTTTTTTTTTTTTTTTTTTTAAAGTCAGGATTGCTACCAAAAACTTGTTTTGAAATGAGCCCAAAACTTATTTTATTCTGCCAGACAGAGATGTGGAACTCACAGACAAGAAAGTGTGAAAGGCACACTTTCAAGATTTCATATTAAAACTTATTTTGAATTGAACCTATCATCATATGTTCACAGGGGCGAATCCAGGACGGACTTCTGGGGGGGGGGAGAGGGTTGTGATACTGCTACTTAGAGCTACTTTTAAGAGCTCCAAAACTCTGGGATGGGTTTTATTTACATATAAAATAAGAAAGTTTCCTCTTCTGGCGGGAAATCGCCCCGATCGCCCGCCCACCCGGATCCGCCCCTGTATGTTCATGCCTTTGATTTACATCCACTTTGACGCCAGAAACTTGAAGAGTTCTTGCTATTTGTTTGCAATGTCATAAGCTCTGATGAGCTCTGTCTCTGATTATAATTATCAACTACAACAACCACTTGGATACTACAAGGCACGTATTACTTTTCCGGACTTTTCATAGCTTAAATCTCCCATATATTCAAGCACAACATTTTAGTAATGTATAGTCAATATGCTGGAACTTGCTTCTTCTTCTTCACTACACTTGGTCATCTCTTTTGCAAGATTCTGTGAGTAGTTAGTCTGAGAAATTAAGAGAATCGACAGCTGAGCAGAGATTCTCAGTTGAATCTCACAGAATTACAATAGTCCGTTCGAAGTTTCTTTTATGCAGTACATATCGTTATACAGAGTAGCAACTCAAATAAAGTAGATCTCAATTTTTAAACCAATACGTAGATGTTGAAACTTCGTCCAAAGAAATTTTGAATTAATAATAATCAGAATATTATTCTTGCATCTTTTTTGACGCTTTCTTTTGTCTTTTTAATTGAGGGAAATAAATTCCACTACATAAAATACAACTTTTAACATTTCTTTACTGAAAGTAGTTAAATTTTAATAACTTCTGGTCGAAATAATGAATTTGATAATTTTTTTTTAGCTCTAATATACCACTTGCTCTTTAATTTTAACAGAATTAAATTAGATTTTTCAATGTTAATAAAGTGTTTTTTTGTTGTTGTTGTTGTTTGTTTAAACTAATCGTATAAATACAAAATACTCATCCGACAAAACTATACAGAAATTGAAATTACGAACTTAAATACAGGAATAGAATCATACAAATGAGTGCATCACCTCTTTGCTTGTTATCTGTACTCCTGTTTTGGTTGTATTCTGTCCTGTCCAGCAGTAGTCTACGAGCATAACAATTTCAACTACCGTGATACCTTCGTTCTATTGTCAAAATGCCTGGATGGAAACCTTCACACAATCGTCCTTTATTCCACTGTAATATTTTGATAAGGAGTTTAGATGAGAATGAAAAAATTGCATTTTGATAGACATGCTGCAGCCAATGTGATGTTGGTTCTTTAGAAGATTGTTTACAAGCTCAACATTTCCATCTTTTCTACCTAATGAGAGATCATCGAATGCAAAATTGGTATCCCACTTTAACTGTAGAGCTCGTCCTGTATGGCTTACAAAGGATATGGATAAGAACCAATCACGAACCGAACATGGAACATAGAACACGAAAGTAACAAATAAATCATTAGATTGTTAAACTACATTCTGCATTAATTAAATTATTCACGTTTTAAAACGTAACCAGTTTCATGTTATAATTTAAGTAGATAACTATTATCAACATATTTGAGTGAGAATTTCCATACTTAGCAATCGCATTATTTTAGCTGGCTTCACTTCCTTGTATAGATGCTGAATGCCATGAAGGCTAAAAGGTAAAATAAAGGAAGAATCACATAGTTATTGCTTGTACTTTGTCTTTGTCGTGATGTTGCAAGAAATTGAGATGTTGTCGCATTAAGGCTTTAGGAGGGTGTTGTAGATGTAGAGTATGAGAGAAGGAAGAACAAAGAGCAGGGAAGTAAAGAGAAGCAAAAATAAAGGAACGAAGAAGGGCTTCAGAGAGCAGGGAAAATCCCGTCGTTCATCTCCCAGATCACGTGAGACGGCAAAAGGAATAGAAAGGTCTTCTTCAGAGGAAAGGACATCCACCTTACCACCCTCGAAACACACACGCACACAAATATACACAGAATCCAACAATCACCTCCCCCTCCCCCTCACTCACATCGCCTTAGATCACGAGCTAAACTTTTTTTTTCTATCTCCCAGGTCTGGTCTCCTATGCCTAACACCGTCAACTGTGCTCTTCCATATATATACGCCCACCCTCATCTCACGGGATTGATTTCTTTCTCTTTCCAAATTATCTGGTGTGCCAGGGATTCTCTCCTTCGTTCTCTCTCTTTGTCTTTAGTTCTCCATCTCCTTCTTTAGGTGTCGTTCCTAGCCGTGGATGAAGGAGACGAGTGGAGAGATCTCGGAGAGACATTTATTTGCTCGCGTCTGGCAGTTTAATTGTGGCTAACAGCTCTTCCTGACCCTCCTATCTTAGGTTCTGGCTGGACTCTCCGTCTCTCTCTTTGCTTTCCCTTCCTTTCCAATTCCTCTTCTCACAACCCACTTTGCAGTAGTACCCTCTCTTCCTTCTTCTGTTACACATTTTGGTAGCACAACTTCCTTCTCTATAACTATTGATCTTCCTTTTCTGCAATGTTACTCTGTGACAATGTTCGTATTACCATACCGCAGAGAAACTAGAATACAGTATTCTCGTACAGATGAACAATGAAATGCAGAACTCGAGTGTTTCGTTGAACATGTCGCGATTATGTCTCACAGGCTGAAGGGGACGTATGATTAAAGACGGTGAGTAACTGAAAGAATTGCGAAGAAAGAATTTATTTGGTGAAACGAGAATGTTGCAGAGAAATGGGAAAAATCTCGAGAAAATTCATGAATGTCTGTCACAAATTTACATGACCTGAGATGGAGTCAGAGTAATATTGCACAAAAAAAAAGAAGTTTTAACAGATGATAATAAAAACAAAATGGCAAATGTAAAATAATGAAACGCAGAACACTTGTGAACAATTTTGGTCATTTTGGGGCTATAACTAAAAAAATATCTTCATTCTGAAGATATTCTTATACAGGGTGAATCATAAGTTACTTGACAAATACGGATTTGAAATTAATTATTTATAAACTACGAAACTGTATTCACGAATCACATAAAAAACACAATGTTTACGACAATGTTTACAATGTTTACAATGAAACAACATAAACGGTCAGAATCTCACATATAAGTGGACATATATATAACATATAGCTGACGAATGTAACATATGTATATGTATGTAATGTAGGGAAGACTGTTAGATATCAGACAACCTGCAACGGCATGATGTAACGTCTAAGGGCAGTGGGTATGTAGTATGCAGTACATGCTCCGTACTGATTTCTGTAGTAAGCAAGAGGATTCCGTATATGTGTACAATATACCGCTGTCCGGAGAACTGAGAACGAATTTTTCTCACTGTGAGAAAATTAAAGGTTTTGTTTCATTTTTATTTTGTGTTTTTTTTTTTATCTTGAGAGACTTTTGTCTTTAAATTCATGAAAATTAAACCATGGTTCCTTCTTTCAAATAAGAAATATGTATATAAATATTTTAATTCAAATGAAAAAAGTACAAAAATTATTTAACAGAATGTTACTTTTATTCCTGAGCTAATCCATATTTTTCTCCTCTTTATTATTTCCTTTTTTTTTAATTTTGTGATACTTTATACGCTTTACAACGTTAACAAGAGAATGATTATGAAGATATTAACATTTTTCTTTTCCATAATTTCAAGTTAATATTATTTGGAATTGCTAAGTAACGTCAATGCCAGTCGACAACAACTTAAAAGTGCAATTCAAAAAGGAAAATCTTATGCTATGAAGATGTAAGAAAAGCTATGGAAGAAAAACCAGAGAGAGAGAGAGAGAGAAGACAGATGAAAGGAGACTATAAGGAAGTTTAGAAAAAGGAAAGAAAAGCAAAAAAAATATTTCAGACGAATAGAAGAACAAGCCGGAAGGAAGAAAATAGCTGAAGGACTATTCTCGACGCCACAGAAGTTGAAGGCACCACAATGCTTCCATGCTGTTAGATGCTTTTTTATCCGACTTTATCTCCAACTCTCTACGTTCTCCCTCGCTCTCCCTACCTCTCTCTCTCTGTTAGCAGCAAAGAACGCCAACAAGGCGTTAAAATAGGCGTCGCTTTTGGCGGAAACAAGACCATTTTGTTTTACAGTGTACGTGTTTTTCAAGTATGACTGAACATTTTTGGCCACTTCTCTTCTTTCTCTTCCATGCTCATTTTATTCATTTTTTTGTTTTTGCTTTTTATTTCAGTTCCAAAACCGTGAAGCCAGATTGGGACAGTAAACCTAAACCAATCTTAGATTTCGTCATTAGATGGTAGTGGTTTTATACTCTTTATACATCTACATTCAGTGAGAGTAACTTAAAAACACAATTCCTTCTGCTTGTGGTAGCATTAAGTGCATATTATGTAAAACGTGGTTCCATAAATTCTGCGTGCTTAACAATATTACATACGCTCTACTGTGCAGCAACAAAGTTCTCTTTTGTCTTCATCTCTCTTTCTATATACATATTTTTTTTTTATCTCTTCTTGCAAAACCCAAAGCTTGTAACACAAATAGGGTTTTCAAGATGAATACTTTAACACAATTGTGCAATCTCTTATTCTTTTTTTTTTTTTTTTTTTTTTTTTTTTTTTTTTTACATTTTTTTAAAAATATGCTTTGGGCAATTTAGCGGTGGCAATGGGATTTCACATCTGTAATTTCCTTTCTTCTTTCTTCTTCCTCCTTTCTCAAAGAAAATCTGTGTGAATTCATATTAGGGTAATTAAGTTATAAGATCAAAAGTAATATAATTCTAAAACCAACTGATTACTGCCTGCAGGACTTCTATTTTAATACTAATGATTCTCAAACTGTAGATCCCGCTTACATGTGAGGGAGATAGTTTCAGAGCAAATGAAATACGTGTATATCATATTAGCGGTTTCTAAGTTTTTTCTTCTTTATATTTTCATCTTACTTTTTCGTTGGTAAAAGTAGGGAGTAACGTAAACTGAATCATTGAAATTTTTAGATGAACTTCTAGGGTTAGGAGCGTTGTGAGAAATTATTAAATCTGTTAGAGGTTAATATTCTCTGTAAAACTATTGTACGAAACATAACGGCTGTACCCATGTGAGGAAGGTGGGTGGCAGCTATTGCTGGTCACATATATTGTTGAGCGCAGGAGTCTTGGTCTTGCAGTTTGTGCAAAAGTTTTGCATGCAAGACCAAGACCAAGACCAGGACCATACTTGCAAGACCAAGACTCTTGCGTAAAAGTCTTGCACAAGTACCAGTAATACTTAATTTTTTTTATAGAGTGCAAAAAGAAAGGGGGGGAAATCATTACATCTTTCACTTGAATTTCTTGGCTTCAGTAAAAAATGCCATTAGAATGAATGTGTTTCCAGTAGCTATACAATCCGTGTGAGTCCGTCTGCTCCCGTAGCATAGGTGGAGCTACAGTACTTATGTCCTTTCTTGAGTCGGTTGCTCGCGTTTTCTGTAGTTATTAGTTGTTTTCAAGCCACACAGGTGTCATTCTAATCAAAGCTTGTTGCACACAAAAAAATGTGTCATTAGTGCTAAATTACGATGCATTCCTGCGTTTAGAAGACGACCGAGAGCATAATTCAATGAATTGTTACAAGTGTATAAGTACTTCAGTGTCTAATTTACTTTGGTCATCATTTGATTCATTTACGACAGCCCATGATTGGATTTTGGAAAATCATACGAAGAATAATTGTGTTCATAAGAATCGGATAAGCGAAAAGTAAACTGAACGTGTTACGGCTGCGGTGGTTCAGCAGTCGAACGCATACGTGTGGTATATAGAGTCCCTGGTTCGATCCCAGCTTGCGCCATGTGAGGTTTTTGGTGGGCAAACACCATGTGCGTGGGGTCCCTTAGAGTTTTTCCGTTTCCTTCTACTTTCTTCATTCCATCATTTGATTCGTTTCTCATTATCACCGTGTTCCTTAGCCTCGCTGCATAATTGTGGGGTGTTAATATCATTATATTTTATTTCATTTCAAAACATATTTGTCGTGTTCTTCCAAAACTAAAGAGAAATGTAGTATTGAACATCGGTTATTCTTCACAACATAGGTGCCTACTATATGGATATGGCCTTGGCTTCGAGGCTCAAGCATCCGTTGGAAACTTTTAATTTGTGCTGATAAAATTAATATCGAAATAACATTTTCATGGCATTGAAAAAAAAAAAAAACAGTGCATGTGACCACAAGTTTGATTTCATGAGCAGGTGTTTATACGTTGAATAATTGTTTTTTAATATACCGGTAACTTTTAGCCTTCTTAGGCATACGCCACATCGAGGATTGAGCGATATAACATTATACAACAATGAATAATCCATATTCACAAGTGAGAGTGATTTTGTACTGTTATTTCAAATAGCTTGGAGTTTGATGTCGTTATTTTCTATTTCTAATATAGGTCAAAAGTATTTGTATAAATTGAATTTACACAAAAAAACATAGACAGTTGAGTCGTTTTTAGTTTTCACTCAAATTATTCTATAATATTAATCATCATTAGTTAATTTTTGTCTCACTTTTTTTGGCCATATCATCATCATAGCTATTCTACCATTATTGGTAACTCACTTGTGGCAACAGAGAATCTTCGTTGTACGGTGGTCCAAAGCTAGTCTCTTCGTCTTGACGTAGGCTAGCAATTTTCTGTTTCAACACCTTTCAAACTTTCAATACCTTCCATCAACTACAGTCTCCTACGCCCCCTCCCTCTCTCTCCTTTCACCGGTACCCTCTAGTACGTCCCTCATAATACAGTTCCTCCTCAGCCAATGTCCCAACCAATTCCTCTCCCTCCTCTTAATTACATCTAAAATTCTTCTATTCTCCCCTACTGCTACTATTTCTAACACCTCATTCCTCTTCCATTGAACCCAGCTAATTCTCCCCTTTTTTTCCTCCATGCTCACGTTTTTCATCTCTTTTGCGTGATGTCCATGTTTCTGCGCCATATAGTACATATTGGAATCAGTAAACCAAAATCTCCATATTTAATTGGAAGTTTGTTCAATACAAAGATTAGCTAATCGTGGTTGAAGCGGGGGGAAAAATCTGATGCCTTTAGAGTAAAAATATTTTTGTAATTCATGGTACGGTATTTCAGTAATCTGTGCCGTCTTGATTTTCTTTCATGCGTCGGAGGGGTAGCCTACCCAGTTCGGGAACCAGTGGAGTATTGGATCTGTTAAAAAAATATAGAAAAGATAACGAAACGTTGTGATTTATCTTATAAGTATTGGGCACCCATTAAAAAAAATAAGGGTTATTAAGGATTATGTTCTACACTATCATCATACTTTCACGAAGGTAAACTATATTTAGAAACATACATTGTATTTCTGTCACTGTAGAATTTATTATCCTTTGTACCCAGGATAAAATTTGCCTAGGAAAAGCATAATATTTCTTAAAAGCAAGACTTGCAAAACTCTTACAAGCAAGACCAAGACCAAGACCACGTGGATTTTGGTCTTGGTCTTGCATTTGCTCATCACTAAGCAGGCACGTAGCCAGAGGGGTACAGGTGGGACATGTCCCCCCGCGAAATTTTCATAAAGATAAAAAATAAGAAGAGGTAAAACACTAAAGAAAAGGAAGTAGGGCAAGATAAATTAAGAAAAAAAAAAAAACAGATACATTGTAAATACTAAACAGACATTTAAGGGTCAGTTTTCAGTACCTACCTATGACCTACTTTGAGTTATTATCTGGCATACCAACGTGCTAGACATGGTCTAGAATATTACCTTGAATATGCTATGGGCGATTCCTTCCCTTTTCCCTATCTCCCCCTGAGCCAAAAGATGCTTGAAAAACGTAAAAATAAATATGTTTCTCCGTATATGAGATAATTATTTTCCACATAAACAATGTTTATTTTTTAATTTTATTATTATTATTATTATTATTATTATCATTATTATTATTATTATTATTATTATTATTATTATTATTATTATTATTATTATTATTATTATTATTATTATTATTATTATTAGCTATTATTTTAGCCAGAATATTTGACAACTTATTAGTTACGAGGAAGTCTAGCAGAACCAGGAATAGTGTATCTTTTTTTTTTTTTTTTTTTTTTTTGTGGCAAGTAATAGAGGATATCCTTAATAGTAGAAAGACGAGCGGAAAATTGTAAAAATAGTCTCATCAACTATCGAAAGAAAATTATACTGCTTTTATTGTCGAAATGTTTTTTTTTTGTTTTGTTTTGTTTTTAAAAATAGACGGCTCCTCTTGTAAAAGAAGAAAGAACTGAAAACTAAGTTTGGACTTCAACACGCTAGTGACAAGAACTTTAAAGGGGACAAAGCGATACTTGTAGGGAATGAAAAATTATTAGTATAATTAAAGGAATGTGCCCGTCCAAGTCTACTCCTGTTGGTATTTTGTGCAACTGGACAAGTTTATGTTTCCCATCATTTCTTCAGGAATGTATTTAGTATATAACAATATTATTATTATTATTATTATTATTATTATTATTATTATTATTATTATTATTATTATTATTATTATTATTATTATTATTATTATTATTATTATTATTATTATTATTATTATTATTATAAGAATGTACTGTCAGTAAATATTAACTATTTCATTGCCATCTTCATTAACAAATTTTAGAAATCCAAAGTGTTTTACCACTTACAAATGTTTTAAAATCATAGGCGTCTCTGGCGGGGGGACGAGGGGGTCGCGTCCCCCCCTAATATTTTGAAGTACAAAATATTCAATATTTCATTCTAATTTAATTTATTTACTAACGACAGAATAACAAATAAATAAATAATAATAATAATCATATTTATTTGGAATATATTATTCAGGCGGTGGAACGATTATAGAAATATCAGAGTTCTTGATATACCTTAGGGGATCCGTGAAGGTAAGCAGAAAGGTAACAAATGGAATCGAAGATAATAAATAGGTTGGGCTAGGTATCACCATTTTAATAACTTTCTTCGATGTACCCCCTAAATTTTACATGCCAGAGACGCCAGTGTTTAAAATTATTTTCTTAAAATAAATCACCCAAAATTCATTGCAATATGTTTTGTAATGAATTCTGTGTTTTCTAATAACAATAGAATACGATTAGATAATAATAAGAACATGTAGAATTTTAGTCAGATAGTTCATTTCAAAGGCGAATAAGAAATGCTGTTTCCTACGTCCAAATCGTGACGTAACTTGCGCCTTAACAATGGGTACTGTTTTTTTGCTGAACACGGAGCGGCGCCCTCTAAACTCACGCAGTAAGGAGAAATGTAAATCCCAGAAATTAATAACTGCTATAATGCGTCCAGTAAAAGAACGTCTCTGACAGCTCGCAGTGGCAATGTCACTACTCGCGTGTCAAGTTTTTTTTTTTTTTTTTCGGTGCAACTGTAATGGCAATTTAATTAATGGTATAAGACAGAGTGATCGTGGTTGGTAACACTGGTATCAAAGTAGGGGCTGCAATGTCCCACCGCATGTGGTAAGAAACGTAAGAGACCATCTCTTGTTGGCCGTGCTATAGACAAACGGAGCCGCTATATGGCGCAAACAATACATTGAGACTTTTCTCGAACATTCCTGAAAATACAAGAGCTAGCTCTAGTAAAAAGTTTGTTTGAAGCAGTATAAAATGCGGTTCCCTTAGCTTTTCACTAGTGATTCAAAAGAAGAAGTTAAGTAAATTTTTGTAAGAAGAGCATACGTCCCCTGTGCCTGTGCATTATCTGCCTATAAAATGAAGACAATATATATTTTCTTTAAACCGATGTCGAAGAAAATAGCTACAGATGAAAGTGAAGACAGTAGGAAAGAAAGAACAACATAAGTTGTTGTGAGTGATAAAGTCGTCATTAGTGATTCAACGGTAAAATCTGAGTTTGGCATCTGAGTAGTGGCATGAAGGTGAAAGAGAACATCATTGGAAATTCATCAAGACGAGAGAACTTGATGCGCCTGACAGTCCAGCAGGATTAAGATCCAGTTGTTGGCTGATTCCAGAACATCCAGACTCCTCCAGGGAAAACCTTTCTTTCATCAACCAGATGACCAGGACGACACCAGTCTAATCGGAATGTCAGGCTAGTGCTCTTCCTTTAACTCTTGATCATAACCTATCTCTCTCTCTCTCTCTCTCACCTATTTCCCCAACTAGTCATTTTCAAATTAAAACATTTGAATTTTATTTAAATTCAACCATAATTTCGCAGTTAAGTACCATGTTGTGCATCAGTTTCATCCCCAATTGTTGTCTTCATTTAATGAGTATTTTAGAGATTATTCTAAGCTACAACTGATAGCACAGCACCGGCACAATAGAGAACAGATTTAGCAATGAAGATCTGAAGATGAAAGGTTAAAAAAGGAACTAAAAGTGTACTAAAAGTATAGGACTAAGAAGGCTTTTTTTCTCTTTTTACGACAGATACAGAAAATAATACAGTGTTAGTCGTGGTGTATGAATATGTTATTACAGCGAGTTCAATTGTGTAGTGGTGATAGTGCGACAGAAAAATTCATATTAAAAGTTTTTTTTTTTTTTTTTTTTTTAATCATGAGTATTATTAATTCGTGTATAATATCAGAACAGCTGTGTTTCCACAAGGTTGTATGGTAAGTCCAGATTTTCACTGTTTTATGTGTTGCATGTGTGTTTGTCAGGAAGGATCTACTGTTGTTTCTTTGCAGGTATTGTTCAACTAGCATCTATGTATCATAGCTTGGTTCACGGGTCATGGGTTCGAGGCCTGGCAACCAAGCAAGTTTGTGAGGGGTAACAGACTCAAATTTGTGAACCCATTGTTTGCAGATGGTGGGCATAGCATATGAGCCACACACTATAATAGCATCTATTCTTATGGAGATAGACCTGCAACTATACACAGATCAACAAAGAAAAACAGTGTTGACTAATGTGCTTGTACGTGATACATCTATCATTTTTCCGACTCGCTTTATGGAAAAAGGAAATTGCGTTTTCAAAGAGACTGGATAACAAAATGGGAATGGCTAGTATTTTCTCCTGTGAAATGTGGAGCCTACTGTAAATACTGTGTTATATTCTCGTCAGAATATGCAGGAAAAGACCTGCATCAAAAAGTTGGAAGTTTGGTATCAAAACCTTTCGACAATTGGAAAGACGCAACTGAAAGATTTAGAGAACATTCACTCTACGTCGAAATTCCATCAGTTTTCAACATTGGCTGCAGAAAATTTTCTAAAGATCATGACATCAAAAATGGAGGATGTTGCTACGCAACTGAGTGAACAAAGAAGAAAGGAGAAAGAACAAAACAGAGCGGCTTTGAGAGCTTTAGTGGAAACTGTCATTTTCTGTGGAGAACAAAAGTTACCTTTACGGGGTGACAAAGACAGTGGTCCCTTATCTCTGGAAAAACCGCTTCATAAGGATGGGAAATTTCGGGCATTGTTGTTATTTAGAGCAAATTGTGATGAAACTTTGCGAAAACATGTAATAAACAGTCCCAAGAATGCAACTTACTTAAGTCCTGAAATTCAATGAGATAATAGAAGTTTGTGGAAAGCTCATACAACAAGAAATAGTGAGTCGAGTAAACGAAAACAAATATTTCGCCATTTTAGGAGATAAAACATTGGGCTTCAGTGGAAAAGAACAATTTTCGTTGTGTGTTCGTTACACTTATGAAAGCACATTGAGAGAGAATTTCTTGAGTTTTTTTTTTTTTTTAAATATATGATTTGAGTGCCGAAGCCATCAGTGAGACAATTTTAAATAAGTGCAAATATCTGGGATTAAATCTGGACTATCTTGTTGGACAGAGATATGATGGAGCTGCCAATGTGGGAGGGAAAATTAGTGATGTGCAAGCTAGAATAAAAGCGCAGTTTCCAAAAGCTACCTACGTCCACTGTACTTCTCACCGACTGAATTTGGTGCTTTCTGATTCTTTATCAGTTTCTGACGTGAGAAACGCCATCGGTGTTGTGAAGGAAGTGTGCAATCTCTTTAGCAACAATGCTTTAGCGAAGGAAAAACTGGAAGTAAATATAGAAAAAAATTACACTAGAGAGCACGAAAAAACGACTTCTCAGTAGGTGTGAGACAAGGTTCATACAACGTCACGACTCATTGAATGTATTCTGTTAAATGTTCGAACCAATAGTTGTGACCTTGAAAGATTTATCTATGACCCACCGAATTGTGGCACAAACTGCGTCGACACTTTTGGCTGCCATAGAGAAAGATTATTTTTTGGTGTCAATGAAAACGCGTGAGCTAATTTTTAGTTTTACTCTATCATTGTCGGCCTATCTTCAAAATTCGAACCATGATTTGGCATCTGCTGTTCAATATGCTGATCAAGTAACAAAGAAGTTGGAAAAAGTGCGAGAAAATGCTGACTCACAGTCGAGTGATATTTTCAAATCTTGTTCCAAATTAGCAAAGAAATATTCGGAAGTGAAATCCAGGCCCCTCGAGTGATTGGCGAAGATATGAGAAGGTCAAATCCACAAAGCTGTTCTCCAGAAGAGTATTTTAGAAGATCAATATTTTTACCATGTTTCGATAATTTAATATCTGAACTCAAAGAAAGATTTTCTGATAGCAAAGATATATTATCTTCTCTAGAGATTCTGCTTCCAAACAATGCTGATGAAAGAAAGCTGCAAGACCTTTCAAATATTGAATTCTATTGGGTAACTTATGTTTCTGAACCTGTCATCAAAGCAGAGTACGGAATATGGCGTGAAAAATGGTGAGCAGAACCAAACAAACCTCTCGATATAATGGATGTGTTGGATACATGTGATCCAGCCTTCTTTCCGTTAATCAGCAAGCTACTCCCAATTTTCGCTTACTTGCCCGTTTCAACAGCATCAGTAGAGAGATCCTTTCCTTCATTGAAAAGAATCAAACCATATCTCCGAAACAAGATGGGTGGTGAACGGCTTACAGGACTTGCATTATTATCCATTCATTCCAAGTTATCGCCTGATGTTGAAAAGGTGATTGATGTGATGGCTAGCAGTGGAGGGTGGTGGCACTTCTTTAACTCTACTACTATTGTAATATTTTGAGTAACACTAAATATCACGGGGTTACCTGTGACTTCAAATACATTTAAATACTTTTTTCTTCACATTTTTACAGTATTATCTATATTCTTGTAGTAAATACAATGTCTCATACATATTAGATTCCAATTGGTAAATGAAAAAATTCTGACTACCTGCTTGTCACTAGGTCATAACAATTAGTGCTTACCAAGAGTCGAGAAAATTCTCGTTTTTCCTCGAAAACTAGATGAGAATTGAGACGAGATGTACTATTTAAATTCGGGACGAGACAAATTGCATGAGGCTCGTGGGGAACACTAGTTCGTTCAAGTTTTAGACCTCAGACACTGTTTTAAGCCCATTACATAGTCATCCGGAGTTCTGCACTTCGCTCTACACGTTACTAATGTATGCTTATTCAGCCATCCGTTGCTACGCGCTACACATCACATGATTATATACAGGATTCTTCTCAGTCAGTGCTGCGAGTCAACATGAAAAATTTTGAAACGGTGGTTGCTTACTATCTCTCTTTAAGAAGAGAAAGCAAAGAATAAGAAAATATTCCGGAGTATCTGGCTTGCGACTATCCGGCCTAGTTTTTTTAAAATCGTAATTAAATCATTAATGCAAGGCGTTGCCAAGGCATTGGATTTGCGGATATCAGACGTTTCAGGTATCCTCTGATCTGCTTGGCAGATACAGATAGGACATCATGAGCCATGGTCTAATGCGGTGTAATGGGTGTAATGGACCTTAATACAGTACGCTTGCGGCTGTTCCTGATTATAACTGTACAGTGTGTACAGTATTGTATTCGTAAATTGTTCTTGGGGTATGTCTTTTTTTTTTTTTAAAGTGTACTACAGTAAAGATTTGAAAATGGGTAGTAAACGGAGAACTATTGTAGTGACTATGTTAATTACACAAAGAAATGAGTTCATAGAACTCCGGTCTATCCGCCTTTTTTTGTTATCCGGCCTGCCCTGCCACCACACTAGGGCGGAAACTCGGTAGTCTACTGTAGTAAGTTCCAGACTCATCCCTTAGTTACTCAAAGAAGTGTGAAGGAAACTGTTTGTTTATTTAATTATTTATTTTTATTGGAGGAAAACAAGATGAAGTGCTTATTTCAGTTTACGCAAGATAATGTAAATTGAGTATAAATCTGTAGTATAAACATAGTTTTTTTTTATTAAGGTGGAGCAGTGCTTCTTCTACACGTTTTTTTGGGGGGACACTGCCCCCAGAGTTCTCAGAGTGCCCCCCCCGAGAAGAGGGAATTTTCTTATTTTTTATATATAAATAAAACCCATCCCAAAGTTTGGAGCCCTTAAAAGTAGCAGTATGACAACCCCCCCCCCCAGAAGTCGGTCCTGGATCCGCCCCTGCCTGGTAATAATAAATGGAATAGTACGAGCAGTGTTTTTCCAAATACTAACTGTGCCTCCCGGAACATTTTTTCTGAAAGAAATACTGATGGTGAAGTAATCTTTTTAGGTACTTAGTTGAAAAGAACTTATGGAATGTATATAATTTTAAACAAATTTATGATATCATAAAATTTCACTTATCTATATAACGCTATAGAGTCAAAGTACATACAACTTTTTATTTTACAACATAAATTACCTAGGTAGAAAAGTTGAACCCTTTAGCGCACAGCTTTGCATATGTGTGAAGTCTACTTTGAAACTGTATTGCACCATGTAGTTTCTAGTTCGGACATAGAAAAACAGCTTTGCGTATCACCTAAGATGGCCCTTCACTAATGAAGTTTTGAATTTCCCACTAGATGTCATAGTAAGCCAGCGTTGGACTCTTTGTCTTACTTGTCGCACACGGAATTACGCCATATTGTCATTTTTGAGCTTTCTATGCTCATTTAGTTAGACAGCTTTGAACTGTTGACTTTTTCTGTGTTAGACGGAAGTGTAATGAGTACAAAGGTGCAAGTACGCTGACATTAATCGTGTTTTGTTGGTTGGATCTGGTTTTTAGTGGACTTTACACATGCCAACGCACAACTTTGTGTAGATTCCATATGCAAACACCATAAAATATCCCATAGACCCCATATTATTTGCATTATTTTTTTTTAAATCCCGTGTTTCCTACACCGAAACCACTCCAATTTTTTTTTTTTTAAAAAAAAGATCAGTCTGATCGGGAAAATGGTGCGTTAAAGGGTTAAAAAATAAAAACCCCTACCAAAATATCCCAGTTACGCCAATAGTGCCCTCTCTGAATGAATGAAGGTATGATATTTCAAAAACTCGCTACGGGCTAGGGTCATTACACTTGTAGTTTGATCAGATAGACTACAATAAAGAAAATGAAATTACATGAAATCTTTCACTTTACGTCACACGATTATGCCATGTAAGTTAAAGGTGACGTAATGTTTCACTAACTTTATTATAATTAGAGTAAATAATTATTCTACCAGTAATGAGATAAAGGTTGATGACCATTACCAGTACAGTCGTATAAGGGTTGCACATCTTTTTTATTGACATAATACTAGACAGTTGGTTAAAGTACATATAGTTTTTTAACTCAAAGGGTCAATTGCTCCTCTGCTCTCTCCAAATGATTTTCCTGACTATTACGCGCGATATTATTATGCAAATATCATTACGCATGAATACACGTGATATCATTGCAGAATATATTCCTATATTGATACCTTCGTCTGTCTTGATTTCCTCATTGTCTTAAATACGAGGGTGATTCAGAAAGTAATGCCTCCAAGTACTTTCCAAGTACTTTGCAATGCTTGGCTAATAGTACTGCAAACATTTTGCACTGTTTACCATTAATGCACTGATGTTTAAGCTATAGAATGTCCGTTGTTTCACCTTCTTATCTTTTCTCATTCCAGAGTAACGGAGTAACCCATGGCATCCAATGGCGACGTCTGGTTGAAACAATGGGTTGTCAGTGAATTTCTGACTGCGGAAGGTTGTGCGTCCAGGACCATTCATTGTCGGCGACGAGTCCGTGGTATACCAGGACCATTCATTCCGTGGTATACCATTACTACCGGAAAACGAATCGTCAGTCGATGGAGTACACCCACACATCCTCTCCTCCACCAAATAAATTCATCCATCTGTTGGCAAAGTATTTGTTGGCATTCTGCCTCATCCAACCTATACTGCGGATCTTGCGCCCTGCGACTTTTGGCTCTTCCAGAAACGTAGTGAACTAGACAATACCATTTTGCATGTGATACTTTTACCATAATTCACCTACCTGCTTTTGGTTTGCCACTATTTACAAAACCCGCAAAAAATGCTAAATCTATCTACAGTTGTAAATCGAAAGCAGATAGATACGTTACGATAACCGTATCACATTCAAAATGGTATTGTCTAGTTCACTATATTTCTGTTTTTCGAATATTTTTTATTTGTTTTGAATATATTACAGAAGAACTCTAAAATTAGCAGTAATTTAATTTCGCTGTAGTGAAAACTTTTAAGGGCCAATGCTACAGTTGTGACGCGGAGGTGGAAGCAGTAGTTTGGGAATGGTGTCGGCAGAAGCCACCACAATTCTTCACCGACGGCATGAAAAACTTTGTTTTCGCGTTGGCGCAATTGTGTTGCCCATAATGGGGAATAGGTTGAAAAATGACGTCACCATTTGTAACTGATATTGCAAGTTTTCCACTGATACCTGTATCGGTTTCATGCTCTCAAATTACAAATAAAGGTATCACCTTGGGAGCATTACTTTCTGAATCACCCTCGTAGGCTGATTCACTCCTTAATATACCTTTATTTTTTTTTCCTTCTTAGTGCAAAAGTTTTTACAAGCCATAAGAATGTAACAGGTTAAAATGAGTCTGCAGATCTGTCGCTTCTTCATCTTCCATAAATTAAACATAGAAAATATTTTGTGTGATTTATCTAGCTTTGTAATATCTCCGTTATTCTTTACCCCGTTCTCTCTATATTCGAGTGCAACAATCCGTGCTTTCCATTCTCTGTTGAGATTGGTATAAAAAAAAAAAAAAAATCTCCCTACCCTTCTATACTCGCAACGGATGCAGAGTCCGATATTGAGTGATGAGTTGCATGAAAAGCCGGCGAAGATAATTAGAGCACATCAGTCTAAAGGAGAAACTCCCCTTTCACACCCAGCATTGAACCGCAGACCATCAATTTTACGGGCGGGGGAAAAGAGCGATATATATACAGAGAAAGTGTGTGTGTGTTGTTTCCAGGAAGCAACGCAACTTTTCACTGTATAGTGAATGAGAAACAAAAAGAAAAAAAAAGAGAAAAGGAAAAATAAATAAAAAGAACAACACCATCAAGTTAGTGAGGTGAGTAGGCGGTGATTGGTCACCTAGCATGTGGTCGGCTGTTTGAATGGCCACGCCTGGCAGAGTAACCGCCTAATAATCATCATGCTAGCAGATCTTCTTTTTTTTTCTCCTTTCGTTCTTTAACAGAGTAATTTGATACATGTTTTAAACATTATTTTTGTCAGACCACAGAAGCAGTACCTGCTGCATACTAGTTCTTACTTAAAAAAAAAAAAAAAAAACTTACCTATACAATATTATTGTTTCAAGATATACTAACGCAATTGTTCTCAGCCGGACACGGTTCATAAATTTGCGATGGTTAGCCTACGTGAACAATTAAAAAAAGAAAAAAAACCCTCTTGTATTTGCTTCGTCTGAAAACCAGGTTATTATGGGTACTGACGTAATACTGTTGACACTAAATTTGTTGTGGCCTTCTGAATTTTCAAGGTTAAAAGGAAATATATTGACAAGCAAACGTTCTGAAGGAAAAACTGATATTTTCATTCTGTTCAATATATCAAAAAATAAGTGGTCAACCAAATTTTGGAAACTTGACTGGAATTGGTTTGGCAGAAAAAATGCATTTAACACTGTCATGTTCTAATTAAAACACAGGCATTTTAGATACAAGTTATGTTTCATTTGAATTGTGGTGAAGTGGGTTCTCCTCTAGTGTATGCTATGGTTAAACAGCACATAGGTTGACAATATTTTGAAAATTTTCCGAAAAATTCCCATGTTTCTAGTTTATTTAGTTATTACTTGGAGACCTTGTTTCTATTTAGGACACAAAAAGAAATAAGGGGATTACTTACTTTAAGCCACAAAAGTATCCTATAAGAAGTTAGATATTGATACCTCTAATGGAGTACCTATGGATTCTAATAGACATTGCATATACATTGCATTGCAGGACACTGTATACATTATTTATTAGTGATTGTGTCCATTTGTTCGTATAATTCACTAGTTTTACCCACGAAATGAGAAATTTCTAGTCTCGTCTCGAAATATTTTTAAATTCGAGACAAGACGAGAAACATGAAAAGTCCCGTCTCGTTCTCGAGACGAGATTAGAAATTTCTCTAGACTCGTGAGAAACACTGCTCCATCCAAGTCTTAAATTCAAATACTGAATTAGTGTTCCATAATTCATAGTTAAAAGAACTGGTAAAGTGATTGTACGAAAAGCAACATTTAAAGATACGCAAGTCATTTATACAATATACTCCAAGAATAAATATTGTTTAAATATTGTTGTATCGTCCCCTTCGTGGACTTTCTGTGACACGGAAGGATTCTGATAGATAAATTCTAGATGAAATTAAGAAAAAAAAATATCTGGACCTAAGTTTTGTACACAAATTTACAAAATGAGATAAAACGAGAAAACTTTTCCGAAAATCGAGTTAAGACGAGAAAGAAGTCTTCAAGAATCATTTTTTTTCTGTTTAACGTTCCACGTTTATATCCTTGAGACAAAGAGAGACGGATGATTAATCCTTATTCGGGCAACCGGGGCCTCCCAGGCCCAGTAGCTTAATTTTTCTCGAATTTCACAATAACCATACATATTTGGATGACATAAAATTCTGAATTATTCTACCCTTAGTCGAAGTTAAAATCATGATTAGTAAAGCTAATGAATTAAAAAAAAAAATACATTGAAAATTTTTTCCTGACGTAACCAGGCAACCGGGGTCTAAAAGGCCTCGTATAACTTTAAATCAATTCTTGTGAAATATAAGACCAAATGGTCACATAATTATATATTGAACACGTGGCTATTGTAATCTTTAGTCGGAACAGTTTGTGACAACAAGCATTGATTTTTGCGTGTTTCTGCACATAAAAAAAAAAAAAAAAAAAAAAAAAAATACTGGACCTGACAGGCCCCGGTTGCCCGTCTACGTTACAAAAATTACCTTGCCCGGATAAGGGTTAAGGCAAGTGAATGATGATGTAATAATCGGTGGAATGGGAATTTGGGAGGAAACGGGAGTACTTCATATAACCATACAAACATGATGTTGTCCACTACAAACTTACTTGGCACGAAATTGATCCAGTGATCCCACACGCCAGAGATAAGCACTCTACCAATGAGCCACCCTGCCCCTTCTCTTCGAGAATCAAGACGGACAAGGACAAGACTTCTGAAAAAATAAAAAAAAGAAAAAACGACTAAACGAGAAAACTGTATTTCTCGTCTCGTGGCTAACACCGTAACTGAGTAACCCAAACTATGTTACTGCTCGTACAAATAAACAAATGTCTTTACAAACTATTAATAATTTAGTCATCATCAATTTTGTATAGAACCGAATAAATTTGGAACATTGAAATTTTCAACATTTTCTTATACTGACCTTCCGTATGTTATGTCCAAGCATAGCATACAGTGACGAATCGAGCACGGGCCCAGGGGTCCTAGACAAGGGCGCCGATCCTGGGGAGCCGAAGGGGCCCTGCCCCCAAACTCATGTGGGACCCCTATTGTTTTTGCGTGTATACAATATTTGGCATAATTTGAGTGCAATTTGTCTTAAAATCTTTATATATATATATATATATATATATATATATATATATATATATATATATATATATATATATATATATATATATATATATATATATCTTCTGCATCTGAATGCCCTCCCCCCAAATTTACAGAAAAATCGGCGCCCTTGGCCTTAGACCCATCCAGTATTTTGGATGAGAAAAATAATTTAAGCTATTATTTATATATTTTTCGAAGTTTATAATAAACTCGTGATATACCTATCATAGTCTGAGTTCTGGCTGCACCCTCTCCAGTTTTTATCTTCTAGACCCGCCTCTGATAGCATACACTAGAGAAAAACCTATTTCGCTGCAATTCAAACGAAGTATAGCTCGTGCCCATACTTCAATTAGGATGTTAAGAGTTAGATGCGCTTTCCTGTTAAACTAAGTGCAGTCGAGTCACTCATATCAAACTTTGCGTTAGCACTTACTATGACATGAAAGAAGAAAAATGTTGTTATTTAATTTCTGACCACATCAGAAGATTTGCTTATTAGTTTCCTTGTAGCGATTTAGTTAACACGTGTTATATTTGGAAAGCGTAATCATGGATAAAAATCATAAGGTCATTTCTCCCGAGTTCGAAAGTCACATTTACTTGATTTCAACTTCACAAAGTGAGTACTCTAATAGCATTGTAGACTTTTAATAGCCTTACTCAAATCTTTAAGGCGGCCAAGTATGTTGGCTTGTCCTTGCACAAGTTTGCAGACCCAACCAAGGATATAGCAAACACCCTAAGGCCTGTGACAAACATCTTGGCATTTCAGCTAAACGAATTAAACGCAAGCTCTAGCGTGACGTTGCCAAGTGGTAAAGTGTTGTGGCTATGGGTAAGCAGACAAACTACAGCGCGATCAAGTGACAGGGTATAGACGTGGATGTGTGCAAAATAAACGTGGCAATACCGCTGCCCTCTCATTTGCTAGCAGCATTTAAAGCGAACTTGGAGCGCCGCCTTCAAATGCCAAGATGTTTGTCACGCCGTATAGTTTCTCAATCGCAAGTTTCTTTCAGACTTGACAATAATACATAATATAAGGCTAGGCTTAAAATTCCTTTAAGTTAACATACCTGTCAAACACAACTTAAAATTTACACTTGGCAAAGCCATACACAGAGAGAACCTCTAATCGTAAGACTAACACGCAAGTATTCTTGTTCAGCCTTCACTCTTACATCTGGTCTAAGCATACACAGGTTTATACATCAAAGCTATTGGGACTTGAAACATGACTTGAATTTACGTTTGGCAAAGCCACATACAGAGAGAATTTCTAAAGTCAAGTCTATCAAAGAAAATTAAGGGCAAACTTAGACTTACTACAGAAGTGCTTGCTTACTGGGTAATGTCGAAATGATGAAGTGAGCGTAAAATCCAGTCGAAATTCACGCTTACTCGTCCTCAACCTCACAAAGTGAGAGTATGCCGAAATGATGATGTAAGCGTGAGATTAAATTGAAAACCATGCCTAGTATACCTCAACCTCACACAATGAGCGTGATGTCGAAATGATCAAGTGAGGATGAGCAGCAGCGTACGCAGGAATTTATTTCGGGAGAGATCCAAACTCAATACGAGGGTATTTTATATTAAAATTCCTAAAATTGCCTCTAAAATTAAGGTAAATTTACACAAAACTCGAAATTTCGTTGGGTCCGGACCCCCATGACCCACCCCTTACGTACGTCCCTGAGGATGAGATAGAGTGAATGTGACATAGAAATGATGTAAGTATGAGGTTGAGCGAGCGTGTTGCCGAAATAATGTGAGCACAGGGGTAAAAGTGAGGGGAACGCGGGGATACGCCGTCCCCCCACCTCGAAAAAATGATATCGCTACCTACAGTCCTCCCACCTTTTCAGGTCCACTTTTACCCCTGTGTAGCATAATATCAGACTGGTGCTAATGTGAGCGTAAAGTTCAATGAAATTACTCCAAGGTGATCACCTTTGATCCTGGGAGAAAAGAACTGGCCATCCTATCGTTTTACTATAGTTTAGTGATTACACTAGCTACAAACTTTACATAAAATCAATCTCTTAACTTGAACAATTGCTTGGCGCTTTCAAAAAGTTATGCTAGATCCGACGATGACATCATACGTAAAGTATTAATGACACATGGAAATATTCATGTTTCCTTGCTATTCATATTTGGTAACTACAATAAGAGTAGAAAGAACATGTTGGCTCTGATCTTGACATCTTTTCTGTAGAATTTACCGCTCTGTTTTCAGAGGATTTGTTTCCACGTTTGATGTTACAGAAAGAAATGCTTTTCTAATAGCATATTTAATGACCTTTGTAATGTTATCTACATAATTCTGTCATTTTCTCACGAAGAGCTCATATATAAGATTTGGCTATTAACATTTCTTTGATAGTTCGGTTATTTAGATCTTTTCCGTTTTGGTAGCGGGATCTATTCGTTTTAATTTAAAGGACAATGCATTTGGAGCATCCTTTCCTTGACACTTGGAAGTGTTCAAATGTAATTTGTGGTATGCTGGACAGTCCATATATGGCGAGCTAAGACCTCAACATCAGAAGTGATAGACACCGCTCGTGATAAGAAAGAAACGACCAAAGAGAAGAGAGAGAGAAGGAGGGGATCAGCTTCTGTTATTTTTTCTTACACTTGAAGACATTCTTTCCTCATCCTGACGTTAAGTACCTCGTGGTCTGTTGTCATGGAAACCTACTTTGAGAGATCTCTCACGGTACCAGTGTTGCCAAATCTGTCAAATCTAAAATGTAATCGCGGTTGATAGATAAATAAAAGATACTTTGACTTTATTCGTCGATATTTACAATGTTAATATTTGTTCATTGTAAAAGACATAAAAAATTCTCCATGAAGCACGATTGTTCAGTGACATGTGCCTCCCCTATGCGGTGAAGAGGCCGAGATTGGATTCGCGCCATGGGCCTCGGTGGCTCTGTGGTAGAGCGTTCTCCTCTGGTGTATGGGGTCCTTGATTCGATTCCAGCTCACACCAAGTGAAATTTGTGGTGGACACACCGTGTGTGGAGGTTTTCTTGGGATTCTCTTGTTTCCTCCCACTTTCTTCATTCCACCATTTCTAGCCTAGCCGGCATAACCGTGGAACGTAAAGCTTAAAGATTTCAATTTATTTATTTATTTATTTATTCGCGCCAGGGTGAATTCCTTACCCTATTTATAATTATCTCCGGGAACACAGCTTTAGAGAAAGGATCCCTAATTTGATCATGAACTAGCGTACAGAGTTCTAAATTTTCTTCTGCTATTTTCATGCTATTCTCCGTTGAGGCAAGTGACCTGCTAATAATGGCAGAATACATATAATGATGATGATGATCTACGAATTCTTTCATAATAGTAATTGTCTTGAATAACAACTGTATTCTTGAAATTACAGAATATTAACGTGGAACGTAAAATTAAAAAAAAAAAAAAAATCAAGCTTTTATTCATCGGTCTGGATAGTCATATAATCTCTAACTAATCAACTAACTCTATAGTATAAGGAACCATTGACTTCTGTCCTCAGCCAACTAGACCCAGCTTCTACTTTGTATTCCTATTTCTCGGAGATCCAACTTAATATTGTCTATTTGCGTTTAGGTCTTCCTAATGGTCATTTTCTGGTTGGATTTCCAGTTAAAATTTTGAGAGTGTTTCTACTTTCTTCCATTTTGGCTACAGGATCTTCCCTTCTAAGCCTTCACGACTTAATGAGGTATAAGTAATGGAGTTTCTTGTTTAGGGATGGCCATTTCCGGAAAAAGAGTTTTCCGGTTTCCGGAAATCACATTTTCCGTTTTCCGTTTTTCCGGAAAATGTTCCATCTTCCGATTTTCCGGAAATTTTTCCGTCTTCCGCTTTTCCAGAAAATTTTCCGTCTTCCGCTTTTCCGGAAAATTTTCCGTCTTCCGTTTTACCAGAAAATTTTCCGTCTTCCGTTTTCCGGAAAATTTTCCATCTTCCGTTTTCAATTTTTCAGTTTCCGAAAAAAAAATATTTTCCGTTTCCGTTTTTCCGGAAAATGTGGCCATCCCTATTCTTGTTATGAAGTTTCTGCCTTCCTCATTTGCCCTTCCTCTCCCAAATATTTAACCCAGGATTTCAATTTCAAATACTTTCAATCTAAGTTTCTACTCAAAATAAGCGACCATGTTTCGCAACCATATGGTACAACGGGTATAATTATAGTTCTATATACCTATATATTTTAAGCTTAAAATTGTTCGTCGAAAGAATTTGGACTGAATAGCAACACGAATTCCCTGCTTTTAGTCGAAATTTAACTTCTTTAACCATATATTTGTGGTCTGTTAATGCTGACCCTAGATAATTGATTATAGCTAACCCCTTTGTCGAAAGTATTGTTTGATATTTTAATGTATCCTTTACAGTATTATGGTTACCATTATCCAGAAAATCTTTGTATGTGGAACAAGATTAAAACTGAAAAATAGTTCCCTGTGAAATAACAATTTTACTCACAAACCATTATGAAAACATAAATAATAGTGTCGAAATGTAGGTGAAGGAGGAGCTGAAATGTTGAGTTGATTTTAACGCCCCTTTCAGCAGCGAAGTTATATGAGATAAGGCCTATACTGATTAACGTGGAATCCGAACCACATGAGCTCCCGCCGGGGATCGAACCCGGGTCTCCCATGTCCAAGGCGCGTACATTAACTACAAATCACCTCTGTATCTGTAGTAGGAAATTGCCTTTCTTCACTATTATGTGCAAATCCATACTCCTTCAATGTGCCTCTTCGTAGCGCAGTGACTTACACGTATGCGTGGTTTCAAGTTTGTTTCCCGCTGGAGATTGAACCAAGGATTCTAGGAAATGAAATTAACTCCTTTATTTATCGTCACATTGCTATGGCTTTTAGGCTAAAGGAGATGAATAAGTAGTGGAGGTGAATGATTCTGAAAGAATTGGTGGAATGGGAATGTGGATGCCAACAAAACCCACGGGCACGGTGTTGTTCACATAAACTGACATGACCTCGAAATGGACCTTGGGTTCCTCGTACCAGTGGTGGACATCATTTTTTTTTTTTTTTTTTTGGTCCACGCATTAGAGGTGAAGAAATCTATCATTACTTTTCTTAAATTCGCCCCAACTGAGACGCTTGCCGCTTAATTGTTTATTATTACATCTCAATTCTAAAATCTACATAAGCTAATATGACAGGGACAGTAACACAGGAACTTCAAGGATAGTTAAAAGCACCCATGCTCTTCAGAGTGACTCAAACACCAGACAGATTTTGCCTCACGATCCTCAGTTTAACGTCTCAAATTCAGTGTTTGTGGTTTGAGGGAAATTTCCCTTAACAAGACAAATGTCGTAGGTAAGTTTAGCAAAAAGGGAACTTTTCGATAAAACGTGAAAATCCACGGAACTGACTGATTTAGCAATATAAATCTTAAAAAAAAATATATATATATATTTGTTTTTCAGAAATAAACCAATAAAATAGCAATAGTTTTGTGTGTGTGTGTGTGTTCAGGGCCGTGCCGTAGGGGGACGGAAAATTCGGCAGAAAAAAGGAAAAAAAGATCGGAAAAATTGCTTGGAATATATGTATATGGGCGCCGTCGTATACTCTAGCCCCGGGCGCTCATTTTCCACGGTACGGCCCTGTGTGTGTTCAAAGTAGCATAATTTGCACCCATTGTTAGCTGGATGCATTTGTGTATATATTTTTTTTTTTGTAAAAAGAAGAAAAATGAAAGAAAAGTAAAAATGATAGAAGCGAAAAGCGAATAAATAAAACAAACGTAGTTGGCACGTCCTTTAATATAGCTAAATTAATGTTATCACGTAACTTCTATCATAATAATTCGACACTCAACGAACTAGGGGAAAATTTGTTAAGAGTCTTCATCCCGGCGAAATTAAAATACCGCTAATTTTACAGTAATTATGTGATATCTTCAAATAGATAAAAAGATAATCGAAATGTGGAACAAGAGCGCCCTAGACAATATTATTTTGCATGAGGTATCGTTATCACAAGTCATCTAGTGGCTTTCCGTTTTCAGCTGTTTAGAAACGCGAAAATAAATGCCGATTTTCAAAATGGCTCGAAATCGAAAGCAGATAAGTGAGTCGTGATAACGGTTTCTCATGTAAAATAATATTGTCTAGGGCGCTCTTGTTCCACATTTCGATTATCTTTTTATCTATTTGAAGATATTACATAATTACTGTAAAATTAACGGTATTTTAATTTCACCGGGATGAAGACTCTTAAGAAATGAAAAAAAATGTTAAGAAAGCCTAAAGGTCACTCAACCACACCACATCACAACAGAACTACTGAACTGCACTGAGAAAAAAATGTATATGTCATACCTAAAATCATATGTTACATTTGTAAATCCTGTAATTTTTGGACTTAACGTACAGCAAACGTATTACTGAAAACGCATGTTTTATAATACTTTCTATATAAGTGTTCCATCTGTACGTACTTTCCGTATGAAACAATATAGTCGGTCAGGATCTCACATACACATGGACGTATATAACATATAGGTGACGAAAGTAACATAAGTATATGCATGTGATATACGGAAAACTGTTAGATGTCAGACATCCTGCAACAGCATGATGTAACATCTAAGGGCAGTGCGTATGTAGCATACGGATAACGTATACTCCGTACTGATTTCTGTAGTAAGCAAGAGGATTCCGTATATTTGTACAATATACCGCTGTCCGGAGAACAGATTTTTCTCAGTGTTTTTTGTCCCATAAATTTAATGTAATTTGATGTGTCTGAGCAGGGGGGACAGATTGTTTGCAACCATGTCAACAAGCTCCGCTAGAATAAAAATGTTTCTTTCACACAAATCCACTATTATGTATGTGTGAGTAGCTAAATCCGAGAAGTTAGACTTCTCGAGTCTCTGACCTGGCTTCGTGGTCAATATAGTAGATCCTAATCTTCTGAGTAAGAGGTCGAGTTTAAGTGAGGTCCACTGAGATCGGTGACCGAAAAATCCATTGAAATCTGTGAATACCATGCCATGACCAGCGAGCGCTAGGTCTACCAGAAGATTGATGAAAGATGAGGTCCATTGAGTTTCTTATGGGCGAAGACGAGTAAAGTGCAACGTAAATAGGACAACTAAAATGAGAACTATAAATGTTTTTAAGAACATTGTGGTAATGAGAAAAGAAATTTAGAAGAGAAACAAGAAAGGAAAAGCTCATTTTGTCGTGAAGCATAATAGATTTGGCAAAAATTTGTTAGAAGCAGCAGAAGTCTTAAGAACGTTATCGATGTTCTCAATGTAGTGAATAGAAGCAATTTCCCTCTCTATCTTTTTCCGGCGTTTGCCCACATCTCTCTTGCGTAATGTGTTTCCTTGTGGCTGGAAATTTCCGTCGGAAACTCTGCCGTTTCCTTCGGGTTTTGATCTCGTTGAGAACCTCGTTACACGTCGTTACCTTTAACGGCGTTTTCTTTCTTCTTTTTTCTCTTTGTCGTTTTTTCTTCTTTTCCCTTTCCTGTTTCTTATTTTGTTTTTATTTCTGTTTCCTTGCCCATTGCTTTCTCTTCCTCTTTCTGCACTACCTACCTATGCTTCATTTTCTCTTCTTACTTTACTTTCGCCTCCTTTTTATTTATCCTCCTCCCTCCCATTCTATCGCACTTCTCTACTTTCTCGACATCATTGACCATGATGTTGGTTCATATATTCTTTCTCAGGGTTTCCAGCTTCATGGATAATGTTACTAATTTCATCAAGAGCACATAAGCACACAAAAAGAGATCAATTAAATAGCTTCAATTTTCTCCGAATATTACTGCAATGTATCATGCGAATTATTTAATGTCTTTGTCTATCTTGTGAGTTTGAGTTTATGTTATGTAGACCTACTTTTATACAATATCGAGGTTATAAAGGACGAGACGTACGACTAACAATCACGAGCGAGACTTAAATCCGGTTTCGTTATCGGATAGATAGACAATCATGCAAGAGCAACCTTCATAATGTAGGCATTCCCCACCCCATTATTTCTTCTCCAATAAAGCTGGATAGGCGTAACTAGAAGAGAGATACGAGTGACCCTTCCTAGAACATCGTTGTCTCCCTAGAATATTGTTGGACGACGAGCCATTAAGAATATTTTGAGACACAAGATAATGGAGATCATTTAACCTTAAAACACAGTTCAACAACGAATTCAGCCTAATCTCTGTCACGTACTTGAAGATGCTATAGTTGTGATCTCTGATTAGACTAGTTGTGATTTCTGATGACTGTGAAATAAGTTTTTCACCTATGCAGTGCATTAAAACATGGCTAAGAACTACATTAATCAAAGACAGTTTTCTTTTTAACTTAACTCTGCTCAACATTGAGAATAGTATCGTTAAGCACGATATACTTGCGAAACTGATAGGTCTACTTGTATTTTCTGCAAAAATCAAGTGGCGGATCCACAGGGGGGCAATCGAGGCGATCGCCCCCGTACAAGAGCAAACATTCTTATTTTATATATATAAAAAAATCCATCCCACAGTTTGGAGCTGTTGAAAGTAGCTCTAAGTAGCAGTATTACAACCCCCCCAACCAGAAGTCTGCCCTGGATCCGCCCCTACAAAAATCGGAGGTGAAGCTGATCCAAGTAGAAAATGAAAAGATTTTTATGTAAAACAACTACATTGTCTTCCCGTTTTGTAAAAAAAGATTTATCAAAATATGTAGCCAACTGCAATGTAAATCATTATATTAATATTTAAAATTGTTAAATTACAAGCTACTACATTTAGATCTATTCGTGTTGCTTAGAAATGAAACAATAAACAGACTGATTTTGATGCGGTTAAGATTACGAATATATTTGCTTTCGCTCAGAGTTTGTGGTGTACAACATCACGTCCATGGATTTTCTAGGGATACATCTGTTTCCTCCCACCAATTCGTCCATCATAATCATCATTCACTTGCCTTAATCGTCTGTCTCCCTCAGCCCAAACGGCATAATCGTGGGACGTTAAACTGAAAGATTTCATTTCATTTTCGCTCAGTATTATAACAGTAAGTTGTGTTTAAAATCGACACATATAAATTATGGGGTTTTGTATGGTTATTAACTTAATATCGGTAGATCATAGAAGTAAACAAGTAAACTTTAAACAAATTTCTGATATATTAAAGCTAATAGCCTTCATAAAAATGAAACTGATCTTTTGTGGGATGGCATCACGGGAAAATGGTTGAACTGGATTTTTTTTTTTTTTTTTTTTTTTTACAATTTTACTACGATTATAAGGCGTATCCTACGGGGGTAAAGAGGGTTCGAAATTTATGCGAAATTTATCTTACAAGCCCATCAAGTTATTAAAAGACAAAATCGTATATATAAACTCCTCATTAAAAAATAAACGGACACGTGTAACAGAGTTTTTTGAACATTCCTATTTCGTGTCGCCACGTTTTGCCTAATCCTTGTTTCGCCTAACCAATTATCTGACACTTTTATGACAGATAAATGATAAGATTTCAGTCCGCCATTTTAGGCGAAAAAAGGATCCTCGTTTGGCCTAATTCTCTTTACGCCTAAAATGGCGGACAATAAAAAAATCACGGAAATTCAAGTAGAGGGAAATTACAGAAGAAAATTTCCTAGAAAGAAATGCAATTTTTTTTTTATTAATATTGATATTATATTAACCCGTGGTCAATATTTCAAAGCAGTTAGGACTAGCAAAACTCCTTTATGTAATTATCATGTCCGTATATATAATGTGTGTGTTGTGTATCTGTATGAGAGAGAGACCGCCCGGGAGAAAAATAGATCACTACTATGCAATAAGGATGTTAGATTCACTATTATATACACCAGTTAAATTTGATTGTATCATGCGTGTCTTCAACTCCGGATTATCCTTAACTAGTATCATTAAAATTTGTTCAATTTTTACATCATCTCCGAGACGTAACATGCTATGGACGTTCCGGTAGTATGTCAAACGAGTGAAATTTGAATTCAAAAGTTATAATTTCACCAATGCAAATAAAAAAAAAACTAGTTGATTAAGTGCTTTGAGAAAATTCAAGTTGCATTTTATTGGGACGACAAAACTATAAATAAAGCAGAGACGTACAAAAAATTGCTAGAGTATAAAGAATACTTTTGTTTATCTTGAGCTTCTTTCAGATGTGTTCTTGCACATCTGACCTTAATGTACTTCAGAATATTTTGCAATAAAAAATACAAATGTTGAAAGGAGTGGAAGAGCTTTGTAGTCATTTCCTGCATTCGAATTTCTAAGATTTGAGCAAATACTGTACTGGGAAACATTCCAGTATCATGTGAAATTCACTTGCTACAAAAAAAAAAAAAAAAAAAAAAAAAAAAAAAAAAAAACTATAACGGAACATCATATGACAAAATAATTACACAAATAGCAGATATGTTTGAATCGAATGAAATACCATGTTCAAGTGCATGTATATTTGTCATCATGCGAAACGTTTCAGAACTACTAGCAAACTTCTACTCTTAGTATAGCCTATATATAACATTATTTCTTTCTGTAATCCTAAGTTATATACTCTGTCACTAAGCCAACTTTAAATACAGAAACAACAGCTAGAATACATTTTTGAGAAAATCATACGATGAAATTTACGATTTTACGATTTTACACACACTTTACGATTTTAAAAACATTTTTTCACTAATTTGCTTGTAACTTCTAACTATATTTTGTTCTTCTTCTTCTATAGTTACAAAATTCTAAATTTTCTAAAGTGTATGATAGGAATACTAAAGCATTCAGTGCATTTCACATGTTGAAGTACAAGAATTAATAATTTTGTATCTAAAATGGTTAATAGAAGAAACAATTTTCAAAATTAACTTACATACTTCAATTTAATAAAATACAAATAAGTATAATGCCATCTTATGTCCTCTCTTAGTATAAATAATCTCTGACAGTCTCTGGTCTTCTTCACCGGGATACTAAAAGAGATGTCAGAGTTTATTCATTTTTCTGAAACTTAACAAGACCAAAATTGGTACGTTCTAAGTAAGATAAAGAGCTTATTTTCTAAAAAGCTTTGATAATTTCTCCAATATTTTGTAATGAAACAAATTCGATTTAATATTTCTCCATATTTTATTTTATTAAAACATTATTTAAATAAAATTCTGTTCCTAAAATGTTTCTTATTTATTTATTTATCGATACAATAGGCATTACAGTGCCCAATTACAGTGTCTACATATAATCCATAATTTTAAATTGCAATGATACTAACATATGAATTAAAATAATACATTTTTCTTGAATACTTTCTTTCTTTCTTTTTCTTTTCTTTCCTTTTTCTTTTTTTTTTTATGAAATACTCAGTATTGTTCTTTTGAACGACTTTTCAGATCTATTAAATATATCTACATCTTTATAACCCATGCTGATTTATTGTATGTAGCACGAATTCTCCATATGTAGGTGACATATGCAGTGCATTTGTTTGTGCCTTCTTGCAGTAGAACAGGTCACTATTTCCTTTGTGTGTTTTAAGGGATGGAACCTGAATCATTATCTTTGCAATTATGTCTGTACAGTCTTTTTTTTTTTTTTTTTTTTTGTTGTTGTTGTTCAAAAGTCTGTGTAAGAAAAGGAGGTCGTTCACTGTTCGTCTTTGTTCAAGTATCTGAAGTGTAAAGTTATTAAGTATACTATCACATAGTTCATATTTTGGACAAAATCCTGTCACTTTGTATGTAAGAAAACGTATGAATTTGCTTTGTATCTGCTCTTTTTTTTTTTTTTTTTTTCGACTAGAGGTGTTTCAATAAGTGAGGTATATTCAAATTTGGCTCATACGTAAGAAAAGTAAAGCGTTTTCAAGTTAATTCATAAATTCTTTGGTTGTTCTGATAAGAAACCCAAGATTTCTATATGCATCCTTGGTAATATTTATCACATGAATATTTTTTTTTTTCGAATGTCACACCTAAATCTTTAATTGTATCTATTTTTCTAATTTATTCCGTTGATCGAATAAGTGAAGTCACACGTTTTTTTTTTTTTTTTTCACGTCTACTGCATGTCATGATTTTACACATTAATATTTACTGCAAGTCTATTGCTAGTACACCATTTTAGTATATTGATTAGATCTTGTTGCAAAAGTAGATGTCATCTATAGATTTCACATCTATGAATATTATCAAATCGTCTGTAAAGAGTATTTTACAGGTTAATCTTCAAGAATTCTTGAAAAACATCTGATATCTTCTAACTTAGTGCAGGGCACCAGATGTTTTTTTTTTTAACTATGTTTTGACGTAAGATGTTACATCTTTTTTTTCGATTTCTCACATAGTTTCAATTCATTTAAGAGTCTTCATCTCGGCGAAATTAAAATACCGCTCATTTTACAGTAATTATGTGATATCTTCAAATAGATAAAAGATAATCGAAATGTGGAACAAGAGCTCCCTATACAATATTATTTTACATAAGAAACCGTTATCACGACTCACTTATCTGCTTTCGATTTCGAGCCATTTTGAAAATCGGCATTTATTTTCGCGTTTCTAAACAGCTGAAAACGGAAAGCCACTAGGTGACTTGTGATAACGGTATCTCACGCAAAATAATATTGTCTAGGGCGCTCTTGTTCCATATTTCAATTATCTTTTTATCTATTTGAAGATATCACATAAGTACTGAAAAATTAGCGGTATTTTAATTTCACCGGGATGAAGACTCTTAAAGACCTATAGGTTGTAAAGGGACATTTGAGAAAAGAATGAAAAGTACAATAACAAAAGTTTCTGAATACTTTGTTTAACCACTACATATTTTGCTACTTTGTTCTTTTCTACCATAAATTCATGCACAGAATTCTTCTCCAGGGTGGTCTTACAAGTAAACCTTACGTTTGGGTGAATCGAGTTGCTGACTGAGACACATATGATAAAGTAGTACTAAATGTGGTCAGTATTTCAGTGAAGTTGTAGGTGCGAAGCTCCAGGCGTTTAGGAGATACAGCTACCAGAACATCACATGGAAGTACAGAATAGTCTTCATACAGTTGGAGGTAAAAGCTCTGTAAGACCTCTTGTAACGACAAAAGGTGAATAACAAATATGTGAGTACATATTAGGACTAGGGGAAAGTCATATAGTAAGGGTATATCAGACGGCGGCCATCTTGAAATCCACCATTTTGAATTAAGATTAAGTTTTTAAAATAGGAATAGGGTCTATATGATACATGATTTAAGGCGCAAATTTAATCAGAAGAACAATGGTGACATTAATTTTGATTTACGCGCAATTGGTAAAAAGTTACAGGGAAATTAAAAATTGTTGCAGCATATGTATTAGTCCTTTATCCCACCTTGTAAAGTTTGTGTTAATGATAATAATTAAATAAAAAGCAGGTGGATAAATATTAGGTCTATTGTAAGAGTTGCCTTGATGGCAGCCATGTTCAAATCCGCCATTATTCAGACAAAAGTTTTTAACAAAACGCATAACATTGACACCTTATTAATAGCAAATTTTACCATAAATCCAATGGTATAACCGTTTTTACTTTATCATTAAATGGGAATAGAGTAATGGAATAGATGACTTCGGGCTAGAAGTTAATCGGAAATACAATGGTGGCATTACAATGTTAGTTGTTTGATGCTGTACTTGCACGCCATTTCGTTGTTTTTCTTGTATCCTGTTCACATCTATTTCTCGCTCGCTCTTGTCCTCACTGTACTATTGCTCTCCTTGTCTGTGCCACGCACACACGACAACATCTCTCTTGTTTGTGGTTATGCTTTTTTTGTGTGTGTGTGTGTGTGAAAGGGTAAGATTAATGCTTGTGTGGGTTAGGGAATGGTTTTATAATAATGTCATTTGGTTTTGGCTTGTTGTTGATATTCTGTACCTGTTTAACCCGTAAGTGCTCGCGTGGAGGTCTATTCCATTACTCTATTCCCATTTAATTTTGTGCTGGTTAATGGTAAAGCAAAAATGGTTATACCGTTGGATTTATGGTAAAATTTGCTATTAATAAGGTGTCAATGTTATGCGTTTTGTTTAAAACTTTTGTCTGATTCAAAATGGCGGATTTGAACATGGCTGCCATCAAGGCAACTCTTACAATAGACCTAATATTTATCCACCTGCTTTTTATTTAATTATTATCATTAACACAAACTTTACCAGGTGGGGTAAAGGACTAATACATATGCTGCAACAATTTTTAATTTCCCTGTAACTTTTTACCAATTGCGCGTAAATCAAAATTAACGTCACCATTGTTCTTCTGATTAAATTTGGGCCTTAAATCATGTATCACATGACCCTATTCCTATTTTAAAAACTTAAACTTAATTCAAAATGGCGGATTTCAAGATGGCCGCCGTCTGGTATACCCTTCCTATATGACTTTCCCCTAGTCCTAATATGTACTCACATATTTGTTATTCACCTTTTGTCGTTACAAGAGGTCTTACAGAGCTTTTACCTCCAACTGTATGAAGACTATTCTGTACTTCCATGTGATGTTCTGGTAGCTGTATCTCCTAAACGCCTGGAGCTTCGCACCTACAACTTCACTGAAATACTGACCACATTTAGTACTACTTTATCATATGTGTCTCAGTCAGCAACTCGATTCACCCAAACGTAAGGTTTACTTGTTAGTTGCGGCGATTCCACAAAACAAACTGCGTGACAGTTTGTATTGCAATGTCGCATGACCTTTCCACCCCTTGCCCTCCACCCCTAAGGAACGGCATTCTTTTTCCACGATATATAGTGTCTAGGGTGGTAGTTCTCCCATAAAGAATTTTTCCTGTTCTTTTTTACGTATCCTTTCTGTGGCTATCATTTTGCTGGACACTTTAGCACACTTTAAACCGCTTCTCATTCCCTTCCCACTATAACTTCTGGGTATTCCTCTCCCTCATTCACTATACACTGACTACCCAGTTACATCTAAAAAGAATAGCCATATAGTTTTACCACACAAGTTGGATTTTGTCATGCATACAATGTCTGTGAAACTGCATATTTATAGTCTTATAGTGAAGAAGATAAATGTATGAGAGCAGGCATATATGATGACACCAAACGATAACATTCTGAGAAATGACAAATATTTATTTTCGTCTCCTTTCATTCTTCCTTTCTTTAAGAAGAAGAAAAACAGAAACCTCAAGAGTTGCATTAATACCTTCAAAGATTATACAGTAGAAAGTTATATAATTTTATATTTGTGTGAGATATGACGTAATACGCCAAGAAAATTAATGTATACAAACATATGAGTTGCAAAGAATTCTGTGAATTGTGTGTAGCAAAGTTGCACTGGGATGATGCAAATATTGACTTTTTGTTATTGCAAACAATTCAGTGAATTCTGTGGCAAATCTATGCTGGAAAGATGCAAATATTGATTTTAGAAAAAGGAAAGGAAAGGAAAGAAAAATATAAAATACAGTGCATAGAAACTAGTAATTAGGCACCTAAGCAAAAACTTGATATTCGATTTTCACTATTTTTCATGATACAGAATACAAAATTGAGGACAGAAAGGGAAACTTTTTTTTTTCCGCACTATCATTGTGCGGAGTCTGCTTAATAGAGTTCAAACTACTCCTGCCTAGTTATATTACGAAGAATAGGAACTGCACGTAAGTTGTAATGCTAAATGTACAAGATTGTTTATGCAGGAGTACCCATTCTCCTCGTGATCCAAGAGGCGAATTTCCTAAAATTTTCTGTCAGTCTTTTCCAAAACCAATATCACTTCATATAGGTACCTACTCAATGGTTCTGATTTCTTATACCTTGATTATGAGTCTCAATATTTCGACACCATATTGAAGGTCTTGAATAACAACTAGAGTCCATTATCTTGCTTAATAACATTTTATAATCTAAACTAAAGTCAACCGTCTGACTCAAAGGACCTAAGCAGATCAATCGGAAATTTAAATTGAATTAGCACATCACAGGTCTCGTGATTGTTGATGCTATCTTTCTTGACCAAAGCCCGTCGCTTTTATCCTCAAGTAACTGTACTCCAAATTGTACTCATGAGCCTGGGTAAAACGACGTTATTTCCAACACTATCTGCTCTTTCCAATAATCCAACCGAATACCGCACTGGATGGATTGAAACTGCTTACCTTCGCTAAACTCACGAGAAGGTACAGAACAAATGTTGGCAAGTGTCTGTTATTTAAATAGTTTACTATTGCAAAACTCTCATTTTTTCCCCTTGCTTATTAATAAAACACAGTGAAACCTCTGAATATCGGACACCAGTGGGACATGATTATTTCTCCGTAAATGAAGGATGTCCATTACAGAGAGGTTTCATGAATTTAGATTATTCACATCTCATGTGTTAAATTGTGTGCAGCAGGATCTATACAGTAAGTACATTAGTTATAAATGTAAATGTAGGCTACTCTCAAAATACTGCATTCAATGGGAGAAATTTTTGAGGGAAATAGTGGGAAAGTGTGTATAAAGAAACAAAACTATCCTTGGCGTGTGTATTCATATAGGGAAAATTTTTATGTGATCATTTTCTTCTCAAGTACAAATCATACCGCTATAAGAGTTACGCTTACAGACTATATAGTATTAATATTAAAAGTAACTCAATGAGAACATGTATTATTACTATTAAATACTGAAATGTAGATAATGTACTAACTAATCAAGATGGATTATAAATTTCTTGGTGAAAAGTCTGCAATAGCTGTCGGCCGTATAATCTTGCGGACAATAGCTTCTGATCAGAATTTACATGTACTGTATTTGTTCGATCAGTTGAAAGGGCGGCCATTTGAAGATTCATTTCCAGATTTGTAGAATGTATTTTGCTGTGGTAAATAAGCATGAGCTGAGAATAATTACTGCCGGTGTTAATTATGGAGAGGTTTTACTAAAACAGTTTGGGTTAGAGAAGGCTCTCCGTATCCGTAAAAGAGAGATTTCTCTTCCGTAATAGTATACATTTATTTATTTATTTATTTTTGCTTGGAGAATAAAGTTTGCCCGTAATAAGAAGCTGTTCGCTGTTGAGAGGTGTCCATTAAGGGAGGTTTCACAATAACTCATCAGGCTTGTCAACTATACGATAATTTAACCCTTAATGATACGTATATACGATAATACCCTTGAGAGGAATATACGATAATTTTAGAACGCACACTTCTTTGCAGTTTTTGGATGTGCAAATAAATTGTAGATGTGTATTAATCATAAAGCACACACGCATTTGAGGCTTTTAACAGTCATTCCCGTTAAATTAAATCAATAATGATTTGATAATTAGCAAATGGGAACCCTTCATCCATTCTTTAAATTGAATTACGTTTACAAGGAGGTGGAAATATTGTTGTTGTTTACAGTATTGTTTATAAGGATTTAAAAAATGGTGAGGACAGTGAGTCGATTTGGAGCTCGAAACGGAAGATTACTAAATGTTTATTATATATTATTGCTATTATTAGCAGGCTAATATTATACTTGTTTTTAAAATTATCACGTGCTAAACGAATATATCGTCCCTCACTCCCTCTCGAGACAAAAGGGTGTATCTCATTTCCTTAACTATTCTAGGAGACAAATTTAAACATTTTCTCATTATTTATTCTATCATCTTCTTTTAAAATTTAGTTTGATTTCCTTCGTCTCGAGTATATAACTTACAAATTAAAATTATTTTTTTTTTTAACAGAACACGATAGAATAAATTATTATAAAATTTTAAAACTTGTATCCTGGAAAAGTTAAAGAAAATAAGATACGCCCCTTTCGTCTCGAGAGGGACAATATGATAATTTTAAAGACGAAAACCAACAATTTTGTTGTTCTGAGGTTGGCAACTCTTATGTAAGCAGAAAAAGGGGAGAGAAGCGTAATGAATATCCCTTAGGAAATTGCATTAAAAAAAAAAAACATGTATCAGCTTATTACGTCACTGTTAGAAGTACATGTATTACCGTTACGATAAGACAAACACCAGTAGCTATATAAGTACAATCATAAATAAATAAATAAATAGTCTGGTCCAGCAAAGTAAAATCTATTCATTATTGCTGGTAATGAGCGACATATTTTTTGTTGTCATATAATTCATTTTCCTAGAATTTAGTAGCGTACCCAGGAATGTATTTCGGGGGGAGAGGGTCCAAACTAAATATGAAGGTATTTTATATTAAAATTCCTAAAATTGCCAATAAAATTAGGCTAAGTTTACACACAAGTCGAACTTTCGTGGGGGGGGGGGTCCGGATCCCCAGGACCCACTCCCTGCGTCAGTCCTGCCTGGAATTTTTCGAAAACTACGCATGAGAATTTGTCCTCAGATATATCATTTTCTACAGCTCAATGTGATTTATCGCTTTGATAAAGTTCAAACGTTAATGATAAGTTTACGCTACATCTCAAAATTTCGATAACTGTCATTCTGCTAGTATTATAGTTAAGATAACAGTAGGTTTCAGTATCTGTTTGATCTTATTAGTGACGTGGTCATCGTAAAGCGTCAATTTATAGTTCTACAAAAAAAGATTTGTCGTTTTATTAAAAAAAATGTTTTAAAAAAATGCGCATGAAGATTTGTACTGACTCATATTGTTTTGCTCAGTTCAGTAAAAACCATCAGTTCTTTTCGTTAAGAGGCCTCATCCCAGTAAAATTAAAATACAGCTAATTTTACAGTAATTGTGTGATATCTTCAAACAGATAAAAGATAATTGAAATGTGGAACAAGAGCGCCCTAGACAATATTATTTTGCGTGAGGTACCGTTATAACAAGTCACCTAGTGGCTTTCCGTTTTCAGCCGTTTAGAAACGCGAAAATAAATGCCTATTTTCAAAATGGCTCGAAATCAAAAGCAGATAAGTGAGTCGTGATAACGGTATCCCATGTAAAATGATATCGTCTAGGGCGCACTTGTTCCACATTTCGATTATCTTTTATCTATTTGAAGATATCACTTAATTACTGTAAAATTATTTTAATTTCGTCGGGATGAGGCCTCTTAAATGCAAGTAATAAACTTTATATCAAATCCCAAGTAATCCTAAGCTAGAATTTGCAGACGGAAAGAATTGAATCGAGTTTTATTTTCGGTTTACCAGCATCAGTTTCAAACTCTCTTGTATTTTCTCTACCCTAGGAGACAGACACCCAAGCTACACTCAGGGAGGGTAAAAATCCGGAGACACGATACAAGGAAGAAAGAAAGAAAAAAATGGATGCTAAACGAAAGAATAGAATACATAAAAAAAGTTACCCTTACTGAACACAGTTCGCCCCCCTCTGCCACCGTCAAAACGGACATGACTATCATTAATCACGACACCACGCACGCACCACACACCTGAACCGTGTCAAGATTCCCTCCAAAATGGAATCAACAATCGATTATTGTTCTTTTTTTTTTTTTTTTCATGCACTGTCATCACACATTGTGGCTGCATTGTTCACTGTTTATGTCGTGAGATATGACGTAATTTCAAACAGCTATAAAATTCTCATCCTCATGTTACTTTTTAGGATAAAGGAGGATCAACAGCCATCATTCTTCAAACTATTAAAACAGCATGATGAGACCCTTTTAATGGTGTCAAATGTACTGACCTACAAAAATGCACGGGGGAAAGACAATCTGTCGCATATATATATATATATATATATATATATAATGGCAATCCAAGGTATATAATGAAATAACAGAGTTAGGTTGAGGGAATAAAATGAATGTAATGCCTCTTACATTGTAAATATTGATTTTTGTAGCTAAATCTAATATGAACTATTCTAAAGGACGACGGTTATGGTATTTGACGTTCCGACTAAACGCTGCGGTATTGCCAAGTCGTACCTACCATTTTAAAGCGAAGGAGAACCTATTCACCGCCTCACATTGTGATGCGTATCCTTAGCCACACACCCTTTTACTATATGGCAACGCCGCGTCACAGTCTTCGTTTCACTCGGTTAGACCACACGCTAAGCAATGTGTCCCATGCTTTAGTAAGTTCCCCTATTGAGGAAAAAGTTGTTCTTCGTTGATTTTAGCAATTATTTATATTATTTATTTATTTAACAATCACTAGATACAGCTCAGAGGCCATTTTATACTGGATATCTAACAACAACAATAACAATGGAAAGGATTTGGAAAGGTATCGGCCAGGGCTTGTTTACTAGGTACCATTTCGGCATTTGCCTGGTAAGACAGAGGAAAACCATGGAAATCGAACCCACGACCTCCCTAAAGCGAAACCAACGTTCTACCACTTGAGTTATCACTTCGGTATTATAAGTTCACATCGCATTTACAACATACAGTAGCTAATCAAATGTTTTCAACATTAACTTTCTTATCCCTTAAGTTAACTTTTAACAGGTTTTCTCCATGTACCAATTAAGTTCTTTTAAGCACCAATTAGAGATTACCAAAAATAAAAGTTACTTACCAATATATCCTCCCGTGGGAAAACTACGTAAATATTCTCCAGACGTATTGGAACAATAAGCTAGTTCCATGTTCAGGTAAGGTAACAAGGAGAAAGGTGGATAAAGACACAAGATAGTATGGAAAAAGGAATACATACCACATACCAAATAAATATAACATGAGAGATGGTACTAAAATCATGAGCACATGAGCAGAACACAGTGAGTGGAAAAAAAAAGAGTTGAGTTGCCAGATTCAAAATATACATCAAAAGTAGGTAGCCAGATTTTTTCAAAGTTGTCAAAATCCAGATTTAAAGCCGGTTTATATTTATGAATAAAGAATGATTGTTTTTTGTTTTATGCTGAACCTATCACATTAACCTGTTTTATATTGTGTGTATGTTGATTTAGGTAAAGTGACAATCTCGACATACACTCTTCTTGTGATTTTTTTTTCTTGATTGTCTAATGTGTTCTTTAATTCGGGTGTTGATATTGCGTTTGGTTTGACCTATACGCCTAAATGAAAAGTCACATTTACACTGAGTACGATAAATACGCAACTTATTTAGGGGATCAACAAAATAACTTTTAAAGCCGGTAAGATGTTTTTTCTAAACTTTCTGAGAAGATGCTGGAAGCAGATATATATTATGTTTTGCAAGAATACGTTGAATTTTTGTCTACCAATTAGATATATTATTGGTTGCCCATAACTCAGGAACGAAAGACCGTAAGAAAATATCTCATGTACGTACTAAGGAGGTCAAGGTCTAGGTGCTATACTAAGTTTGATGAAGACTGGATGAATCCGTTTGAGGTCGTGCTATATGTATTAAGAATAGCCCTATTTAAATGATTTGATTTTAAGTTTAGGTCTCTTTCCAAACAGCAAGGCTATATGAGACGTAGATGTACAGCTTAACACGGGATCCAAACCACATGAGCTCCTGCCGGGAATCGAACGCGGGTCTCCCACTCCCAAGGCGCGTACGCTTTGCTCAATGAAGCTTAAGAACAGTAGCGTAAGCAGGAATTTATGGGAGGGGTCCAAACTCAATATGAGGATATTTTATATTAAAATTCCCAAAATTGTCCCTAAAATTAGGCTAAATTTACACAAAAGTCGAAATTTTGGGAAAGGGGGGTGCGGACCCCTGGACCCACCCCTTGCGTACGTCCCTGCTCAAGAATATTATATAGAAAATCTTAGTAGTTGATGATATGTTTTTAAATACAGTGGACCATTGGATAAGGAAGTTGATACGTTTCGTAACGCTGTTCGTGTGGAATTAATTATTATTTCTATTGAAATTAATGTAAATACAACTAATCCGTTCTAGCCAAAGAAACATAATACTGTGTAATATGTACTATTTTTATGTGTTTCTTTTTCTGTAATGAAAAATAAGTATGACTTACAGACAAATAAGCAACACCGAAATTAAAGAAAATAGTATGAGAGGGACCCTTCACAGTATGGAATTGTGGATACTGACATGTGTGTGTGCGTTAGTACTCCGGAAATATTGTTCGTAAACCGATGGAAAAATTATTCATAAAATTTCTTCATAATCCTACTTGTTCGCAAATCGAGGGATGTGAACTGTGGACTTACTGTATAAAATTTTGAATTACAAGGAGATTTAATAGTATAAAAGAAAGATTAAATAGCATATCGCAAGAAATATAACATGACCTGATCATAGATTGAACTTCTTACATCAGAATTTCGTCAGATATACTTGTTAGTAAATTGTTTCGTCTGATGTACGATTATTGTTCTCAACTTACATAGTTTTACTGAGCAAGTTAAAGTTTAGAAATGCTGGACTAATGATGGAATATATATTATCGATGACCATTTTTGTGATCTAAGTTGGTATGTGTGCTGGTATGCTCTTAATTCCAGTGAATGGTTGAGGACCTTGGTATCGTTCGAATCTCGAAAACGAATAACTTAAGTATTGTTTTATCTAGCATTTTGTGCTATAGCTAGGTAAAATGGAATATCTTTGAACCCTTCTTCGAGTCTTTCCAATTCCTTTTCCTGAAAAAAACATTTTTTCACTTAATGATGTCAAAATTATTGTTTGTCTGAGCGTTCACCTCCGGTGCTTGGGGTCCCTGGTTCGATTCCAGCTCGCGCCGTATGGACTTTGTGGTATACAAACACCGTGGGTTTTCTTGGGGTTCTCCCGTTTCCTCCCACTCTCTTCATTCCACCATTTCACTTATCATTCATCATCACTGTCTCCTTTAGCCTAACCGGCATTACCGTGGGACGTAAAACTCAAAGATTTCATTTAATTTCATTATTGTTTGTCTATGGATAAACTGAAGAATAGTTCTGACAGTTTGTTTATGGTTTCCCCTATTACAAAATATGGAATATCTAATTTTCTACATTATCTTTCAAATTTTCTTTCCTTTTATTTCCTAACTTCCTTTGTGCTCTCGTTGCCAATCTTTCACGTCTCCTAAAGGAACAAGCCTCACTTTCTTATGCTTGGTTTTAAACTGTATTGGAAAATTGACCGAAGGATTTTCATCAAAAGTTGTGAATGTGATCTCGTATGCGAGAAAGTGGTTTATGGGTTATATATGAATTTCACGGGTGCGAGAAAGTGATTTTGTTAGGTCAAACTTCATTTCCCAACGACCAAAGTTCCAGATGTTAAACTTCCATACTTATATTCTATCATAATTTTCAACTTAGAAGATTAACCCAGAATATGCATTATTTCATGCATTCAATGTTTTCATTTAACTACTTAACACATAGCCTTCTCTCATACATAGATAGTAGGAAAGAAATTTTATAGACCAACTTCAGGTATTATTTAAGATGTATCGAATAACATAAGCTGTCCTTGAATAAAATATATATAAGTATACCTATATTTGAAGGTGAAGAAAAAACAAAATAACGTAGAGTCATTTGTTATATCTTTAAGCATGCATAATAACATGTGAAAGGACATATATATATATAACATAAAAAAGTATGATCAACATGCTTAAAAGTATCGGAACTTTTTAAAAAAAAAAAACTTTAAGATGACTTACATGTGACCTTATTTCTTTTTTATTTTTATTTATAAGTCACAAGTATACATTTATTTTATTTTTATTGTAGCGGAAGCAGTCCATTCTTTGCATACGATGTATTACACACATCGATACGAGTTGTAACCATCCATCAGAGAAGACTAAATTGATTGTTACACTCTGCATCGTTTTATTTTAAATCTAGGATTATTCTTTTACTAACACTCTCTCTTTATATATATATATATATATATATATATATATATATATATATATATATATATATATATATATATATATGTGTGTGTGTATGTGTACTAGGTATATGAACCAAAACGGTAGTCAAGGAGATATGTAAAAGGGTCCTTATTAACTGGGGAAGCAAAAACAATATTCATATAAGTACATTTGAAAAAAAAAAACTAAAGCTGTTCTATGAGCTAAATAAGGTATTCACATACCAGTTTAAACATACATCTTTCTACACTGTGTATACCACACCCTTAGCCAGAAAGTTTTAACTCATAATCCGCTTATGAACATTGTTGACTTTCAAATGCCTTGTCGGATTCTTGTACCTTGACAAATAAGCTTAGTTGTTGGTCGGGTCTTTTTTATTTTTCTTTATTATTTTACTTCTTTTTATGTCTCCCTCTCTTATTCTTTCTTTCTGCTGTTCGCGTGCTTCTTATTTTCTTCTCTTATTTATATATATATACATGCATAGACACAGGGTTCCATTATTTATAATAATACTTGTTTCTTCAGCTTGATTTCACACTGTACTATATAAATATAGCGGCGAGATAAATGATAATTTTCAGAAGTGATGATCTCCTTACTATATGGCCTATATAGAAAAATATGCCTGTTTTAATATGGTAGATAATATTTCAGTATATATCTGACAAATCCTCACACCATTTCATGTCAAAAATACCACATACAACACAATGTTGAAGTTACATTTTACAAATCAGTACAATTTTTTGACATACGAGGAGTAAATCGTATGAAACACATTATTTGAGTAATGTTTCATAATAATCTAATAATAATAATAATACGTTTATTGTTATATATATATATATTAACGTGTAATAGTTTGGCCAACACTTGGCTTTATCAGGCAGTATGAATACACAGGTAGTGACAGAATATATATATATAAGAGACAGTGAAATAATCCTTGAATGTTGATTGGCCCATACCATAGGCTACTACAGTCAATCCCCTTCAATCGCGGAAACTAGAATATATAATAGAAACAAAAATTGCAAATTTCCTTTTGCCCCTGAAAATAATTTAAAAAAATAAAATCTTCTACATTTTATGTCCCACGATTATGTCTGGCCATTCTAAAATAGACGGTGGTGATGAAAAATGAAGGAAATGGTGGAATGAAGAAAGTGGGAGAACCCCGAGGAAATCCACGCAAACGGTGTTTGTCCACTACAAAGTTCACTTGGCGCGAGTTGGGATCGAACCAGGGACCCCATGCACCAGAGGTGAACGCGCAACCACTGAGCCACTGCGGCCCTCCCCTTTCTTCCTTGTTGACACCATACTATACATACATATCTAATTCACAAAATAACCTTTATAAGTAAGTCTTAAATACGAATACTAAATAAATAGTATAAAATAAATAAATAATATAGAATAAATAAATAGATAACACTAAAATTTACAATTAAATGTTCAATTTCTTAGATTTCTTAACAATTTACCGGTATCCCACTGTTTATCAATTTTAAATCCTGAATTCCAGTTCATGACCTATCACCTTCTAGAGGCCGCGGTGGCTCAGTGGTAGAGCGTTCACCTCTGGTGCTTGGGATCCCGGGTTCGATCACAGCCCCCACCAAGTGAACTTTGTGGTGGACAAACACCGTGTGCGTGGATTTGCTCGTGGTTCTCCCGTTTCCTCCCACTTTCTTCATTCCACCATTTCATTCATTACTCATCATCATCGTATCCTTTAGCCTAACCGGCATAACTGTGGGACGTAAAACTCAAAGATTTCATTTCATTTTCTTATCACCTTCTATTTCAATAAATCTTGGTTCTTTCCATTTTCTCATTAATCTTTTTTCCTCTTGGCCCAGCACTTTCACTTCAGTTCAATTAATTGCATGTCCCTTGTCTCTTATGCACTTATTTATTACAGTATTTGTGAAATACTAAGAATACTCAATAGAACACACATGGTTTGAGTTACGTTTCATAAATTATTACATATTTTTGAAATACCTAGCATACTGCCAATGTTACACATTGTTTAAGTAACGTTTGATAATCTACTGCATTTCTGAAATATTAAAAGCACCCCACACACAACACATTCTTTGATTCACGTTTCATAAGTCTTTATAGTATTTTTAAAATTAGGCTACGTATCTATGCAATATATCACAGTATAACATCTCATAAAATCTTACAATGTTTCTGCACTCATATTACATCAATACGTACGGTGAAATATACATATTACAAACATGTTTTGGTTAGATCCATAAACTCATGCAACGTTACTGAAATGTAAGAAATAGGTAACACAGAGCGCTTGAGTTAAGTATTCGGTATTTGATTGACTTAAGTATTCATAAATATCAATTTCATTACTTGTTAGATACTTTTTTTTTTATTTCTCAAATCATTTATGCTGTTTGAAGCTTTTCGAACTTATTAACACATATAAATATCTTTTTACATGATAATATATAATATTGGAAAGTAAGTTGAGTGTTAAATTTAGAAAAAAAAAGTTCAAGAAGGGAACTGACAGCTCAACTTGGGATCCGAGTACTATTTATATAATTATTTCCGTCAAAAATCGAACTAGGAATATTAACATTTAAATCATTAGTTATTACTAATAGATTGCAAATTATAGAACAACTAACTATGAACGTACAACTAATTCACTTGTGCAGAAATCAGCTACCAAATACAGAAAGGGAAACGTTTAGTTCAATCAAAAGTACTAGGGAAAAGGAGAGGTTTATTGCTCGTTTATTGAAATCTAGCGTCGCTTGGCTGTCTTAACTTTATCGTTTTATAAATATTTTTTTTTTCCTTTCGTTAACCCCTTACCCTATGCTGTGTCATATATGGCACACACCCTTTTTTCACTTTAGTTTTTTGTGATTTATCAAAGGCATGTCTGTTTTGTCTGCTGTGTGAGATATTTACGTGTATGAATAAGAGATTTTGGTGTCATCTGGCATGTTCTTTGTGAGTTGTAAGTGTGTCATATATGACACTTACTTTTTTTCTCGTCGGAATTAAGTGAAAAATCTAAAAATTCAAGTTTTAATTCATTTTTCAAGTTCCCATACGAGGATTTCCAATACTGATTATTTTTTTTTTTCGCTAAAAGAAAAAAATATCACGCAGAAAGGGGTTAAGAGACCATTTTCTAAGCGTAAATTCGGAATACATTTTATTTCGATTAAGATCCAATCATTCTGCAAATAACATATTATATTGACTTAAATTTGATACACTCGAAAAAATTTCTGTAGTTTAAATTCCAAACATGTACGTAAAATCATTCACCCTTCATTTTGTAACTTGATATAGATTTCCTTAGATTAAATTCCAAATTTATTTATTTATTTATTTTACAAATTTACTCGTACAGTAAATTTATAGCAAAATACGATACATTTATTGATAAAAATGTAATTTTACACCATTTCATATTACTAATTTTACTTTATAGATATAAATTGCTTTACATAGAGGCTTGGCAAACAGGTTGTCACCGTTTCTTGTAAATTTACCTATGAAATTTTTTACAGTGTACGTTTATTGTGAAAATTATTAATATGTAACACTTTCACCAACCATCAGTTTTGCTTTCATCAGACACTGTGATTTATAGTGTCTGATGAAGCCAAAGTGGATAATGGGCGAAACTTACACGTAAATTTTACAATAAACATTGCTTTGCTCAGCATATAGTTAATAATCATATTTAAGTCTATAAAAAAACAAATCTTGTGCAATGGGAAACACGTTTATATTGAGATATTATAAATGCATTCTTGACTTAAGATCTGTCCCCTTCTTTAGATGGCAAATCACACGCGATTTTATTATTATTATGATTATTATTGGATGTGCATACAACACCCAGTTCCTTATAACAAGGAAACTGCAGAGTACGTGACTGAAATCAAGAAGCCTTGTTCAATAACTATGATCGTTACTGATCATATAGGCAAAGTGATTAACGTTTTATTACCGGTATTTATTGTTTCCAGGAAAGATATGACTCATCAAGTATTCCATGTTCTGCCTTGTATGTACCGTACAAGGGCGCAATCGGAAAAAGTTTATTTTTATTGCAAGCGATATTATGCAATATTCATATACTGCAAATAATAAAAGAAATAGATGCACAGCCAAAAGATTAAAAAAAAAATAGAATAGTTTTTTATATTTGTTTCCAGGAATGGACATGTAACAACTTCTATATAATTTAGTATTTGTAAATTGAAAGAAGATCTACCATTAAGGTGAATAACTAGGTGTTCTCGGTGCTATGATAAAAACTGCTTGAATAGTGCGGCATTGCCAGATAGTGTCGAGTGTTTACTGGTGCCAGATAATAAAGGAAGTAATCGTGGGATTCTGCTTGGGTACTTAATAAAGAAATTAGTTTTTTACCCTTACCGCAATTCTAGAGATGGTACCGAGACCGAGACTAGTCTCGGTCTCGTCTCGGTCTCGTCTCGAATTATCGAGACGAGACCGAGACCGAGACGGACTTTTATATACCGAGACGAGACCGAGACCGAGACGGACTTTTAAATACCGAGACGAGACCGAGACCGAGACAGACCTCTATAAATCGAGACGAGACCGAGACGAGACTTAGGTCAGTCTCGAAAGTCTCGGTCTCGTCTCGAATATTGATATTGATATATACTAAAATTGCCTTCACTCAAAATTTGTTTCGTTGCTGTGTTAGGTAATATGAGAACGGTTGACTGATGTACAGCGGCGTATTTAAGGGACGATTATCAGGCTCAAACCCCTCCCGAAATAAATTTGTGATCATTTTTTGCATTGCACGTACAATGCAAATGTTTCTTACTCGTTCCTCAAGCCTCTCCCGAAACAAAATCCACTGCTGATGCAAATAGGATTCTTTCTTTCTCTCTCTCTCTCTCTCTCTCTCTCTCTCTCTCTATATATATATATATATATATATATATATATATATATATATATATATATATATAATATGGTCGCGGTGCCACCCAGGGCCGCCCTTCATGGGTTCCCGGGGCCCAATTTTAATTTTAAATGGAAGCAAGAAGTGAGTGGTACCTCGTTCGATATATCTTTAAAAACTAAAAAGCGTTCTGGCGAAAGATGTTTAATATTGGGCACTGTATTCAAAATGGCCGCCAAGACATGTTGCCTCTGCCAGATACAGTAAAACGTGCAGTACCACTAATATGAAAACGGTTGGACATAAATGAACCGATCAACAACTCAAATAAAAAATGTCATGTGGCACATCGATTGATATTGTCGCGGAGGTTCCCAGGGCCACTCTTCATGGGGGCCCAGGGCGCAACTTCAAAATTGTAAATGGAAACATGGAGTGAGTGATACCTCGTCCGACATATCTTTAAAAACTAAAGAGTGCTGTTACAAAAGATTGTTCATATGAGTCACCGTTTTCAAAATGACCACCAAGACATGGTACCTGCATCAGATAAAACGTCCAGTATCACTTATATGAAAACACCAGAACAAATATTCGAATAGAAAATCACAGAAGGTATTTTTTTTTTTTTTTTATCATTCTATATCTCGGGAATGTTGCAACAGTCAAATTAGAGTGAAAGTACCATAATGGAAAGGAAGAAATCTAACTCCTACAAAATTATTGCTCCAACCTCACTCCGTAAGTGAGTGCAAATTGTATCTACGAAACAAAGTTATTTGAAATGTGTTTTTATAGGAGATAAATGTCTCTGTAATGGGATAAAGTATGTAAAATTCTTGTTAAATGGTATCTTCCATTTTGATTGCAGGCAATGGTTTGATGCAGAAATGAATAAACTGAAATGCGAAACAATGCAATTTTAGAACAATATTTACAAACGTTGGTTTTGTTCAACAGTCGTCTGCATGATATTGGTTCGCTTCTTTTCCTTCTATGTCTTCTTGCATGTGATAGAATATGAGTTTCACTGACGTGAGATGTCCACAGTTACATTCCGAATAACTTGGTAATTTCAGTTGTGATCCTTAGTAACGAAACTGTACATACTGATGCAGATATATCCCAAAATCTTACACGCATTGCGTTAAATTATCAGGGGCGAAGGGGCGGGCAAAATGTTGTTAAACTTGAATTTCACCTTATTTTTATTCACCTTATTTCACTTTATTTGTATTCATTATAGTACCAGTCATTTGTACACACAAGTGTTTCAGACAAACCATATCTGTTGCAAATAAAAGTGAGGTTCTCATTTGAGATTTTACCATTCATTCCCGCTTCACCTACTTACGGACAGAGATCGGAAAGATAATTTTCTATCATTTGCTCTTTTACATCATGTCAATTATACTTTAATAATCTTTTTTTCGTTGCATTGTACTCCCGCCGTGGAATGATAAATACCCTCTGTGCTTTCCTATAAAAGTTTTATTCTGTTAATTTTTTCCAACTATTTTCATATTAGGGGTTTACTGGTACTGGACGTTTCATCTAATATAGGCATCATGTCTTGGCGATCATTTTGAAAACGGTGACCCATATGAAAAAATCTTTTGCCACAACACTCTTTAATGTTTCAAGATTTATCCAAAGACGTATCACTTGACCCATATTTCGGTTTCAAATTTCTAAGTTTGGCCCCCTAGAAAGGCAGCCCTGGGAGCACTGCGAGAACATTACTACACGCGCCCCGTACCTTTCCTGTGTTCACTTTTTGACTGTTCGTTTATCTCCAACTGCTTTCATATTAGTGGTACTGGACGTTTTATCAGATACAGGCACCACGTCTTGGGGGCCATCTTGAATACGGTGACCAATATGAAAAAAATATTTTGTCATAAAGCTTTTTACTTTTTAAAGATCTATGGTACGAGGTATTACTCGCCCCATGTTTCCATTTAAAATTTTAAAGTTTGATCCTGGGACCCCATGAAGGGCGGCCCCGGGAGGCACCGCGACAACACTGTTCGGTGTGCCCCATGGCATTTCCTATTTGAGTTTTTGTTCGGTTCATTTATGTTCAATCGTTTTCGAGATATCTTCGTGGAAAGATTAAAATGGGCCATCCTCTCTCTTTCTCTCTCTCTCTCTCTCTCTCTCTCTCTCTCTCTCTCTCTCTCTATATATATATATATATATATATATATATATATATATATATATATATATATATATACAGCCACGGATCCAGTATATGATCAAGGGAGGGGCTAAACCATGGTTTACCGCTTTATCCAGTGTAAAGAAAGTAGGATTGAAGCCCATTTTATCCAGTGTATACCTAAGCGTTAAGGGGAGCTATAGTCCCTATAGCCCTCCCCTAGGATCTGCGATTTATATATATATATAGTTAAAATGCTGAAATTTTGTACCAAGTTGGAAAATTCTTCTAGATACTCTGCAATACCACTAGATAAACAAGCAATGTTGCTAAAGCAAAATAAAGTTGTATTTTCTCAAATTGCGCTACGTAAAGTATTACATATTTCTAATTTAGTTATTTAACAAAACCACAATAGCCCATACATTATTTAGTGTAACAAAGGACAACACAGTATCATTAACATCAACATTTTGGAGATCTCTAATAACTCAAAGGGCATGGACGGTGCAATGCGCATCAACTTATCTTAGCGTCAAATACTATGATCATGGTATAGTATATTTCGAATGAAGAAAGGAACAAAGTTATAAGAAATGGAAAATTTAAATGTTTCTAAAGACTTTACTTCGAAAACGCGCTGACATATCACGTCTCATCATGTAGATGCTTCCAAAAGACTTAAATGCTTATAACGCCATTTACAACAATTGTTATTTCAAATCGTTTCAGAGATACCAAACACATTGATAGTGATTGTTATACTGCTTAAAATGACGTGTTTGTATTAAATTATTATAATGATTATTGCTTTCCTTTGCTTCTATAACATTACAACAATAGTTTTTGGTGGTTTTAATTACAAGTCGCAGTTACATTATTTTAAGCAGTGTTGTCCACTTAAATAAATTGCTAAATATTATTCTAAATATGTGCAAATAACGTAGATAAACTGTAAAATATTTTAAAATTACTCTAATTTGTTTTATGGTGCCAGAATGCTTTCAAGAAATGACGTTTTTCATAGTCTTTGGGCTACTTATAATGTTAATGTTTAAGTCTTCGTTCCAGCAATACATGTAAAAGCAAATTGTAACTGAAATTAAATATAACATACATTTTCAGTAACACTGGTTGTTCCCCCTAAGCTTTAGGCCTGATGTACACTTCAGATTAAGACCGTGCTTAATTAAAAGTTCTAATTACACCCTAATTACACTTCACTTGCTTTAGTTTGACCACCGACCACCTCAAGCTCGATCCATACTATATAGCTATATGCAATTATTCAAGGACTTATAGTTAGTAATACACAGTGTTCATTTTTGTTTTGTTTTGTTTCACGTCCCGCAGTTATGCTAGGGCGACTAAAGGAGACGTGGAGCTAATGATTATAATGGAATCCGAACCACTTTGGTCGTTCAACATTACCCCTACCGGAAATCGAACACGGGACCACGCGAACCGAAATCAAGGGTGCTATCCACTAGACCAAATTTGGGTTCTCATATTGTGTTGATTTAAATCATTTAGTCATGTTGCCAAATCCGAGGATTAAAAAGTAGCGTGTCTGTACTCCGAAAGTAGCGAATTCGAACTATTTGTAACCCAAATATATAGAAATGAATACTGATGGTGCTAATGAAATAATTTAATATGAGCTGGAAAATATGCTGGACGTATTGCAAGAAGAAATTATGACCGACGGACGAAAACAATTCTAGACTGGATACCACGAGACAAAAACAGCCTAGGAAATCTCCGCATTCAAGGTGTGACGAAATCAAGAACCACTGAGGAGTAACCTGGAAAAGAATTGCCCAAGTTAGATAGTTGTGGAGAAGACTTGGAAAGACCTTCATCCAGTAGTGGATTGATAATGGTTGATTATGATTTTATTATATCTGGACCTCGGAGGTAAACTAAATCAAGTCATAATTTCGTAATTTTACTGAAGCGAAAAACCGGTTCATCAACTAAGACCTATAGTACTGTTTTTCAAACTCACTAAGTAGTTAACAAAGTAGTAGAATGCTTTCAAACTTACATAATTACACCTTTAGAAAGAACATAGTCTATTAAAAAAGCATTACAAACTCAATTTCGACCAAAAAGTGACAGCATAGTCTACCTCTAAAGTTCATATATATATATAAAACTTTTACTAGGTAAGGTAGGGTAAAAATGGATTCAAAATTTAATGAAAGTCGTAGAGCGAAAATATATTTTTGACTATTCAATCCATCATGTTGCAGCAAAACTACGAAAATTAATACAAAATAAAACTAGAAAATTAAGAATCACTTGTTTTGGCGAGTGAGAAAAAAATAGATACAGGTAACTCGAATTACCTATATACTTATATAATATGTATGGCCATGTTTCGCAAGTAATTTTCAATCAATATAAAATTTCAACGTAATGAACACACGATTAGTTTTCTCGAATAAAGATTGCATGCACCGCTGAGAGCTCAGGAATAAGATTAATTTATGTTACGGCACTGGATATGTGCTTATGTATTGCATTACGATTTTATGAACTTGTATAAGAAACAAAATGCACTAAAAATGAGACGCGAACTATGCGAAACATCGGACTTTGAATTTAACTTGTTTTGTAATCCAACTCGAGACCTCACATAGCGAAGATGAGTGTCACATAGTCATAGTCACATAGTTCCCACCACAAGGTTCAGGACGTTCGTGTTATAAAGTGTCAATTAAACACGGAGATGTGAAACGGTAATAAAGCATTTCATCAATTTGAAACAAAATACGTATATTGTAGTAATAATTTACCCTATTTGTTAAGATATGGACGTTATATTCTGTTTTGAAAACGAGTCAAAGCAGAGTGTATTGAATAATAAATGAGAAATTGTAAAGTTTCAACTTCGGTACGATTAAATACATTCGTGCTGGTATGTGTTGCGTTATCCGTTAGGAGGTATTGAACAACTCTGATTCAAAGGAAGGAAATAAACTACTGTATAGTACTGGAGTTAATTTAATAGAGTTTAATTGTATAGGCAGTACTGAGGCTATATGAGAGAAAGTCTATTGCTGAAAGTGAAATATGGGTTACTATTAGGGTTTTAGGGTGATATACCTACTGATCATTGATCCTGGAATACACGCATGAAAAGATTAGGACTAGCAAATTAGCTATGAAGAGGTACACCATACCATAATTCTAAGTCAAAAATGAAAGGAAAAAATAAGCGGAAACGACAGACTGTACGAGAATAATACTTTCACTATTTTAATTTCACACTATTTATTTCGAGACTTTCGAGACTTTCGAGACGAGACCGAGACTTGGTACTCGAGACCGAGACCGAGATCGAGACAAGCATCTGTTGATCGAGACGAGACCGAGACCGAGACGGTGATTTTTTAGTCGAGACGAGACCGAGACCGAGACCGTTATTTATAAACCGAGACGAGACCGAGACTGTACAAAGTCTCGTCTCGTCTCGTCTCGATACCATCCCTACGCAATTCACAGCTAAGTTCCGCTTCTCGAACTGCAACGCTAGAATCCAGGAATTAAACGTACAAATTTGGCAACAACGCATTATGGCGTTCTGCGCAAGGTTCTTCTCAAAATGTATTTCCTTAAATGTAAATTAATATTTAAATAAAATGTGAAACATAACACGAAAAACGATCAATCAATATATCTATTTTGTAATAAGATCGTTACTTTAAAGTACTTTACACATTCAAATAAACATTTCATAAAACGGAGCACTTCTAATAAGATCTAACAACAAGTGCCATCTTGTATGCTCGTTGTAAAACAAATAAAATATTTTTCTTTTATTTGTTATCTTTATGGATGTCAGAAGACATAACCAAATGAATCAGTATCTTGTGTTGTAGTTGATAAATAACTTTATCTTATAGCACAATATTTAAAATATGAACGTTTCATTGTGCAGTAGCTAAGGGAACGAGCTAAAATATGTACTGATTTCCGAGTGGTGATCCACCTTAATGCAGAAATAACTACTATATAATTAATGTTGAACAAGCTGGCGTATGATAAAAATTAATATATTGTGTAAAGTAGACGCCTTTAGAAATAGTAGTGTAGAATTGAAATAACAAATAAAGAGGAATATTTAAAACAAATGAGTTCCATTTTACGTTGTGAAACTTCAGTAGACTTCCATCCCATCTAGGCGAATTCGATGCTGAAACCAGAAGCAATAGATCTAAAACTCTCAGTTGCAATAGATAGATAGGAGTGGTCGAAGTGAAACGGTATACGGTGGTATACCATACCGCCTCTGGTTTTTCAATGATCAAGACGTACCGTCACTGGAGAGTAAATGCTAAATACCTTTATAATAAATTCATTTTTATACACAGAAATTGACAAATGATTTTGCATGTAGAAAGATTGTATTTGTTATGTAGAAATAATTTCTAAGTTAACAGCACCGACATTTTTGTTATCTTTTCCCCTATTTTTTGTTTTTAAAATGAGGTGTCTTCAAAGAAGTTAATCTAGTTTATATATGTTTTGATGTGCCATACTGAATTGTTTGTTTCTTATGTGTGTGTGTGTCTTCTTGCCTTAATGCATATAAATGTCGTGTTTTGAGCATGGGAAATTTAGGAGTTGTCTGCTGTGGGGCGCAACTTACAGGGGTTTGGAATACTCAGTCGAGTAAGTGCACCGAAGTTTTCCCGCAGGAAATTGTTAATATAAGAACTCGGTTTTTAAGCATTTTCGTGTACAAATTCTATAAAATATTTAAAAAATAAGGGATTATATTTGTTTTCCAGAAAGTTGTTGGCGCGGGATCAAAGTCTCTCCATGTGACTCCCCCATAACTACAGAGAAGTTCTCTAATGTTTTTTTAGTCATTATGTACATAGAAATGCAGTCTTTCAGGCAACATACCCTCTCTGCATTTCAACATTTAGATAGCCAGTATATCGAGTCAAAATCGTAATAAAACATACCGCCTCTGCTTTTTTTTTCCCCACTTCGAACACCGGATAGGGTCAGAAATAGAACTGCTCTTGCGGTACTGAATCCATTAAAGAAAAAACTGCTTGTCGCCATCTAGGACAGTTTTTTTCCGTAATAGAGATCAGTATTGAAACCGGAAATCATAGATTTATACCACTTCCGGTGTAAATAGAAGGATGATACCTATTCTTTTGACGCTTAATTCATATCAAAGAGCAATTTCTCTCTATTTCTTACCGTTACTGTTTTATGGGAATTGATGCAGTGGTAAATTTCAAGCATTTCCGGTTTTATAAAAATATAACGGTAAAGATGGAATCTACTCTTGGAACGCTGAATCAATTGCAAAACACCATCGTTTCTCCCTATCTATTATTGAGAAGCACGGTTGCTCAGTGATAGAATAGAGCGCTTACATCTGGTGCGTGCAGGGTGCAGTCCCTGGTTTCATCACCGGCCAAGTAAGTTTGTGGTGGACAACACCGTGTCGGTGGATTTTCCTGTTTTCTCCCACATTTCCATTCCACTTCACTTGCCTTAATAATCCGTCTCCATTAGCCTATAAGAACATAATCGTGGGACGTTAAACTGATAGATATCATTTTTAGGACTTGAAACAGGACATGTCCAGGTACAAGAGGACATCTGATAACCTTATTTTCTCACCAAAACTAAACGGAATGTGGCGTTCAACAGCTTAATATGGGATCTCAACTCGCAACCACATGTATTCCCACCTGGTATTGAACTCGTGTCTCCCGATCAACATCGGAAGTCGATCAACTTGGCCATAAAGAAACGTTGTTGCCTATATTGTTAACAATATGTTTTCAACAATATTGCATCTGATTTGGTGGTGATCAGAGATCTATGTTTGGAGCACTTAAGAAAATAATAGCAGGATAACTGTTCAAGTAACAACATGATGAGTTTATACTAAGAAAATCAAAACTAGTTCTCTTGTACGTAGTAGAACCCAAGACTAAATATTTCTTCTTTAAAAAAAAAACATAGATGAAAAAGATGATAAATGCCTTAAATAAGAGAAAATAGAAAGAAAAAAGAGAAAGGGAGAGAGAATAAACTGGGGGAGAAATCTTGAGAAGACAAAATAAATCCTGTGCAGTAGCCTTGGACGTAGTACGTTTAATACAACCCTTTATCATTTTGAGTAATGTACCTCGTTCAAGTGCTGAAATTTCTCACACGAATAAAAAGGAACTTCCTCCCTCGTTCTCGCATAAAACACTCACGTATACAGAAAAGAGGTACCGTATATTTGTTTACAAGAGGTTGGCTGCTTGGTCTAATTCCCACCTTACCCTTAACTAGCCTCCAAAAAGCTCTCTTTTACAAACTTTTTTTTTTTCTAACTTATCCCCTTGGAGTTTACCTCATTTGTTTATGAGCTTCATCTAGCTGTTATTAAGTCGAAAAATATTGTGTACATACTCCAGAAGGGTGAAATAATGAACGCAACAATGCCCAGAAAAGCTGTATAATACCTGCAACCCTCTCATGTGAAAGGGTTATTCATTTTATTCCGTGAATAAAATTGCTTTTAAACAGCGTTGTTGTGTCTCAGGATTTTTAAATACTACCTCTATCTACGATATAAATATAAAACAGAAAATTTATAAACATGTACAGTATATATAGCTTAAAGAACCTTAACTTAGTCAAATTTTGTGTAAAATTTATAGTCATGTTGGATTTTTCATTATTAGCGAATTAGCGATTGCCTACCAGAGTGTGGACTTTCATTTATAAATGTCTGCTTTCGTAATCATGTTAAGATCTCTCGCCATACAATCAATCCTAGATCATTTAATTGTGTTTAATTAAAGTTCGTAGCTGTCGTAGAACAGAGCAGATTGAAGTCTACCATTCTGAGCATATAACATTATTTTCTTAAGAACTCACTAAGCTGTGCCCAAGATGGGGTCAATTTGATCCCCTAGGTTTTTGTGACTTTAAGGCCAGCAAAGAGATCAAATGATATTCTATTGTTACAATACAAGCAATGAACATTTATTGTAAAGAGGAAAATGTACCACATAAGAGGAAAATGAGGTTGGCGCCAAAACTCGCTTACACGAAAATGCCATGCTCTCAGCGCCATCTACGTTTGGCGGGATGAGATTTTTTTTCTTCTCTCCTCTCGGAATATGACTGAAAACCCTTTTATTCCATGATTGACAAAGATGGGGACCCCCTGCAGCAACAGCAATATACAATACTACATATAGAGTCAATATTTCATTGAAACTTACTATCTAACACTATCATAATTTATATTATGATTAATTTTACAAAATCAAACAAGTGTGAGGTCATATCGTGAGTAAAGTACCGTCAGCCGAAAAAGTTTGGGAATCACTGTTCTAAACCAGTAGCGTACGCAGAAGTTTGTCAGCAAGGGTGGGGGGGGGGGCGGTTCAAGCCCAAGTTAATTAAATGTTTAAGTTAATTTAATTTCAGATGTTCGTACAGTCAACGACAAAAGTTCTTTACGTTTGATAAGATTAATTTCGACATACCTCGAGAATCGAAGGATAAGTAGTAAATTTAAAAGAATGTAATTTTCTGTACGTTCCAACCATATCACTGTTGTACGTTCCACCCCAAGATGAATTTTACCTAAGGGTAAAATGCCCTTTTACCCTTTTACCAAAGAGTAAAAATCCCTTTTTATTCCACCCCAAGATAAGTGAAAGAATTTTTGTCACTGACTGTACACATTTCTTAATATGAAAAATGTTAATTTTTGCATAATAACTTGCTGAAGGGGAAGATAGAAACCCGATATTTCCCCTCGCGTATTCCACTGCCCTAACCGATTATTATTATTATTATTATTATTATTATTATTATTATTATTATTATTATTATTATTATTATTATTATTATTATTATATCGTGGCCTATGATTAGGTTTTAGATCAGGGGCCACAACATTTTTGAACGGCCCCTAAATCGAGTTTTCGTATTTTCTACGGAATAAGTACATAATACTGACAAGGAAATGACATGACCCTGTCATTCGGACATTCGAATCAAACCGAGTCCATTTGATAAACATAACAAAGATAGGTTCATGCACAAAAAAAAGTGCCATGGACAATAGAGTGTCCCTGGGGCCCATTAACCGTGTTAGTATAAAGAAAATCGTAGACTCGCAGTGAAATAGCTATTGCATCAACACTATTCATTGGAAAGTCATGGTTTATAGTTCATTCTCTTCAGCATGAAATAAGCTTTCTAGGGGTGCAATGTACTGGGACCTCTAACTTACTTGAAGAGGGAAAATTGGAATAATTTCAGTAAAATTTCCTCCAGAAATTCCTCCATTCAACTTTGGACTCCTCTGGAATGGCCCCGGGTAAAAGCACACAATCCAAATGTATCTCAGAAAATAGTATGGAGATAAGAAATGTGTAAACCATGTTTTGTTTTGCTAGACTGAATAGGTATGAGGGGAAAGAGTGTATTGGTATACAAATTTTTCCCTCATATCAATTCCATGTATCAATACAAAACTTGGTATACACATTTATTATCCGCTATACTATTTTCTGAGATACATTTGGATTGTGTGCTTTTACCCGGGACCACTCCAGAGGGGTCCAAAGTTGTTGATTGGGATTTCTGGAGGGAATTTTCCCGACATTATCCCAATTTTCTCTGTTCAAGTACGTTAGGGACCTAAAAACATAGCACCTCTGGAAAGCTTGTTTCATGCTAAAGAGAATGAACTACAAACCATGACTCCAATGAAGTGTTGATGCAATAGCTATTTCACTGCTAGTCTACGATTTTCTTTATACTAACAGGGTTAATGGGCCCCAGGGACTTACTGCGTTGTCCATGACTCCTAATTTTTTGTGCATGAACATATCTTTGTTATGTTAATCGAAGGATTACATTTGATTCGGATGTCCGGATGACAGGGTCATGTCCGTTCCTTGTGAGTTAAGTGATGGTTTGGGCTTGGCTTCACTGTATGTTGTTCTCCAGATATAAAGGCGTACAAGAAAATTTTTGTTGATTCAAATATATTGGATCTTGGATTAAAGGCCACAAAATTTTTGAATGGCCCCTTATATATAAGTTTTCGTATTTTCTACTGAATAATTACATCATACTGAGTTAGGTGATGATTTGGTTGTACTATATGTAGTTCTCCAGATATAAGGCCCACAAAAAGAATTTTGATTGAAATATATTGGATCTTTTGATTCAAAATAATAACGACTGTGCCTATCAAATTCAATTGATATACAACTTAACAATAGATTATTTATCTAATGTCTTCGTTCCTAACATTTGGTTAGAAATACGAAGAGCTTGTAAGCTTATGTTTTATAAAATGGACATTATATGGACTCCTATAGGTATTTCTACCTGGTATTTATCTATCTGCCTACGACATATTGTATATACATATGAAGAAAACGAAAAATGCACTCGAAGACATTTAAAGTTCGTAAATAATTGCAACTGTGGGCTAAGAGAATATATCATAAAATTCGTTTTTGATATCTACAGGTTAAGCTAATTTTCGCATGCAATCGTTTACTAAAGATTCTTTTGTTCCTAATCCAATTTCCAACAAGAGACAATTCAATTTATTGTACTATTTTGAGCAGTTCAAACGGATATATAAAAAAGAATCAATACGAAAGGGTCACAAGAAAAGTGAGCCCACTATTCACTCAAGACACACTTACTCCCTCACGCACAAGCACAAAAATTCAGGGAACGGAGCAGTGAAGAACGAGAGTAAACGTTCTGTCTAGTTTGAAAAGAAGGGAAAAAATACCGCGGACTAACTTATTTGTCCATCAACTACCTCGCTTTCTCCTGTGCGTGAGGAGTGTGTTTTTATAGGTCGTAAGAAGATCTCAATAAAATAAGGAGGGACAGAGTAAAATAGAAAAAAATAAATAAAAAAACAGCACACTACGCAGCACCAAGCGTCGCAAGATCAAATCTTTGGATTCTATCTCTCTCTCTCTCCCTTTCTCAAATGGTCGTGTCATAAAACTCACGGTCCGTTTGCGATGGTTTCCAATCTTCTTCTTTCTATTTCATTTCTTCTCAACCCCCCTCCGCGGCCTCCGTATGTGCATAAACCTTTTTCCTGTTAGTCTATCATGTGGTCTTTTGAAAGATTTCGATTTCTTTCTGGTAACCATGGTTTGAGGCGGATGGCAGTACAAGGACGAGCAACGTATTTTCTCGACGACGATCAACTACTTATTGTTGTGTTTCTTTCTCTTTTCTTTTTCTTATCCTTTCTGTCGAACGTATGTTCCTTACATCTTCTCCTGTAAGTAGTTTTATCTATTCTCAACACTCTGAACCATAGTAAACGGCCAGCGTGTAGGTTGATCGAAACGACAATCCTGTTTGCCCGTAAAAACCTTAATAGTATGCAAAAGAAGAGAGCTGATTCTGGTTGTTAAGTCCTTGCTCTTGATGATATCTCATGGAGTAAGACGTTCAGTTTTTCGATTTAGAAAATACTAAGCACTTTAGCCAAACACCTGACTTCGTAGTATTTTAAGAAGTCAACTGTATTTGTATTGCTTGGTGCGTGCTAGTAAATGAATAATAAAGTCATATTAGGAAGATTAAAGAATAGTGTTGGAGCTAGTGTTGCTCATAACATGAGAAATTTCTCATATCATCCCGATTCTGATATCGAGAATGAGACGAGAAGTAATTATTATTTTTTTTTAAATCGAGACAAAACTAGAAATTTCACGAGTTTAGTTCATTCAAATCTTAGCTCTCAAAAGCTGTATTAGTGTAACAAAATTACATTTATCAACGTTTAGATACACAAATCATTACACAATATACTCTAATATAAATAAGGTTTAAGGTAGATCTTGTGATTTAATACATTATAATCTATGCACAGTCACGAAAAAAAAGTATTATTCAGTTGACAAAATTTCTTTTTCCTAATAACTCAAGAATAAATTAATCTATTAGAGTACCGATTCTGGCAAGTTATCAAATTATAACTATTCTAAAGATAACGACAAAAAGATCCAGATTAATTTATTTGTTCCCGAGTTAATAGGAAAAAAAATTGTCAACTGAAGATTATTTTCTTTTCTGTGTGTACTATGTAATTACGTGCAGTAAATTTAGGATTTACTAGTTGACATCTGTATTATTTTAAAACTTTGAAAATAAAAAGTGGAGTTGGAGGGACAAACATAATTAATGTGAAACAAAGTTACCCGTTTCTTCCATTTCTTCCTCGCACTCCTGATGATCTCATTGGTCTCGGAGTTTCAAGACAGCTCCGATTCGTTAATCAAGCCCTGATCATTAGGAAAATAGAGCGATACATTTTTTTCAATGGTTTACAGTATTATACAATGAAGAAGATGTCCTTTATAAATGGCTAACATCTCATTATATAAATACATGCCTTAAGGTGTGCAGAGTTCGATTATGTGACGAACCTTATGTCCATGATGACGTCGTTTCGTACATAACTATCCCATTTTGTATCTGTTTCTCATATAACATCATCTACATGTAATTCAGAGAGAAATAATTAAACAATAATATGTCTTAATAATTGATACACATTATTCCCCTCTGCCTTAACGGTTTCTTAGCAATAACCTATGCAAAATATTACCATCTATCATCGTAACTACAATAAATAATAAGCTTTCATCTCTCTGATAATTCATTGAAGCTGTAACAACACAAGGAATTAATCTGGTGCAAATTTTGACTGCAGATTTATCGAACTGTTTCTTTTTGTGGTTCTGTATGTGAAATAATTAATGGTACGATTCATATTATTATAGTATTATTTTGATATGGATTAGAAATGTGATAATTTCATCTTAGTTGATTTTGTTGAATAGGGCATATATTTCAGAACTATTGGGCTTCTGACAACTGAACCAGGAGAAAATATAGATTTACTGCTGGTTAGTATGTTATTTACGTATGATATGAAAAACAGAGGAGATAAGGCAGAACCTTGGGGAACTCCTTGGAATCGTAAGATTCAGTATGATTATATCTTGTAATACTGACTGGTTTTAGTTTTGTCATAGACTGTAATGAAATGAAATAAAAACAAAAACTGATTTTTTTGGATTCACATTCATAACTTTCCAATTCAGTAAATTTGTATTTCTAAAAGCACATTATAATACAAAAGAATATGGTAACTTCATTTCAACAATTCAATTACTGACATCTACCGTATATAATCAAGACCAATCGGAAGTCAATGTTTTGTTCCAGCATGAGTTTCATTTTGAAAGGAAATAGGTAGTCACCTGCATCCGCCCAATCCAGTTCTGTCTGCTTGAGATGACAGGTTACTTTTAGTATAGAAATCTACTACTTTATGGATTACAGTCAAGAACATCTTTTATTTCTCTCTCTCTCTCTCGTTCTATAAAGAGGCTGATACGATTGGTTGGTTTATCATTTAGAAGCTTTCAAAAGAGCTCCGCATCATCTTTAAGATTGATAATACTCATAATTATATTGTCAGCAGAAATGACAACGTGTTCTTTTACTGGGTGACTATTGGAACTATTTTTTTTTCTCTGTTTTTCAATATCCGACCCACGATTGTGCTCCTGTGGGCTGAAGAAGGGGAGAGAGAGTGCTTAATGATTTTGAATGATAATGAAAATAATTTGAAATAAAAGGTACAGGCGACTGCACTAAACTTTTCTACTTTAAACTAAACCATGTTGTGAAAGTTATTAATTAAACATTTTCTTGTGAAATACGAGCAAATTTATAAGGCGTTTTCAAAAAACTTTGTCCATAAGAAATGACGTATATCATGTAAATTATCCATTGCAGCTTTGGAAAATTCAAGAGTATTAGTAAAACTCCAACTGACCAAAGCAGTATATATATCTATATCTATCTATCTATCTATCTATCTATCTATCTATCTATCTATCTATCTATCTATCTATCTATCTATCTATCTATCTATCTATCTATCTATCTATCTATCTATCTATCTATCTATACTCTTAAAATATATATACTGCTTTGGTCAGTTGGCGTTTTATTAGCAATATACATCATATATTCGGGTTATTGATGAAATATTTGTTTATAAAATAACGAAATCGCATGAGTCGTACTTTGCAAAACTGTCAAAAAAACTTATACCAGTAGTAAACTATCCCTTGTAGGCATTCTTATGGAAGTGGGTTATGCAACATTACAGGAGCAACAATTAAAAATGATAACAAACTATGAATAAAAACGCCTGAATCATTTTTGAGAAATAAAAAAAGCTCACCCCAAGAATAAACAACCTTTTGTAAATTTTTTTATTAAGGAATGATTACACAGCATTATAGAGTTATTTGTGAAATATGAACAAAATCGCGTGAGTTGGTTTTGAGAAAATTGTTTGATAAAAACTTATACTTAGGAACAAAGTACTCCTCATATATTTTTTTTCAGGACAATGAGTTATAGCATATTGTCACGCTAGTAATGAAATATTTTATTTACGTAATATTGCCTAAGTGGTCTTTTGGGAAAACCATTAAAAAGACACCTTCAAGAGTAACTTACTTACACCACACCTTCTGGAATTTTCACAGAGAAATTACTTACACCACAGAATGGGTTGTTATTGAAAAGTTGATTTTTATGAAATATAGACAAAATCGTTAGAGCCAGTTTTGAGAAAATAGCATTTTTTTTAAATTTTCACCCCTCAGTAAACTACTCTTATTTTTAAAGGTAGGAAAATATTTGAACTTCCTCCCCTCTCCCCCTCCTTCTGCTTGGAGAATCACAAAAATCTTAAGTCTTCATCCCGGCGAAATTAAAATACCGCTAATTTTACAGTAATTATGTGATATCTTCAAATAGATAAAAGATAATCGAAATGTGGAACAAGAGCGCCCTAGACAATATTAATTTACATGAGAAACCGTTATCACGACTCACTTATCTGCTTTCGATTTCGAGCCATTTTGAAAATCGGCATTTATTTTCGCGTTTCTAAACAGCTGAAAACGGAAAGCCACTAGGTGACTTGTGATAACGGTACCTCACGCAAAATAATATTGTCTAGGGCGCTCTTGTTCTATATTTCAATTATCTTTTATCTATTTGAAGATATCACATAATTACTGTAAAATTAGCGGTATTTTAATTTCGCCGGGATGAAGACTCTTAAGTTTAAAATTTGGTAAAGATACGTTGAACGGTTGAACGGAATGTATCAGGACAAACGTACGAACAGACGGACATATGTAAAAAAAAAAAAAAAAAACTTTTTCGGTATTTACAATCCATGAAACGTGTAAGCCCCTTTGAAATATCGATTTTTTTTCACGATCACCGTACTCTTTTATTCTTTCGTCACGCGAAAGTAAAAATGATGTAGTGAGAGTGTGGGAGGAAACAGCAGGGGCGGACCAAGGCAAAATTTTCATCCGGGCCCGGGCAAGTTACTTTTTGGGCCCTGTTCCCATCATATTATATTACAGTGATTTTAATATTTAAGCCCATTTTTCAAAAAGAAAAATAATACTCAAATACATGATATAGGTATGGCATCACTTTCATTGTGTTTTTATTATTATTATTATTATTATTATTATTATTATTATTTATGTACCGATATGTATAAATAAAAACAATATCGAACAGCATTTATTGAATACTACTAATAGTGACATGAGTACTGCTATATTGAAAATTGTTTTGTTATATATCAATAACATTAGGAGTCAATCTATCATATATCCAACTATATAACAATCTATTCTAATAACGTGAAATACTAACGAATACATTTCTCATATGTTGAACGTGTTTTACGTACAGCAATATAAACAACCTTGTTTATGTATGTCCTAGTAGTTGAAGTCTATAGCATTCATAAAATGTATCTCATGAATTTGTACAGACGCTGAACACTCTTATAAAATTAAAGCTTAATAACAGGTTTCATCAAGTATTAGAAATCCTCTGACTTGATAAGTAAGTAAACCATATCAAAGTTAATTTAGGGAACTTTATAAGAAAGCGTCCATATCTTTTTCTTCGATAAAACCAGTACCTTAAAATCTAGAATAATTTACACAAATTGTTTTCCTAATTTTGAAACCTTTGGCCTCAGGCGTGATAATTAATAGCATAACAAAAATTAAGAAAAGCTAAATAAAAAGTAAAAGGTAGTCGCTGATTTTTTATCGTAGTGCCGCTTCTAACCCCCTCCTATGTGTTTGCACAGTGGTATATTCGATTTCACAAACACTGTCGCAAGAACTGTACATAGCGACTCTACATTCTTCAAGAACCGTACATAGCAAAACAATAACATCTCCTAGACACTACTTTCAACAAAGGGCGACAGTTTGGCGCGGAGGTGTCGTTCCTTAGAAATCAAAAGTAAGGGTTAGGCTATTGCAGAATACGTTTTTGATGCGCTCTTCCCCTAGGTGGCTATCGGTAATTTTTGCCAGAGTTATAAATCATATTGTGAGCCAGTCAGGGTTTCCAGATCTTTCTTTCCAGGTCCTGGTCTATAATTCCAATATTCCAAGCATCTTCCAAGCAGCTGTTTCTTGCAAAATCCTTTCCCCTTCTTTCTTGTCTTTCCTTTCTTTCCTTCCTTTAGATATCTTTTAAACAGCAGGCGGTCTATTGTTCCGAAACGCACCAAATACGCTCGAGCTGACGTTTTCTGCGCGTTTTTATTGCTTTCGCATTTGCAGCGTAATGTGATTAGCCATCCATATTTAAATACATGGTCAGTGTATTCCCAGCGTACGCATGAGCAACAAAAACGCGTTGCGAACGCTTGAATTAGCCGCCCACTGAGTGCTGTGTATACTGTTTCCTCTGTTTCCCCTCCACTTTAACTGCGTTTTGCCAGCAAGGATGTTATAAAATAGAGGATCTGCCCATATGTATCTTCATCCTATTAAATCAAAGAAGTCAAAAAAAAAAAAAAAAAAAAAAACCGAGCATGGCCAAGTCTGATTGGCTACTCTCTTTTCCACAATCGTCTGATTAGTTACTTTTGTTTCCACCATGATTGTTGGTTCAAAACATTGCGATCCTATTGGGCAGAGTGGCCAGAGTATGTCTTTAAGATTTTGTTGTGGCGTATGCCTTTAAGATTTTGTTGTAAGGGCAGATTCTCTATTTTATAAGATCCTTGGTTGCCAGGCAATGGGACTTTAGAAAGAAACAGCGGCTTAAGATGCTTTGTGCAGAAAATTGGAACTCTGCTATTATAGACCTGGACCTGGAAAGAAAGATCTGGAAACCCTTACTGGCTCATAGTATGATCTACAACTCTGGCGAAAGTAAAATTACCGAGTAGCCACCTAGCTCGCGTCCGCTGTGGGAGTTAACGCATCAAAAACGCTTTCTCAAATAGTCATATCCTAAAAGAATATATATAAAATCCAATAACATTTGTTGCCTGGGAAAATGCCACAAAGAGCATGGCCCGCCATAAACAATACCAACTCTCCCTCTACTCTTTCTTTTACATGCCAAGCCTCCATTTGTCGATACAACCTCTCTAGTACTAGAAAACTCTCTTCTTCCATGATGGAATGGAAAAAGGAGATGTAATTGACGTTACTTTACAAGAATATAGACCAAAAAGTCAGTAGAAAACATGTTATAAAATTTACTTTTTGAGGAGCCCCCTTGACTGTGGCACCCCGAGCAGTTGCCCGGGTTGCCCGGCCCTTGGTCCACTCCTGGCAAACAGGAATACCCCGAGACAACTTGAGGGCACCATGTTGTCAAACACAAACTCATATGACCTGGGATTGAACCCTTGCCCTCTAGTTAATGATTTATGTTATTATATTTCTTTAGTCTATCTTTATTTTTTTCTCAGTTGTGAATTAGAAAATTGGTTTAGAATAGCTCTCCGAGCATCGGACCTTCTGCTAGCTTTTTCATGGTCACATAGTGGTTGGGGCAGCCTTTATCCTTCGTTACTTGGTTGAAGAATTCTAACCGTGGCCGGCCCCTGGCATTCTTGCCCACTACTGTACCCTCGATGATGATATCCATCGTGTCTCAGAAGGTGACCTTTTCAGATGGTTTCCCATTTAATTGATTTTTCGCACATGAGACGTCTTTGATTCTCCAGCCCTCACTTTGTCAATCCAGAGAATTTTCAACATATGTAGGTTATACGAATCCTTCTCATCTATTCATTTCTGAATGTCGAAGTTTCACTGCAATTGAATGATACACTCCAGATAAAAGTCTTAGCGCATGTTAATGTTATTTAAAATGAATATGGTGCATTCTTGTTGGAGCCAGTTACCTAGTGCATGCGGCTTAGAATTTCTGCTTGTTCTCCTACCTGGTGTTATATATATTGCTTTCAAGGTAGTTAAAGGAGTACACATTCTCAAATCTGTTTTCCGACAGTCTACATTTAATTATTATGTCATGCCTACTCACGATCAGTATCTTTGTTTTCCCTCTATACAATTTCATATTATAACCAAAGGTAAGAATGGCCTCCATTTCTATATGTATCGCTCTATGTTGGTCTCTGTTCTCTGCTATACAGCCAGCAAACTAACAAATGGTATACAGTCAGCAAACCTAAGCATGTCTGTCCGCTGTCCATGTACTGTACCGTAACTTCAAGTCTCTCTTTCTCTCCGTCTCAGTCTCTCTCTCTCTCTCGCTTTTTTTTCAGCGCCCTCTATATGTAGCCGTTGAAATATCTAGGAAAAAGTAAACAGCGTTAGTCTACACACTGTAGTTAATGAAGTATATTAACCTAAATTTATCATTAACTCTTAAACCTTAAGTATTTTTCAATTAATATTTTCAATTGTATGTAAAAATCGAATCAGAATTAGTGCTGCCCATGAGACTCATGAAATATCTGTTCTCAAAAACGAGCCGAGATGAGAAATACCATTTTAGATTCTTCTTCAGTGATCCTTGATTAAATGTATCTCAGCCGAGATAATTTACTCGGTATCTCAGCCGAGATGTTACTGTATCTCAGAGGAGATCTGTAACTTGTGTCTGGTTGGAGATAATGATGTTCTAAGTTTCAGTGGAGATACGTCTCGGAGGAGACAATGAAGTTCATATCTAGGTGGAGATAACGATGTTCTTATATCAGTGGAGACAATGATGTTCTTATCTCGGTGGAGACAATGATGTTCATATCTCGGTGGAGACAATGACATTCATATTTCAGTGGAGACAATGATGCTCATGTCTCGGTGCAGACAATGATGTATATGTTTTGATGGAGCGATGATGACTACATCGCGGTGGAGATGTCTAAATTGTTCAAGTTCTATTACAAATTATCAAGGGGAGTGATTGTTGTGGTTATAAGTAGTCTAGCGAGAAGTGCCAATAAAATAGTCCTGTCTCTATATAAACAGCAATAACTGCTTTGATATATTCTGTGCTGAAAATATTTTGATATTTTACGACAACTGTCAGTGTAATCTGCAGGATATCCTCAGTAATTATCTATTGTGCAGTTAGTTCCAGATTATGCATATTGAGAAGTCTCAAATATAATTCAGAGTGTGGGAAGCAAATAATAAACTTATAATTTCCAGTTGAGAAACGTAGTTGTAATTATTGATCATAGTAAAAAGGGTTATCAACGTTAGGCTTAACGCTAATTACTTTAGGCCTATCGGTCATATAGTGGCATTCTAACACTGGTACATTATATATACAGACAGTTCATTCTTATTTTATAAGAATAAGTTGAGAATAAAGAGGATTTATTAACACAATAAAGAAGATTTATCAAACACAATAAAGAGGGTTTATCAAATACAATAAAAAAGGATTTATCAACCACAATAAAGATCATTTATCAAGACAATAAAGAGGATTTATCAAACACAATAAAGAGGATTTATGAAACAAAATTAAGAGGATTTACCAAACAAAACTAAGAGGATTTATCAAACACAATAAAGAGGATTTATCAACTTTTAAAAACACGCAAGTCATTACACAATATACATTACATTTAAATGGTTATTTCATACTTTTTGTTAACTTCTCATAACGTGAAAAAATTCTGATCACTTATAAACGAAATTAAGAAAAATCAGTACACAAATTTTGCACGTAAATTAAAAAGAAAAAAATCCGAGGCGAAATAAGAAAAAACTTTTCAAGTATTGAGACGGGAACAAATTCGTCGAAAATCGAGACGAGACGAGACGAGACGAGAATACTACAAAATATAAGCAATGAGACGATAAAACTTATATTTTTCGTTTTGTCTCGTCTCGTCTTATTGGACAACACTAATGAATTGGACACTTGCAGCAGCCTTACTTTTATCTATATATCTATGACAAATATATAGCATAAGGTTAACATTGGAACCCTTCTCCTTGTGACAAAGCAAAAATTAGGTTTTGCGAACTGTATACAATCTTTTAACCCAACAATGCTTGAAAAGTTTGAATATTTGTTGTAATGCAGGGGTTGGATCAGAAAAGACTAACAGTTTCAAAGTTCCAGAGAAATTCGGAGAAAATAAAAAAAAGAAAAACTTTCGAGTAGAGGATTATTGGTCTTAAGAAGGACAATATCTATGTTAGCAATTACAATGTCCCGGTCGACTTCTGGGTTTAATGTTATTTCGTTATGTAACACGTAGGTTTATACTCTTTCCATAAATTCTCTCTCAAAATAAACATTACAACTAATATTTCTTCATAGGTATTAGTTACAAATTTACCCAAGGAAAAGAAAAGAAAACGAAATAAAAGAGAGAGTGAATTATTGAAATTGTAATAAGCTTTAATGGCAAAATGAATATCTTATTTAGCACCAATTGTCGCACACAATAGCGGCAGAGAACAATGAAATAAAGGCATTATTTACACTTAAGTGGCTTCTTCTCTTCTCCTCCTCTTCTCCCTAACCCTATCCAGTTAGCATAAACGCTTGGTTCTCCTTCGCTTTTGCTTTAGTTGAAGCAGATCGATTCAGGCATTCACCACATGGCAGCAACACGAGGGGGTGGTAGGCATTAATATGGCATTCTCCGTTGAGAAATCACATACCTCTAAACACAGGCAATTCGCGCACGGAGTGACCAAGCGAAATCCAATATTGGGGGAGTCAAAAGGAGAATAGAATATGTATAGACGTTAAAGTAAGAGAAGAAAAAATAATATTGTCGGATTTCTAAAGAGGAGATTTATGAAATAATGGGAAATTGATGACAGATAGCCAGTTAATAGTAGTCTTGAGGGAAATAAGTTCGATAAAAATTACAAGGAAGAAAATTTGCCTAATATCTTAGCTGAGGTGGTGTCGTATTCCATAAAAAGCACCTAAGAGAAATGCTTATCTCACACTCAATTTGGCATACTCTCTTATGCACAAGTGCCTACGTATTGTTGTAGACTTGACAGATTTCATCACTCTTTGATAATAGCTATTTCCGATACAAACTCTCGATCCTATTTGTCGTAAACGACCAAAATCAATGATTTCAGGAGGTGGCCCGGGGAGGGGAGTTTACCCCTGGAGCAAAACGAAACACCTCCCAGGGACATATCCCCAATCATGACCAATGTGCGGTACCTGTAATTTTGTGGTAGTACTTTCGTGGCAGGAGCGGATCCAGGACGTACTTCTGGGGGGGGGGGGCTGTGGGTTGTAATACTGCTACTTAGAGCTACTTTTAAGAGCCCCACACTCTGGGATGGGTTTTATTTATATATAAAACAAGAAAGTTTCCTCTTATGGGCGGTCGGGTTGTTCGCCCCGATCGCCTCTTGTTGGATCCGCATCTGTTTCGCGGAGTATTCAATCCCGCGGTGGAAATCTTCTGAAATCATCACTAACCGTAATGCTCTATCTCCTTCCTTGTCATTCTATTTGCGTTGTTCTTCCTTTAACTGACAGTGAGAAAATTGTAATTTTTACCTATTTGACTTCCAACAAGAGCCGCCACTGGGATAGAGCTACCAACATTAATATTTCATATGATATTATTTCAAATTCTACATTCTTCTCTCTATTTGTATTGCCGAAGTCATTGATTATGGCAACAATCGAATCTGGTAAAGCATAAACTTGGAGCTGGAGTTGTCCACGAGAAGAGTTGAGACAAAATTCGAGACGAGATAAAGTTCTTAAAAAAAAAAAAAAATTCGAGACAAGACAGCCTCAACTCTTGCCCTATGCGTAGACCTTGTAGCATGACTATTAATGTATGATATCTAGGTAGGTTTTGTAGCATGACTATTACTCTGGATCCAATATAAAGTTATTAATTACATGGCTTCCCACAATGAGGACAAGAGGGCAATTGTACCCCCCCTGGAGTTTCGAAAGGGATTCTGTTATTCGAAATAAATATCGAAACATGTTAAATTTGATTACCCACAATCTACACATTTAACATATTTACTGTAGCTAATGAAGTATGCAATGTGCGTGGTGCATCTAGATGGACTTCAGAACCCAGGTTGCCTCCATGATAATATTTGGAAGGACCTAATTTTTCTTTGAAGATAGTAAATCGACCTGGAGAGTGGGAAATTTGGTGGAAATTTGGGAGATTGTAATTTTTTGGGGGGGGGGGGGAATGTGATATCTGGAGGATTATGCCCGAATCCTTGGGAGATTGGGTATCTCTGCATTAGAGTGTATGTATTCGCGACTCCGTTTCTGTATTAGCCGTTTGTCTTGTCCCCCGTCTTCATTCCTTTGGAAAATAATCTTGTAGGCGTTTCAGTTCATTATAATGATACTAAACGAAATGGTATAGTAATACCGTTCTTCATAAAATTGGCAGTACATTGTTTTGCAAAAATGCATACCCCCTCTATTTCATGTTCTTTCGGAACAAATTTATCATAAATGAACTTTTAATTCACCTTGAGGTTTTCGCACTCAAAGTTAATAGAAAATCACTTGGGGGGTCTATTTAAAAAGGGATCCTAGGTAGCAAATCAAGAAAGTTTTACGGTATATGTTTTTATTTTCCCCCTTTTTTTAAAAAAAAATAAAAATAAAACAAATTGTAGTTCTTTTAAAAAATATTTTTATAAGTTACTGTTAGTGAGTTTTCTTCTTTAATTGGAGGAATTGATTTTTCACAGACTATTAGCAATGCAATCCAACGATACAACTTACTATTCAGAGGGGGAAAAAATGTAACAGGTTGCATTTTTCTCCTTTCTAACCGGCACCCCAACCTTACGTTTTTGGTTTTGGTTTGTGCATTAGTTTTTGCACCTTAGCTTTCGTCTGAAAAAAGCCGTCTTCATGAAGCCGCAGATTCGATCGATCATTATAAACTATATACTGATGTCAGAAACAGAAGTTGCGAATTTCGATATGACAAGTAATGATTTTTTTAACTCATAAAAAATAATGTGGTACAGTTAAGGGATTTAAAATACAATTAAAAGTAAACAAAGATTTGTATAATACTGTATAATTGGTTAGTTGAATTTGAGTTTAGCGTTCTTTTTGGTAACGAGGCTATATGGGACTATGGCCTATAGCTTAACTCGGAATTCGAACCACATGAACTCCCACCGGGAATTGCAATACTTATACTTTTTTGTGTTTTATGTGTTGCAATTACTCTTCAAAGGAACTACCGCAGTGACTAATTGTAATTATTCTTTTACTATGTATACCTATTTGTCATGTAAATTCTGAATACACTTATCTTGCTTTTCCCGCTAAAAGTTCTAAATTCTCCTTCTTTCTCTCTGAGAAACTATCAACCCTAAGCGTAAATTTGTCAAATTAGGTCATTCCGAAGTTTTTTGACAAAGAATGTGGAAGGGGAAGGTGTGTAATTTTGCTGATGACTGTATGCAGATTTTCATTGTTCAAAGGATTTTTTTTTTTTGACGCGTGTAACGTACAAAACTACTACAGTAACATACGTATACTGTAAAGTACGTATACAAAATTATTTTACGTTCGTTTAATAACCATTTAAATTATAGGAAAAAAGTTGAAGTCTAGTCTGAATTCGATTCCCGATGGGATACCATCGAACGCACTACATGGTATAGATTTCATTTTAAATAAGATTTTGTCCTATATGTAACCTTGCTGCTGATGAAGGACATAAACACAAGTCAGTCAAGAAACTTCAATGTGCTATGGTCCGCTGTTAATATAAAATACCTTCGTTTTCATGTAATTTCATTCCTCTTTTCCCATTCGTGTTTTACATAACATCTGATTTTCATGACATTCCTCAAAGTACAACGAAACGTGTTAATCCATTGATATTTAAGTTTTGATATTTTTTGACAGGGTAGTGTAATTGTTAGTGTTTTTGGGTAAGAGACTTCTGACTTTGCACAGAGACTTTTCTTGGACGCCCAAGAGATGTTAGTCTCGCGATATTGAAAAGTCTACGGGATATTCCTTTTTTCCCAATGGAGGTCTCGTGGATATAATGTGGAAATGGGACTTCCTATGAGACATTTCTACTCTCTTTTCGGCATAATTGCAAAACGATTTTGGGACAACCAAATATTGTTCCGTTACAAGCACATCCCTTTGTAATCTAAGGAAAGTATCGTAGAGTTTGCCATTATAATTAAAATTTCAGCTACAAACCTATATGTGTCGGGACAGGTTTAGGACCTGTGGGACATTCAAAGGACGCCCCTCGAACATGAGTATGTATGAAAAAAAAAAAAACGGGAAAATAACAACAAAACAAGACTTTATGGAAAAGAGGGATGTACCAATTCCTCCTGGGTTGGGCTGTAAAGATGCGAGGACAAGAGTTGAGTTGATCTCATCTCAAAAATGCGACGTGAAAGGAATGTCTCCAATAAAATGTATCTGTTTCTATCAGAAGAGTCTCGTGGCGACGAACCTTCATGTTCCTTATGAGCTCTGTCACGTCTCAAATCTCGTCACGACAATTATGTGTCGACTCTTCTCTAGCGGAAGTCTATTGGGTAGCACACAATAGTAGGATTCAATGACGTTCTTTCGTCACTGTAGCAATAATCCTTCAGGTTCCTTAAGAGCTCTGTCGCATCTAAATTTCGTCACGAAAATTATGTGTCGACTCTTCTCTAGAGCAGCTCTATTGGGTAGCACACAACAGAATTTAATAACATTTTTCTGTCATTATGGTGATAAACCTTCAGGTTCCTTAAATCAAATAGCTAAGTTTCACTGTTGTAATCACTCGCAAGACAAAATACTTTGTATTATTCTAAAGTGAACTTTTGAATTTTGTTACATGTAGTGAGAAGATAGAACATGACCATAAAGAGAGAGAGAGAGAGAGAGAGAGAACGTGGCCCATTCGAATGTCCAATAATTTCCAAAGATTTATAGAGAAGTATGCAGAAGGTACTTTTGGTATTACACCCAGCAATTACAATGTCAGTGGGAAGAATCCTTTCTATATTTCAAAGTCCTTGCAATTTTCCCCCTCCGGGTATATGATTCCTCTTTTCGTAACCATACTCACTGTGCTTTAGCAGTAGGCGTATCTGTTTCTGTGTTCCAGTTATATAATAAATGGACAAGCAATTGCTGGTAGCTATCTGGTGTTTTCTCCTTGTTATTCACCCGTTGCAACTGTGTATATGCTTTGATAATATGCTAATTATTTAAGTGTCTTTAAAACCCCTCCCACTTTCTTAACCTTTAATCTTCTAAGCACGTTTCGTGGTGAGACCATTTGGTATTACCAGATATATCAAGATAAGCAAAGTAAAAGAGAAGGACATTAGAAAACAAGTAGTTTTTTTTTTATAACTATTCTGAAATAACATTGGGTAAGTGTCTACGGAAAAGGAAGGAATGGATGCATTTAATATTGCTTGGTTCTTTCGAACAGGGTATTCAACCACTAGAACAGGGTATTCAACCTTTTTTTTCCCGCGCGCTGCTAAAGTTACATCCAGATTTAAGAGATCTCATCCCGGCGAAATTAAAATACCGCTAATTTTACAGTAATTATGTGATATCTTTAAATAGATAAAAGATAATCGAAATGTGGAACAAGAGCGCCCTAGGCAATATCATTTTACATGAGATACCGTTATCACGACTCACTTATCTGCTTTCGATTTCGAGCCATTTTGAAAATCGGCATTTATTTTCGCGTTTCTAAACGGTTGAAAACGGGAAGTCACTAGGTGACTTGTGATAACGGTACCTCACGCAAAATAATATGGTCTAGGGCGCTCTTGTTCCACATTTCGATTATCTTTTATGTATTTGAAATTATCGCATAATTACTGTAAAATTAGCGGCATTTTAATTTCGCCGGGATGAGGACTCTTAAGCTTACGTTAAAGGTAACTAGAGCCTCTCTACTTTAAGTGTACCCTTGCTGGCGCTGCTGCTGATGTGTGTTTTCCCGTATCTTCCTCAAAAGAGTAGGGACAAGTTCCTGGGGCCGAGATCTTTCAATTGTTGGATGCTGAAGCGTTGCCACAATGAATTATTTCACGGACTTCGCTGTGCTCTGTCTTGTTAGCCATTCTAAGTGACCTACGATCTTCACTCATGAAGACCAAAGACTGAATGACAAATTGGCAACACAGCCGAAGTCATTCACTCCCTTCTCCTAAACAAAGAGAGGGTTCCCTCCGTAAGAAGGCGTCGGGGGGTGGGGCCGAAGTATGTTTCACATATTTTCGAGGGTATAGTTGAAACAGAAACGCTCTAGTATTCAAAGTAGTAGGGTGTTCAGAAAGTAGGGCAACCCGAACTTTGGAGCCTTAGAACTTTTGAATCATAACTGCAAATGAAATTAAACTGCCACCCAGAGAAGGCCCATCTGTGTAAATATTTTTGAGATATAAACCATGAGAAGGGGGTTCAACATTTGTTCTCACGATGTCAGAAATCTAAGATAAGTTTCTTTTAGGAAACGTGAAAAATCACGAATTGGAGATAGGTATGACATTTTTGGTGGACAAGTGAAAATGTTAATGGGTAGGTTGGGTTTAGAAATGTATCGTTCTAAAGCAAGAACGACACATTGGGAGCAAGTAGAGATATCTCATGACCGTGATAATGGAGAGCCATAAAACCATCTGTTTTCCGACATTATAGCGTAATATGAAAACACTGAATATACCAGACAGTTTCAACTGATGTGGCTGCCGCCACCTATCCTAGTGATAGATTGTTACACACGAACAATTTATGATATAACCTGTAGCTTCCACTGTAACTATATTTGTTGAATTGTGATATTGTCGATTTTGAGACTTGATCTCAATATCTCACTGGATGAAGACTAACATTAAAATGTAAAGTGGACTTCACTCGTTTTCTTGTAACTCACTTATACAACCAATGTGTATTTGCTCTATGCTGGATGTAAAACTCCTTGGGCCCTATACAGAGTTGTTCTGACGCGTGATTAGTACCATACTAAAGAGTTTGACTAACATGTTTCCTGCCATAGTCGCTATGACGCTAATCATACGTCAAAACGACTCTGCATAAAGCTCATTTTATCAAACTTAAGAACCAAGTATTTTTGTATAAAATTAAATACTGAGGGTTTTAAAGCTCAAATCACAGTAAATATGCATAATTAAATCATTTACAACTTTATATTTTTTAAATCTTAAATTATAAAATCAATCTACAGAAAGATAAAACAGTCACTTTGTACTGTTATGTAATGAAACAATTTCCAGTATATACACTGAGGAAAAAAATGTAGATGGAATACTTAAAAAGGTAGGTTACATGCACAATTCCTGTAGATTTTGGACAACGTACAGCAGACGTATAACTGTAAACACATGTTTTATAATACTTTCCGTATATGTGTTCCATCTATACATACTCTCTGTATGAAACAATATAGACGGTCAGGACCTCACGTACAAATGGACATATATAACATATAGCCAAGGGCGCCCATGTTGTGGTTTACAAGGGGGGAGCAAGAAAAAGTGACATTTCAAATATAGTTTCAAATTTTGTTGTAACTATTCTAAAAATTCTATTGGGTTCTCGATATTCCGAAGTACAAATTCCTCCAGGGGGCGGGCGCCCCACCTTGTCCCCCTGATGGGCGTCCTTGCAAATAGCTGAGGAATGTAACATAAGTATATGCATGTGATATACAGAAAACTGTTAGATGTCAGACATCCTGCAACGGCATGATGTAACATCTAGAGGCAGTCCCTATGTAGCATACGGATATCGTATGCTCCGTACTGATTTCTGTAGTAAAAAAGAGGATACCGTATATTTGTATAATATACCGCTGTTCGGAGAACGGATTTTCTCAGTGTAGTAATGCAATTTAGCATTTACAACCTCATATTTACATATGTTACATAAGTATCATTTTATACTTGGAGACAGAAAACAAATTATCGTAAAAAGTACATCATATATCTATTTTTTGTAAAAATAAATAATATAACACATATAAACTAATAAATATTTGATATTTTTACTTGGAAAATTATCGTAAGTTTTACAATATTGTTAAATGTATATGTTATTTACGTAAATATTGAATTGATCATAGTACATTCAAGATACCATTACAAAGCTCCATTTTTATATCGTCATTTGTTTTTGTATTAATTTTGTAAAAAACAATTAATCCACAGAGAATTACTGTAAACGAAATCCCACTATTAAAAATGGTTGAAAACCATTCAAAGTATTTTTGTTAAAGCTTTACATGCACATACACACACACAAAGGCATGAGGTCAAACAAAATCTTGTTAGTGATTTTTATTTTATTTTATTCTCCTCTCTCTGATTCCGTGAACTGATGCGATTTGAGCAGTGTGAAACTTGTTCCAACTAATGTTTTCTTCTAGGAAAAGTCTATTAGCAAGGATTTAGCAAGAACTCGGAACACAGAGGGAGAAAATAAGATCACCAAAAAGTTCGTGTGAAAACTCATGTCATTTATTTTCTGGACATGAACAGACAAACAAACAAACCAAAACAAACAAAAAAACCTAATGTAATGAATTAAGTTTTCTTACATGTTTCTTTGTTGTGATTCATCAACTGTTTCTCTTCTGACAATTACAAATATTTAAACACTTTAAGTTTTATTTATTAAGGGATTACAACATTCAGTGGAGTGACAGCAGCTTAATATGCAGGGAAAATCTTTTTAACTAAAGAGTACTTTATTTGTTGTACAAAATAATGTAAATACAATTACTTCGTAATAAGTGTTCATTTATAATCACAACACTGAAGACAAAAATCACGATTTCTATATTAAATCAGATAGAATATTTTATTGGTTCATAGACGCCTGTAATTGATTACTTAGCTGAAAATCCCTTTGTATCACTAAGTGTGTACAAAATAGGACCCATTGCACAAAGTGTGAGTTGAACGAGGTCCGTGAACTTGGCCCCTCACATGACGCACTAACGATAAAATTAGTCTCAATCGTTAGTACTTCTTAGTGCAACAGCCACTAACGTTAGTGCTTCATTAGCGTACGTACTACAAGTAAAAAAAAACTTTGGGGGAAAGTTCACGCTGCCCCCACTTCAAGCACTAAAGAAAAAATTAGCGCTATTCGTTAATGCATCGTTAGTACTTCTTAGTGCACCAACCCTTTACGTTAGTACTTCATTGGTGTAGGCTCTAGTGCTAAAGCAATGGTATGGGGTAAGTACACGCTGGCTCCCACTTCAAGCACTAACAAAAATTAGTGCCATTCGCTAGTGCATCGTCATTTCTTTTGGAAAACACTATAATTTCGTTACTGCTTCACAATTAGTGTAGATATGGCTAATTATGTCACGAAATCCCCATAACAAATACCTGGCGAATTTTTCATTGGGTCAAATTCCAGCCAAATTCAAAAGCACTAATTATATCTTCTAGTGCAATTGTTAGTGCTTGCTAGTGCACCAACTCAGAACATTAGTGCTTCTCATCGTGAATGCTTTTGTGGGAACGGGCTACTACACGTGTAGTTAACATCCTCTTACTTTTATTTTCTAGCGTCCATACTATTGAAGCACTAATGTTGGGAGTTCTTCAATGAGACCTACTACCGAAGTAGTAACCATTACACTATATGTAATCATTAATGCTTTTAAATTTGGCTTGATTAATCAAAATGGAAAATGTCACGTGTCATAAGTTAGCCCCGCACGCATCTTAAATATTACCGTTGTGAGCCCCTCCCGCAAAAGCATACACGATAAAAAGCACTAATCTTCGGAGTTGATGCACTAGCAAGCACCTACGAAGCACTAACGATTGCAGTAGAAGAGATCATTAGTGCTTTTGAATTTGGCGTGAATTTGACATAGTGAAAAATTCCCCATGTATTCGTTATGGGAGTTTCGTGACATATAATTGGCCATATCTATACTAATAGTGCAGCACTAACGAAGCTGTTAGTGTTTTCTAAAAGCATTAATGATGCACTATCGATTGCACTAGATTTCATTGTCAGTGCTTTTTTTTGGGGGGGGGGGGAGTGCTAAAGTTTTTTGCTTCTATCGCCAAGCCTATTGAAGTACTAATGTTAGGAGTTGGTGCTCCGAGAAGCCCTAATGATTGTACTAAAAGAGATCATTAGTGCTTTTGAATTTGGAGGATTTTGACGCAATGAAAAATTCCCGATGTATTTCTCATGGCAGTTTCATGACATATAATTGTCCATATCTACACTAATAGTGAAACACTAACGAAACTGTCAGTGTTTTCTAGAACCACTAGCGATGTGGTACTGATTGCACTAGCTTTCATCGTTAATGCTTTCTTGGGTTAACGCGAACAGATACCTGTGTTTCTTTATTGTCTCGTCTGAGGAAGGAATCGTTTCTGGACAGGGTGTTGACATATGATGAGAAGTGGGTCCTGTATGAAGCTCCATCTTGCTGTCATCATTGGTTAGCATCCCATGAACCGGTTCCAAAATAGCCAAGACCAGCACTGCACTATTATGTGTTTAGTGGACTGCTCGCGGCATCGTGCATCAGGAACTGCTACCAGCTGGTCAGAGCATCAATGCAACTATGTATTATCAGCAGTTGAGATATTTTCAAGAAAAACTCAAAAGTCTGGAGCCAGCACCTCTAAATCGCAAAGGGATCCTCCTGTTACAGGAAAACGCTTAGCCTCACGTGGCTAGGATGACCCAGGACATCATTGTACGCCTTGGATGGGAAACACTATAGCATCCGCCATAATCCTCGAACGTTGCACCGTCCGATTACCACCTGTTCCATTCCTTGGACAATCACCTTAGAGGACGTCAGTTCAAATTCCTAGAAGAGGTGCAAAATGCACTTGTTCGCTTCACGGCCCACCAAATTCTACCGTGATGGAATCCATGACCTTCCAAAACGTTGGCAGAAGGTCGTCGATGCTGATTTATACTATTTTCAATCTTCCAGAAACGTCTTAGGTGACATATCTATGTTCGAAGGTGGTGGGTGAAAGAGCAATAAAACTTTCTTGGTTACCTTTATAGAATTAAAAAAATACACAGAATTAAAATGTTACTAAACTTTAATTTGAGATATAATGAAGTAAATGATGAGCAACAAACCTGTGTTGCATTTACACACTCTAACAAATATATGCTTTAAAAAAATCAATGAAGAACCATTTTTATTAACGACAATGGCAAATGGTTATAGTATATCTAACAACAATGTGAGATTATATCTTTTAGATAGTAACAAAATACTTCGAGAGACAAATCTTGATCACAATTTAAAAAAAAAATATTGATGTCAATTAATCTTGAGCTTGATAAATTATCTAAATAACAAATGACAAATAGAAACGAAACAAATTCATTCATACAAAGTTTAAACAAACAAAAAATGGGGGTACAATGTACTGTTCCAAAGATTTTTTATCGTCTAATCAAAGTGAAGCTTATTTTCCTGAAGAAATATTAAAATGAGAAAAGAAAAAAACTAATTCTCTTTCTATAGAGTTGCCAAGTCTTATTCTTCAGTCTTTCACTGAACAAATGATACAAAAAGAAAATGAATTAAAAAAAAGATTACTGCAAAAACAAAGAGCGTAAGATTTTTGGAAAAAAAGAAAAGAAAGAAAAGAAAAATGTCACGTTTAAATTACAAAATCTGAGCGGAGAAGAATAATCAAACGAAGAAGTTGTCACTGGAAGATGTCGGAAGCATTCGGAGATGACGAAGAAGAAGAAGAAGCATAAGATGACAGTTTTCGAACAAGATTCATCTTCTAAATCTTTCCCTTCTTCTTCTTCTTCGATATCTTTTTTTTTCTTTCTTATTACTGTTCTAACTTCATACTTTTTTTTCTTTTTTGTTCTGTCCTATCGTTCCTTTCATTCGTTCTTGTAAGAAATGATGTTACATCGAACTGAAAAGATGGTTGCATTGCTAAAATTCCTTTCAGTTGAAAATTAAGAATTGGATAAAGAATTGAATAAGACGCAAGCGACGACAAGAGTGTTTGAACAACTAGACGGAATAGTAAACAAACAAACAAAAAAAAAAAAAGTTGACAATCTAGAAGTCAAGATATATTTGAATAATGATGATGATGATATTTTCTCTCCCTCTCTCTCAGTTCATCCCCCCTTCCACCCCCACCTCGAAGCAAAGTTGTTTGTTATTATAATTAATACTAAAATGAAGAGTAAAAAAATGTTTGCTTCTATTTCATTGCAAATTTCCTAGGTCGTCCTTTTTTCCGGAGGCAAGAAGAAGGTGGAAAAGGGAAAGTGGAGGACAGTAAAGCGGATGAAATTTCTTGTTTCATTCATTATTGTTACTTTGATGTTAATTAATTATTCTGTCTCGAGAAATGAAACGTGAAATGTATTTCCGTCAACATACTTTTCTTTTTTTTTTCAAAAAATCTGCTATCCTTAAACAATGTAGCTTCATTATAAACAAAAAGTGAAAAATTACTGAAAAGAAAAAATATTTTTAATAGGATTGGAAAGACACGTTGTTATTTGAGGAGAGTAATAATTAAGTTATTTCATATATTGTATATCTATTTCGAAGAAATATAACTTCAATTTATTTAATTAACTTAATATTTGTAGAGTCTTTCTATTTCAACTGTGCCCATTCTGGCGCTGCTGTCGGTGTGTGTTTTCCCGTATCTCCCTTGATAGAGGAGGGACAAATTATTAGATGCGCAAGCGTAGCCAGAATGAATTATTTCACAGACTTCCCTGTTCTCTGTCTTGAGTTGAGTTGATTTTGAGTTTAACGTTCCGTTCAGCAGCGAGGCTATATGAGACGTGGACCTATTGATTAACGTGGAATCCGAATCATATGATGTCCTCTGTCTTCTTACCCTTCTAAGTAGCCTACAATCTTCACTCGTCAAAACCAAACCACTGAATGACAAATTGGCAACGCAGCTGAGGTCATTCACATCTTTTCGGTGAGCAAAATGAAGGATTTCCTCTGTCAGAAGGGACGGGAGTGTATGTTTCACATTTTTTCCGAGAGCACAGATGAGATAGACAGCCTCTTGTTAATTTATCAAGAAAACTAGCTTCTTGACGCTAAACACTTTCGTAGATAACGAATATGCTTTCTGTTCGAATAGTTACTGGTTCAGTTTCTGTGAGAGTGCTTGCCTTAAGTATATGTCCAAGCAATAATGTTTTGGTACCAATTTCAAGCAGTAGGTATCGTCTCATATCGGGTTAATGCTGAAAAAGAGACGTAAATCTTAATCAGTCATCAATCAATCAACCCACGAGAGGATTGATGTCCAAAAATGTCCAATGTCCAAAAATGTCCAAAAATGTCCAGGATGTCCAAAAATGTCCAGGATGTCCAAAAATGTCCAGGATGTCCAAAAATGTCCTGAAGTGTTCTTATCTGTGGAGTAAAGTGTCTAGAATGCATCCTAACAGTGATTACCTGAAACTGCTCTAAGAGTGTTCAAAATGTACCTGAATTTGTACAGTCAGAAACAATATTAAGCTTATGCTGGAGGTATAAGAAATGATAGCTCCAACCTATACTTAATATTGTTTATTGTTTCTGATTGTACAGTACATGTTTAAATGGTAATGGTTGAAATGTTCTAAGACTGTTTAAAGGTTATTTTTGTGCCCTATACTCATAAGAGACATCAGAAGTTGAGGTACATTTTGAATACTTTTAGGGCAGTTCCCATTAGTACCACATATTTCGATGTATTCTAGACATTTTTTGTCCACTTATAGAACACTTTAGGACACTTTTAGGCATCTTAAACCAGTCGACAAAAAGTTGTTTCTAAAAAAATATTAAAATCATTTTAAAAACACTATTATTATTTTGTAGCGTGCCATCCTTTTGTCATTGTTTTGTATAAGGAGCAATAAATCGAAATTCAATCATTTTTAATGTGCATCCACGATAGAGCTAGGATTCACTTTTATCTTTGCTTGTAGGTTATTCAGACACTCTATTCTGATATATCCAGTACTGTTTATGTGATGCAATTAAATATGTCTTAGTTAATGTTAAAAAGGGTTCCAAGAAAGAATAATTAAATTGTAATAGAACATATTTCTTGTAGTGTTGTAGGCTTCTGATCAAATGTAGCGTACTGTGGGGACAAGCTGAATATGGGTCTCTGTTGTCTTGAAATTGGGTTCCATAATTCCAGGTACTTGGTGTACTGTACTTGTGAAGCGGACATAGACCAGTGGCACCAAGATATCTATCTACTTTTGGAGAAGGGAGGTGGAGGGCGTTCGGATATGTGCTTCGTTTGTCAGGTATTCAAGTAATGACATTCAGATCCCGGGATCTCAGATAAACTTTCTTTCCCGTCTCCCAGGATCAGCCCCGCAATGATGTAATAAAACTAGCAGAAATCCTCGTCTTCGCAAGGGGAAGAATTATGTTTGGGCAAAATCTTTGAAAAATAAAGAAAAGCTTGAAATATATAACGACGAACAATGCCTTCAGCGTTGTGCAGTCAGAAAAAATATTAAATATAGGTTGGAGGTATAAGAAATGATAGCTCCAACCCATTCCTAATATTGTTTCTGACTGTACCTATTCGGGTAAAGTCGATTCTCGAGACAAGATAATTCAAATGCCTGAACGTTATGCAACCCGTACCATACAAATAAATAATCGGGTTGTCTATCTCACAGGCGCCATGGTTCATTGTAATTTTTGCATAAATTTTGATTCCTCCAATCAGGGGCGGATCTAGAAGGTAAAAACTTGCGGACAACTAGAACCCAGACTATGATAGGCATATGATGAGTTTAATATAAACTTGAAAAAATATATAAATAATAGCTTAAATTATTTTTGTCACCCAAAAAACTGGTGGGGCCTAGGGGGCTAGATCCGCCACTGCCTCCAATCCTCCCTTAAGTCGGAAATCCAGTAAAACAGCTTCATATGGTATTATATCTGGTGAAGATCTAACTGTGTAAAAATTTGGTAACTCTAGGTGACTTCTTTCTACGCAAAAATCTGATGGCAGACATACCTAGGTATATAGAAGGAGAAGCATGTGATATGTATGTGTCTGTGTGTCACAACAACATGTATAAATTAATTTTGGTTATTTGCATTTGTTCATGTACTATTCGTAATTCGTCAGCAAAATGTAGATCCCAGTCAGGGTTTATTAATCCCGTATTTCGGGATTTACTCAGTCTACACGTGATTGCACTTGCGAGTACTCATGTGACGTTATATAAGATCATAACTAGATGGTACTTCAAACATTAATTGCTACTATTTACTTTGACTACACAAGCAGACTAAAAAGAGAAGCGAAGAAATGAAAACACAAAATTTCAGCTGTTAAGTTTGCTTGAGCTGTCGGATTTTCTTTACAAACAACATGAAAAGTTTCTTAAAAATAATAGCTTTTCACAGCAGAGTTATATTAACTTTGGACTACCAACTGCTTAATAATATAAAATTTAAAGACTTTTTCTAACTTCGAAACTAATATTCGTCATCGAATCAATTTGTTGCGTAGCTTACGAGGCACCAACTGGGACCTAAACATGAGACTGGTACTTTACTTACAAAGTTTTTGTACGTCCGTCTCTAACTCAAGAACATATCGCCTGGTAGTCGGCTCCATTGATGTTTTAAAACAGATTGCAAGTCCTCGAACTTCATGCTTTACGCCTTGCATAACCTCTAGCACCTCGCACTCCAACACAAGGAGTCTATTAGCGCATCGATATACCGACCCTTCTACCACATCTGTATCATCTTCGCTCTCGTTACATCAATTAACATATTGGAGACGCTCACCAGATTTTGCATGAAATTCTCGACCAGACTCCCAGCCTTACCACGTAACACTTGTTTGCCAGTAGACTACCTTCTTGAAATTCGTGAACGTGAATAGGCGACAGATTTCTATAACTCTCATCGTCGCATTTATAGTCGTCATCCATAAATCTATAGCGCATGGATCTCATCACTACACTCTTTCGTTTTCACTAACAGGGCTCCAAGTTTCTACACCTGCTCAGAGTAGTCCCAGAGCAAAAGATTAACACCCTTGTGCAAACTAATACATATTCTTGTATTTTGTTCACTTTACTTCACTTCACTTCATCATTTATATCAGATGAGGCGTCCAGTTCCAAAACGGCTCTTGTCCATTTACAGAAAATAACAGAAAACTTTTAAAAAAATGTAGGATCTGCATGTTTTGTAGAACTGGGAATACTTCAGTGTGTCCATGTGAAAACCTAAACATCCTCAAATATATCCAGTTCTACAAACTGCCTCGAGTTTTTCTCGGTTTTCTGGAATTTTCTGTAAATGAGCAAGATCCGTTTTGGAACTGGGAGGCTGATATGCCCTCATAACAATATTATGTCTGAATAACAAACATGAATAAGTAAACAAATATAATAAATCGAGAACCCATCTCAAGTCCCTTACTTACTATTAATGCAATGCCACTGGTCCAAGAGAAGGCGTAACCTGCGGCCCGCCAATCTTAGGATGGGAATGAAACTGCACTTTAAAAAAAAATCAACTGTATTTTGTACTGCAATATTAAAATACGTTGCACGGAAATTTGCCTTAATTTAACTTTCACGATACTTAAAAAAATTGTCCCACTCAAGTAGATAATCATCTAAATAATAATTTTCCTATAAAGCCACGTGAATCAAAATAGGTCTACCTATACATCTTATACAGAAAAATATTTTGTTTTTAAACACCTTTACACTTGAATAGTGAATTTTCAGTCACCAGAGAGAAAACGAGGCATTGTAATTCTAATGGACCATTTTATTTGCTAATAAAATTTCCACGAGAATTAGCTGGAAATAAACGTAGAAAGTGTGCTTGGAATGCATAGAATGTGGATAATAATAATAATCAAGAAGTAATTGCTAACCGTATCAACAATTTCCAATGAATAAGAAAAACTAAAACTTGACCTTAATGCAATTCATTATAGAAATATTTCTATATTTGTACTAAACGGCCCTTAATTTGAAACTGTACTTAAAACTTTCTTTTTTCAATGTACAGCCTTTCTCTGCGTAAGTAGGGTTTAGACGTACCTTTTACGACATTCCAAGTAATTTTTATAGTTGTTTTATTTTGGCCAGAAACAAGCAGCAGGAACACATGTTAGACAGTCACAGTGGCTACCCCTGAGGATCGGAGGATGTTGAAAGATTCGGTCCAAAGAGCACCTTCCTTTTCTGTCTATACTAAATCTCCGAACTACGGAATTTCTCCCCTTTAGTAACTCAATCGTTTCACTGCCTTCTGTTCAACTATTATTCTCTCACACAGTGTGGTCCGTTTTGCTTCACACTCCAAAGGATTCGTCTAAGTTTATTTTCGTTTGTGTTCAACATTGCCACAATTACTTTCATCTTTCACGTCATGTGTGTGCTTGTGTAGTTGAATCTCTTTCCTTGAAACTTCTTCTTCTTCTTTAAATGATGAAACTAAATGTTGCAACAAGCGTTTGGAACTCTGCATACTATAGATTAAAGTCGTACTTAAGAGGCCTCATCCCGGCGAAATTAAAATACCGCTAATTTTACAGTAATTATGTGATATCTTCAAATAGTTAAAAGATAATTGGAATGTGGAACAAGAGCGCCCTAGACAATATTATTTTGCGTGAGGTACCGTTATCACAAGTCACCTATTGGCTTTCCGTTTTCAGCCGTTTAGAAACGTAAAAAATAAATGCCGATTTTCAAAATGGCTCGAAATCGAAAGCAGATAAGTGAGTCGTGATAACGGTATTTCATGTAAAATGATATTGTCTAGGGCGGTCTTGTTCCACATTTCGAGTATCTTTTATCTATTTGAAGATATCACATAATTACTGTAAAATTGGTGGTATTTTAATTTCGCCTGGATGAAGCCTCTTAACTCAATTCTTTATTTGTCCTAATAATAAGTAGTAAAAAACATCTGAATATTTACAACTATCCAGTAGCACAGCAGAAAGTGGCCCCACGTAACGTAGTCGCTAACCCTCTCGTCTTTGGTGCGAGCAGTCCTGGGTTCGTTTCACGGTGCGGACACTCGGTCAAAAAATAACAGCTTTTTCGTGGCAGCCATCCTAAGCGAGGTTTCCCTCATTCACACCAGGCAAATGCCGGGATAATACCTAATCTAATGGTCTTCCTTCCTTCCCTACATCATTCTTCCTCCCCAATTCCCCGATCAGTGTGATCGCTGAGGGACGTCATTTCTCGTACATGACGGGTTAACATTGTCATGGCTGCCGAAAGTCAGTAATCTAATTCCTAAATTTAATCCTAAGCATATGTAGAATTTCTTAGTGATAAAGATTACATAATATCTTGTTCAAGGGGGGAGGCTTTAAAACTCAGAATCTCCCTTTTACGTTCGCCACTGATATCCATTTCCAAGTAATTAAATTTAAGTAATTGTCACAATATACTTCTATCAAACCGCACTTTTCTATTCTAAAATATATAATTAAATTACAACAATCACTTTTTTTTATAACCCTTTAGTGGGCAGTGTTGCTCTCAGGCAACATCGCATTCTATTGCTTTATACGCACTAATTATATGTAACTTCAGTGATCATTTAATTGGCATTATTACTTTCATACAATATTCATATACATGATTTGAGGGTCACTTGTTTAGATACTTCTAATCTTCGTCAACAGGGGACAGTCAAAGTTAGTATTGTAGAAGCTTTATCTCCTACGTTTCGCGAAAGTTTTTTTATTATTATTATTATTTTCTTTTATTTGTGGTTTCTTGCTCTTTAGGAAAATATTTCAACGAAACTATAGGTAATTACTGAGCAGAGGCGACGTTAGGTTTCGCTAGGCCCTAGGTGAGACCCTAAAGCGAGGTCCCCCAAAAAAACATCCTAGGTTGCAAAGTTTCAGGCGAACATTGTACTGGTTACATAAGTTCCAGGCGAAGTATAACGTGTGTTTAACAACAGTTGCGCACCCACAAGTTTTGGTTTCGGAAGGATCTGCTCGGGTTGTATAAGTTCTAGGCGAAACCCAACATGTCCTTAATAATAACATGCAATATTTAAATAAAGCCACTAACATCTTTTTACACGTATAAATACACTTAAGTAGTAACGTACCTTTATTCTATTTAATCATCCATCTTGTTGTCTCCCTTCCTATTGTTCTAGGGAAACGTTTTCAGCCAATATAAACAGTGACACTTGCAATGCCGTTTACATCCAAATTCAGCCTCGCAACTTGGGGGAGGAGGAGGGGAGACATATAAAATGATTGAAAATAACCAATATTTGTGTTGAATCTATATTTTTCGGGTCGCTGAGATGAACAGTGATACTTCTGATGCCATTTAAATCCAAATTCAAATCCGTTAGTACTCCTAAGGAGGGATGATGATATGTAAAAATAATTGAAAATGACCGATATTAGTGTCGAATTAACAATTTTTGGGGTCCCTAAGTTGATTGCTGACAGTTTTGATGCCCTTTATGTCCAAAATAAAACGTATTCGTCCCGTGAGAAGAATGGGCATTCTGTTAGTAGATGATAGAGACCTGCACGGGCCGAATTTTTCGCCCCGAGCCCAATCCAGCCCGAACGCACCTAGGCCTGGCCCAGCCCGGGCCCGAAAAGTTTTGGAGACTTTCGGCCCGAGCCCGGCCCGGCCCGATAAGTTTTTCAAAATTCTTGGCCCAAGCCCGGCCCGGGCCCGATAAATTTTAAAAGATTTTGGCCCGACCCCGGCCCGATAATTTTTTAAAAAAATTAGCTCGAGCCCCAATCTTTCTCAATATTTAGCACTAAATTTGACCTAACCCTCAGAAAAATTTTCCAAACTTTGGTTCACAACCTGACGCTTGCCTCCCGAATGGTACCATTGCCTCCTAGAACTTTGCCTATCATCGAGAGAACGAAAACTCCATTCCCTGTAACAAGAATCTAACCTTATTGATTTTTAGCATAAAGTGAAGATGGCAATATTGTTTAGCGACAGGCAAAACATTCCCACCCCTTCTTTTTATATTTTGAGTTCAGTGAAGATCAAGGCCATAGCTCAATTTACCGCATAATGCCTGCATAGTGAAAGTGGAACCGCTAAGCAAGCATTAAGTGTAAATAGCTATTGCATTCTTTGTAACATTTTTCACGGACACACTTCAACGTTTGGCTTTATTCCAATTATCGTTTAACGAAAGTCAATAATTATTAAAGAATTGCAATTGATCGGCCCCAGCCCGGCCCGACCTCAAGAGAAATCATTGTCGGCCAGCCCAAGCCCGGCCCGGCCCAAAGAAATAACGGTATCGGCCCGCCCAAGCCCGGCCCGGCCCAAAGAAATAACAGAGTCGGCCCGCCCAAGCCCGGCCCGCGGGCCAGGCTCGGGCCAGGCCCGGCCCATTCAGGTCTCTAGTAGATGATAACTAGCAAATTGTGTACAATATCTATTACTTACGTGTTGCTTTTAGCCTTCTTTTAAAGTAATATATTCCTTGTAATGAGATACATTCTCTTAACACAAGAATGACCCACATAATACTTACTTTTAAAATAAATTCTATATTAATAATGAAACTAAATAAATTTATTAATACGAACTATATGCCACAAATTTATTTATTGATTTATATTTTCTCATTTTTATAAATCATTACAAAATGTTGTATTCATATTCAGTTTATAAGTTTCTTTTGTATGTTTACCATTATTTTATGTATCAGTGTGTGAGTCAGTGTGTTTGTGCGTTAGTTGATTGACAGAGGGTGTATGGGTGTTAATGTGGATTGTATGCTTGCGTGAAATAATATAAACGGTCTTTATGTCTAATAAAGAGGGGTTTTAACCTTCTTAAAACCAATTTCATTCGCTTTAAGCCAAAGGAGCTACATTACAATCTCTGTTGAGTGTTTGCTAAAGGCATTTATTTGCAATTTCTTTTCTTCCCTATCACTTCCTTCTTCCTAAAGGAAGAAAATAAAAATCTTTGCATTGCGTGTTTTATGCTAGTTATAAGGACGTGTCATGAAACCTTCAAGATACAAGGGAGACTGAACACATAGGGTGATTTGCAAGAAACTAGAAAGGGGGTGAAAAAGGCCTTAGTGATCTGTCTGTCCATGAGGAATTTTACTTTTTCTTCACGAGTCTTTTCGTCAGTGGCGGCTATAACGGGCCTTGTGGTGCATGTAAAGATAACAAAAATGAACACTCTTCAATCTGAATACTAAAAATATGAAAAATTACATATTGGTGATCCAATTTTCGAAATATGATTGAGGTGAAATAGCAAGGAAGTTGAAAAATAACCTCTGTCTTAAAATACCCTAACGCACTTGAAACCTTAACACGTATTTTAACCAACGCACTTGAATGGGAAATACAGCATATTGTCATTAATCTGGACTTTCAGAAATCTGATCGTTAAAATTTCATTTTTATTTGTTTGTAAATATCACCAGCATGGGGACACAGTAAGCACTAGTGCAAATCCCGGGGGGGATGAGAAGGACATGCCCCGTTGGAACTCAGGGGGACTGTCCCTCCAATAATCCGATTTGAAATGTGTTTTTTTTTGGGGGGGAGAGAAGTGTAATGATTTTTCTTCGATTGCCACAAAGGAAAGTGAGAAGAAATTGATATCCCCCAGAATAAGCCTCAAATCTGCCCGCCTCCCAATGTTGAAGAGAACTCTGCTCCCCCTGATCCTCCACAGCATTATTTTTCAACTTCATAAATATTTTGAACATCGCTTTAAAAAAGAAATTATAGGAACGGTCTTACCCATCCCGCTCCCCCCGAAGTTGAAGACAGATTTGCGCCGCTGCACTGTAGTCCAGTAGTTATAACGTCCGCGTGGCCCCAGCCCGCGCTAACGGCTTGTTCGACGCTAGGCTGGACGTAATTCAGCCAGTAGCTAACAGATGGTGTTAGAGCAGCTCAGCCCCACAAGGAAGATTGTTATGCCAAGTGGTTTGGTATCACTAGAATATTATTGTGAACATGGTCCAACGATGATTGAAATTTTAAATTTGGATTTGAGACTTTTTTTGAAGCAGATGAAAGTCATTGTTCCGAATTGGTGCGTTTAGTTATGGCATGGAGATTTTCCGTAAGTTAAAAAGAGGACAAAGTCATAGATGGATAGGATGTAATAAAAATAAATCATATAGAGTATAAATAAATAAATCAAGCGTTTCCATTAATACGACACTTTTACTAATTCGGCGTCCCCCTGGGCAAGAAATGGCCGAATTAGTGAGAATATAATAGTGTAGGTAAGAAAATTAAATTTTATAATTGTTTTTCTTTATTTAGTCAAATGCATTAAAATATCTCTATAGTTCTTATTCAAATTTGATGCATCTTGAATTTAAACACTTCGCATGGTCGCCCGCTCATTGGTGTAAGCAGCACATAAACTCTGGTGGGGACAGAGTACCGGGGGACTGGGGTATGCGGGATACGCCAGGTAAGCGAGGGGTCTGGGGGTCCTCCCCGGAATATTACAAAAAAAAAAAATGTTTTCGTACACTGCATTTTAAAGCATTTTTGACTTGAAAATATGTATACACTTTACAGTTTGTTCGTTTTTCAAACAGTAAAATTCAACCTTGTGTTATAATTTTAGTTAAATCTTAAATGATGGCATTGGAAGCTTTCGAACTGTGAGTGTTTCGAAGAATCTAGAGAATTAGCTGGGTCGAAAGGAAAACAAATGAGATAATGTTAGAAATGGTGGAGGAGAAAAGAGCAATTTTAGATATTATTAAGAAGAGGAAGAGAAACTGGGTAGGACATTGCCTAAGAAGGAGCTGTGTCATAAGGAATGTGCTAGAGGGTATGGTGGCAGGAAAGAGAGGGAGAGCGAAGAAGACTACAAATAATGGACGATATCAAAAACACAAAAATCATATGTGAAGATGAAGAGGTTAGCAGAAATCCGCGGAGCATGGGAAGCTTCTCAGTTGATGCAAGTGACTTACCAATAATGTCAGAAAACGTATTAATGATGATGATAAGCGGCCAAGTGTATGACAAAAAGAAAATAATGATAAAAGATAGTGTGAAGTCAATACTCAGAAACAATAAAGTTTTGGAATCAGGTTTTAGTTAGGCCTACTATCCTACAATTAATGTAAATGAAGCTCAATAATGTATAGTTTAAAAAATTAGTTGAAAATTATGCTTTTTCTCTCTCTCTCTTCTAAACTTACTAGATGATCTAGCAGCTGCCGAGTGGTGTCTGGCGTTCAGCTTCAGGGATTCTAGATCAAGCTTTCTAACCATGCGACGATAATGCCATATTCAATAATGTCCTTGCGATAATAGGTGAGTATACGATAATTTTAAAGCTCACACTTTTTTTTTTTTTTTTTTTTTTTGCAATTTTTGAATGTGCAAATAAATTTTAGATGTGCATTAAATAATTATAAAACATACACACTGAAAGTTTTAACAGTCATACCCATTTTAAAAAAAATCAATAACTATTTGAGAATTGGCAAATAACAACTCTGCACCCACTCTTTACATTCAGTAACGTTTACGAGGGGCTGAAAATATTGTTGTTTACAGTAGTGGTAATAAGGATTTAAAAAATGAAGAGAATACTGGCACAGATTTAGAATTCGAAACTGAAAAAATGAAATGAAATCTTTCAGTTTAACGTCCCACGATTATACCTGTTGAAATGATGACTACGGCAAGTGAATGATGATGGAAAGAGTTTGTGGAATGATAATGTAGGAGGAAACCGGAGTGCCCCCGAGAAAACTCGTGAACATGATGTTTGTCCATCACAAACTTAGTGAATCGAACCACGAACCCCACGCACCAGATGTAACCGCTTTACCAATGAGCCACCGTTTCGACACTGAAGATTACTAGATAGTTTATAATATATTATTGCTATTATTAGTAGTATTGTACTTCTACAATTATCACGTGCATAACGGTTATACGATAATTTTAGACGGAAATCGATAATTTAATATTCAGAAGTTGGCAACTCTGTTCTACATTCTCCTGAAGAGCATAATTCGATTTGTAACTCTCCTTGATATTTCTGTGTACTTGTCCCTGTTGTGTTGAATTACATAGAACCGTGAAAAAGAGATGGCCATAGAGACTCGTGTCCCGGTTGGGGCGTATTATTATTATTATTATTATTATTATTATTATTATTATTATTATTATTATTATTATTATTATTATTATTATTATTATTAATAATAATAATAATAATAATAATAATAATAATAATAATAATAATAATAATAATAAAAATAAAAATGGCTATCGCATTCAGCCATGTTCTGTGGGTTCCCGGGTTCGATTCTTGGTGACAAACTCTTGAAATGTGAACGCATTACAATAACTCTGATTCCCCTACGTAGACTGTAGATTCACGTCTCATGTAAGCTTCGTTCTTCAAAAGGGACGTTGAACTTCCGCCAACCAATCTTTTCCCTTCTGCCAAAAAAAAAAAAAATATTTTCATGCATCTCGTTTTATCACATTTTTGTTTCATCTTGTTTTTCGACGCTATATCGTCATCTTCTAACGTCAAACGTTGAGTCTCCGATTTATGTTTCTTTATCTTGAATATATCCTCGAGGGTTGAGAATGCGTTTATCGATTTTCTACTTTTTTTTTTTTATGGGTTCCTCTATTTTGTTTGTATCTCTAAGACGACTCTTTTCTCTATTTCTCTTTGAAACAAGATTTCTCTCTCTCTTTTTTTTTCTTAGTTCGCTTTGTTTGGATCTCAACAGGCTTCATCTTATGAACATAGCATCCGTTTAGGTTTACCACATTTTCTTACCCTCGAGATATATACCATGTCTCCTCTTATTTTTCTTTATACAACATGTGAAATTCTTTGCTTATCTTTTTGTTTCTTTCTTGCCTTGTTATTACTATGTGTTGTTTGTGAAGCATACTTTTATTTCTTTCATCATTTCCAAAGATGTCTCTCTAATATACTTGAAGTTATAAAAGCTTTACTTTGTCATACACTGTGAAAACTGTAATGGATTGAGATAGAAGAAAATCTTTAATGTAGTTCCCTCGGTTATGTTGTATGGGGGAAAGGAAACGAAAGATTAATTCAAGTAAATAATAAAGAAATAATAATTGAAATAAATACAGCAGAATTAAGCGGTTGAACCTTGAGAAAAATAATGAACTGATTTGAGAGTACACCGCCATCCAATGATATGAGGGTACGGCTTCTTTCATTGGAACTTTGTGAAATCTTGAGCCAATAAATCAATTACATTTCCTCACCTGAAGACTGAGCTCTGTCTTTGTAACTGGAAAGAAATAATCTTCCATTACGAGTTTGCAAAAATGAAATCGAAAAATTTGTCAGAGGAGCAGAAATATGTCAATTATTTCTTATACGATATTTTTCAACCTGCAAAGTTTCCTATTCTGTAAAGAATCCAATCCTTGAATGAATTCAAAGCTACAAATTGCGCAGAAAGAATTCAATTCTTCTAGGAATGCAAAGCTACAAATTGCGTCAAAAAAACACTCAATCCTTCAACGAGTGCAAAGCTAAAAATTGCGGAGGGGGAATTCAATCCTTCTACTAATGCAAAGCTACAAATTGCTTAGAAAGAGTTCCATCCTTCTAGAAATGCAAAGCTACAAATTGTAGAGAAAGAATTCAATCCATCTACGAATGTCAAGCTACAAAGTCTGCAGTAAGAACTCAATCATTCTACGATTGCAAAGCTACAAATTGTTTAGAAAAAGTTCAATCCTTCTATAAACGCAAAGCTACAAATTGCAGAGAAAGAATTCAATCCTATAAACGCAAAGCTACAAATTGAAGAGAAAGAATTCAATCCTATAAACGCAAAGCTACAAATTGAAGAGAAAGAATTCAATCCTTCTACAAATGCAAAGCTCAATGCGCAAAAGGAACTCAATCCCTCAACGATTTCAAGGCTACAAATTGCGTAGAAAGAATCCAATTCTACAACAAATTGCGCCAAAAGAATTTACTTCTTCTACGAATGCAAAGCTACAAAATCTGTAAAAGGAACTCAATCCTTCAACAAATTCAAAGCTACAAATTGCGCCGAAAGACTTCAATCCTTCAATGAATGCAAATATACAAATCCGTACTTCAAATATGTACACAATTTTAACTTGAAACCAGTTTTCATGCAAAAATAAATGAATCACGAAATGAATAAAATAATGCAATGATTCAAAGAATGCAAAGCTTTAAATAGCGCACTTCAAATATGCTCTCAATTCTAATTAATGGAATCAGATATCATGTAAAAGAGACGAATCACAAAATTACTAATAGAATGGAACACACACTCTTATTGAGAAAACTTCTATAAATTCAACAGTATTAACCAATAGCTGTTGGTGTCTACATAGTGCAGATTTAAACATTCTGTTAAGAATTTATTTTTATAAAATTTTATGACAAGTATTGTAAAGTGACAGCTACACTTTAAACTTTTTTTTTTAAATGATTCTTGTCAAAACGTATAGGTAGAGCTGTATCTACAAGGAAAATAAGATTTGTACATTTTATTTTTACGACAAATGATACTGACATAGGTTTAGTTACATAATAATTATTGATAACTGAAATTTCTGCAAAAAGAAGTGAGTTTCATTTCGCTCCGTAAGCACTGTGAAGGCTTACATTAAATTATACATATGCCCAGAGGCAAAACTAACAAAGACACAGAACTAATTAGAATGATTCGTGAGGTTAGTTAACATTTTAGTAGCAATTACAACGCGCCGCGTTGCCACTACTTCCTCCGCAAAGTCAGTTACTTAATTTCTTTCTTCTGGAGCTGTTTTAAGATTCTGGGTGGGAAACGGCTTAAGATTACCTAATTTTATTCTACTCACTGTTCTGATAACACTCACGAAAGAAAAGGAGAAGAGCCTTAAATCAAAAATATCTTCTCTCTTTCTCTGGTTTCTTTATGCTTTCTCTCTCTTTTCTCGCTGCCTTAGTTAAGTTGGTCGTGTTTCTTTGCTGATTCTAGAAGTACTTTGGAAATAATTGCTTGGAAGGAAAGAGTGAAAGAAATGGTCTTTTTTAAAGCGGAACATCTGAAAAGAGGATTGTTGCTTCGTAAATAACAGAATAACAACCCGAGACTATGATTTAAGAAATAACATCTACACAGATTAAGAATATGAGGCTCATTTGATAAAATTAACAGCGTCATTTCTGATTTTACTTAGCAGGGTAAGGCCCTAGTAGATTCCACGGTGGTATATTATTATCCTACAGGGATGAGCCATAAGTACTGTAATATTTCCAGAACTACACCGTGATCGACCGTAAGAGCAAGATCAAACTGGGCCAAGAGTAGTCTGGCAAACGGACTATTGAACAAGGAGGCTGCCTTTCCACTAGTATCTTCAATAAGTTTTTATGGCAATGAGAGCTCAATAACGTCTTATATGTGAATTTTACTGCCGGTTGCACTCATACACCAAAGTAAAGTCCGGCAGGTAAGTCTTACAGGCAGAGTGTACCTTTTAAATGTTTTTATTTTTAGTCGTCTTTGGTTTCTGACTCAATTATTTTCCTTGCCGAAGAAATACCTAAGTATCATACGAAAACACTCAGGGCAACAGCTGTGGCATAATCACTGCCTACGGGTAAGTCACGAGACTGCGTGTTTATCAAAACGTGATGGTGGCCTTGGCCTTAAAGACATTAAACTTCAGAGCTACTCGCTGCTGATACATCGCGTCTGCCAAACATTATGCTCCTACTCAGAGTCCTTTTCCAGCAAGGCGTTATGTGTACCACTTCGTCATATTGAGTTACAAGCTCCCCTGCAGATGCAACCTTGGATTTCCCTTGTGCCATACCGTATTTCTTGATATTAGTTACTCGCTTATCGCACGGAGTCACCTTGAAGATCTTTCTGTTAGACAATTATATAATCGTTATCATGCCAACACAATGTCGGTTCCCCGTATTGTAGAACATTACCCAATGACAAACTGGGAGAAAATCTGGGCAAACATTCATACTCCGGTATTGTCTCCTGCCATGCAATCTCTTTGGTACAGTGTTGTTCATAATATATATCCTACTAACGGGAGACTTTATGAATTGGGTATCTGTAATATTTTTTTTCTGTGGTACTTGTTATGTTCTCGATACTCTCCAGCACCGGCTCGAAAGTTGCTCACGAAACACAGCTATATGGTTTCATTATCAAAAAATCATTGCCCGTATCTGCAGAACAACTCCTTCTAAGATTCACTGTATACCATTCATGCTGCTTCCGGATTATCAATTTTATCCCAGCACTAAACATAACGCAATTTTATGGATCACGTCCCAAACTATCGATATTCTTTTATGTAATGATTTTAATAGTAATGTGACTTTGTATGTCAACCAACTGTTGTTCCGTATGCAAACTCTACCACTTTCAATTTGTAAACAAAAGTTTGCTAATTTTCTAGCAGCAATTTATTGATGTATCTATTGTACTTTTTTTTTTGTTTTTGATATAATTGGATTCTACAGTACAATTTTGTTTGTTAATCTTTTCTGATGTAATTGGCTAATAAGAGTACAATAAAGTATTAAAAAAAAGTGGGCTAGCGCAAGATGCTAGTAAAGAAAATCGTTTTTGGCGTGGGTTCAAATCCTGCCTATGGACATTTTTTTTACTATTTTTAAAAATTTTTTATAACTCTTCTTTCGTTACAATAAGATTAAAAATAATATTCAAAAAGTGATTTAACGATTATTTTTTTAAAATTTTCATTAAACTTCTTTCATTAAAATAAGTTTGCCCTTGTACTATATAGATCCACAGCAAATGTAGTAGTAGTAGTAGTAAGTTTGCCCTTGTACTATATAGATTCACAGCTAATGTAGTAGTATTAGTAGTAGTAGTAGGAACGGATTAGAAGCCCCGCAGGGGTTGTTTGGGTTCTGTTCTCGACATCAAATTGGCAAGAATACTGAAACGTTTGGGATCGGCAAAAATGCAACCCGCAGTTCATTATGAGCCACTTTTGATGAGCAATGTCTTGAATGTGACGATCAAGAATTTTTAAACTGTAGATCCATCAATTTTATTAACGGTGTTCCATATTTGTGTCATCTTTGTTTTTAACCTATAAATTTTTATTCTCTTTTATTAATATTTTTCCCCATTTCCTTGAAATGAAATGGGATTTTAGTGGTTTGACTTTACTAATTTTTTCTCAAAAATTATTTAAATAACCTATACTTTGTGGAAATTATATATTTATCTATCTATCTATATATATATATATATATATATATATATATATATATATATATATATATATATAATAGAGTAAATATAACAAGAATTTTAGAAATGATAGAAAATGGATAATTAGTTTTTGAACCAGGGGCCACAACATTTTTGAATGGCACCTAAATAGAGTTTACGTATTTTCTACGAATAAGTACATCCTGCTGAGTTAAGTGATAGTTTGGGTTTTATACCTATATACTGTATGTATAAAGATAATCAAGAAAGTTCTGTCGCCTTTTCACCCACTACTTTCGAACATAGATATGTCACCTAAAACGTACCTCGAAGACCAAAAATAGTCCCCATCAGCATCGACGACCGCCAACGTTCTGGAAGGCCATGGATTCCATCGCCGTTGAACTTAGTGGGCTGTGAAGCGAAGAAGGTATCAAGTGTATTTTGTACCTCTGCTAGGGATTTGAACTGGCGTCCTCTAAGGTTATTGTCCAAGGAATGGAGCAGGCAACGGTGAAATGTCCGAGGAGTATGGCGGATGCAATAGTGTTTCATATTCAAGGCGTACAATAGTGTCTCGGATCATCCTAGCCACGCGGGCTACCTCGTTGCCCTGTAACAGGAGGACCCCTTTGCGATTCAGAAGTGCTGGCTCCAGAGTTTTTTTTTTTTTTTTTAGAAGAGCTCAACTGCTGGCAGTACACAGTTATATTGATGCTCTGACCAACTGGTAGCAGTTCCCAATGCACGATGCCATGAGCAGTCCACCAAACACACAGGAGGATCTTTTTCTGGTGCATTGCTGGTTTTGGCTGTTTTGAAACCGGTTCATGGAATGTTAACCAATGACGATTGTGACGTGGAGCATCGTACAGGACCCACTTCTCATCACGTGTCAACACCTTGTCCAAAAATGACTCCTTTCTCAGACAAGACTGCAAAGGAACACAGGTTTCTGTTCGCGCTGCATTTTGGCCCGGAGTCAAATCATATGGAACCCATCGATCCAACTTGTAGTGCTTTTCAAGTTGATAGAGGTGCTTCCGAATGGTTTCTCCACTCACACTGAGTTGTAGTCTCAGTTCCTCACATGTTTGGCCACTGTTTGCCTCAATTTCTGCTGAAGATCTTCATTTTGTACATGTTAGTATTCCGGCACGTGGTGCGTCTTCGAGTGTTTCGTCACCATCCTTAAACTTGTTAAACCACCTCTCTATCCGTGTAGTTACGACATCCTCACCAAAGGCCTGGCATGTCTTCTGCTCCGCTGCAGCGCCATTTGACCCCAGTTTGAACTAGTACAACATATACGCCCTTATGACGCTCTGTGGAGATCCCATGTTCACTCTGTCCTTACGCAAGTTCACGGTAGTTGCCACAACAGGTAGTAGTATGTTGGATCTACTACTGATCTTTGCCTTATCTCCATTCGCATTGAACTCACGGCGGTAGCTAATTGAACACAGACCTCTACAAAAGACAACAAAACTTTTTTGGTTACCTTTATACTTCTCCAGAAATAAGGTTTACAAGAAATGTATTGAATTATATTGGATCTTTTGACTGTACCTGATTTGAAAAGAATATAACTTTAATATCAAAACTACTATTCTGCGCAAACTTTCGCAGTAGCTGTTGGCTATCTGTTAGAGTCTACTCAGCAACCGTCAGAGACGATAATCCAGCTCCAGCCAAATCATGTAAAGTGTCACCGATGTATTGGAGTTTATAGCTGCACTGGGTTCTGAGTAGTGTACGTACATAGACTAGGTTTACCAGATCATCAGAAACGCATCATTACATCGGCTACGCTTCATAAGATTTGGCTAGAGTTGGATTATCATGTCGATGTTTCCACTAACAGATGGCGCACGCATCGCATGTTTGTAATTACAATCAATACCACCAGATACTTTTTAAGTTTATGTAACTATAGCGAAAGGTTTTAGCAGAATAGTATTTTTTTATATTAAGTTGTGCCCTTTTCAAATCAGAGACTGCTCTTGTGTTTCAAATTGAATTTAAATAATTGTATATGTATACATTCGAGCTACGTACGAAAAATTTAAGAAAGTAGAAGTTTTCTGAGGTGGGTCAAGAAAGTACTTAAATAAATTTGCGTAAGATTGTATTTTATAACCAGGGACGTCATTTGAGCTCCAGGCAGTGAAGCCATATATAGCATCTTGGTGCTAGATATAGCATAATCAACATGCATTTAGCATCTAGCATCTTGACTTTAGAATCGTGGCCAAATCTAGCATAATTTCATTCTTCACTCTGGTAAACAGAAGAAGAACGAAAATTTAGATGTTTCAAGGACCGTCGGGAATTATTCTTTTTAGTTGAAGTGATGATTGGAGCAATGAAACCAGTCAGTATTTCAGCGGTTATAATTTTTTGTTGAATTCAGAGCAAACGCAAAAATAGCAAACGTGATTCTGCAAAACATATTTACTTACCCATAGTTTTATTACTGTCAACTGACACCTGAATGTGTGGTTATCTGGGATGTTTCTGTCCGTTTCAATTTGTAATTTGAGAGGGGAGGGATTTGAGCGTCAGGGGACAGCTAGTAATACACTAAAAGAAATGCTTCAGGGTTGTGTCGGAAGCGGCATGTTGTGTATATATTTCTTAAAATGTTATCTATTCATAAAATATAAATTCAAACATCCTCCACTATAACGTGCCATTTACCATCATTCCTGACAGTGCCATATTAGCTTTGTACATGAATACAGTTAATAAATACACTTCATTAAAATAATGAAGATAAGTAGGGGCGGATCTTTAAAATTAGTTAGGAAAGATAATTTGAAAATCTGGCATAATTTACAAAAATCTAGCATAATTCAGACCCGTATTTGGCATCATCGCAAGTGTCGAGTGTGGCAACCCTGGCTCCAGGGAAAGGGGCACTTTATTAACAATGAGTTTCAGATTTATGTACATATAAATCAATATGATACTATAATATACCAATGAGAAATGTGAAAATCTAGTTTCATGACGGTTCTTACCCTTCCAAGGAAAATCTGAAGTGACGCTTCTGCAGAACAGTATTTAACAATCTTCGTTTTTAATAACATTCAGCTGTGAAAAGGAAACGTCTTATGCCACTGACCTGAAATTGACAGATCTGTCTATAATTTACATTGTTTAAAGGGTACCGATATTCATCGCTAGTTGAAGGACGGACGATTGTGAGGACGCTGTTCTTGATCACTGTACTTAAGTGTGGGTTTACGGAGAAGCAACAACGAATTGAAGATCTGACAAGGTCCGGAAATCCAATTTGTGCAACCACCTCAGAAAACATTGCTCCTGTTGAGGTACTGGTCATGGAAGACAGAAGGCTAACCTTTGAGGATATTTATGTAACCTTAGAAGATTCCGTCATTGAATCGTGGAAACGATTTTGACAGACCATTTCAAGCTGTCAAGGTAGGACCACGTAGGACCCTCGACAGCTGGACGAAGAGAAGATGGTTTCTCGGATAAGAAAAAAACTTTGAACATCGAAGCGGTACCTAATCTTTTCTGCTCCCAAGAATTATCCACCAGTGACCTCTTCCTGTGTTCAAAACAGGAGGATTCAATGCGAGGCAAAAGTTTTAAGTCCAAAGAAGTGCCCTTAGAAGTTTCATTTTCCAATGTCACCCCACAAAAAGACTTCTCATATTTCTTTTGATAGTGAAACACAAAGATCGTTATGGCATATAGAAGTGGACAGGAATCGCGTCGAAAACTGACAACTATACATATCTAACTCGAAAACTGAAAACTGCGGAATTAGTGAGAAAATGCTAAATAATTTTGGTATGCACCTCGTATATACTAAAAATGCGCCTTGACAAAATAAGGACATTTAATTAGAGCTGAAGAAGAAATTAGTAAAATCGCTTAATTAAAATTACGGTTAATTATAGAGAAAACAGAAAACAATATTTTCCCATGTAAATATTTCCCATTAATAGGCAAAAATTAAACGTAGCTTTGGTACTCATCATCGCTAACTCCAGATCCAGCTCCGTTTTTGCACATACTACTTAGGAAAATGCCCTCATGCCACTAACTTCACACATGACTTATTCCTTTGGTTGGACACCTCTGATTTAAACCAAATCTATTCACATGTTGAAAACTAGAATATTAAATGGCACACATATCTTTTTATGAAGATTTGAAATTATGTAAAACTCTGTTCATGTGCTAAATATTATTTTGCCTTTTTTAAAAAATATACATACGTAGTATACAATACAAACTACACAAAGTCACTAAAAAAAGAAAACAATTAGAAAAGTCTATAAACATTACTAAGCACGTGGAGTGGACAACGTTGTGAGGCATGTGTTCTTGCACCGCTGATCATTTTTCACCAAGAATATGCTTCATAAATTCGTAGACGGACCAACAAATTGCTGTAGAAGGTATTTGAAAAAGCACTCGAGGTTTCATACCTTGAGCAAACGCTTTGAGACCACCTACCTCATAAACAGTTCTCACAGCCTGCATCATACCCGTGACCTTGGTTTGGTTCAAAGTTTCCGGAGCAGAATACTCTTGAGTGTTTAATAATGTTTTACACACATCCAAAGGTGTTGTGATTGCTGCTGCAAAACCTCCGGCAACTGCACCGCAGATCATGTGAGCTTTTGGATTATAATGACGATCCTTGTTCAAGATATTAGATATCGTTTCATAAGTCATGAAGTGAATGCTCTGGAAAGGTATGTTCATAGTGAGCTGAGTGGTATACGAGCGGTAGAACGTCTTCACACCATCTTCCTTATAAACTCTAACCACACAGTCCGTCAAAGACTTGTAAGGGCTATTCTGCATTTGCATTCGCTGCTTGACGGCTTCCGTGGGCGTCATAATACCATCATGGAAAACGGTAGACATAGCACCAGCAGCGAAAAAAACAAGATCATCTTTAAGCTTAGTAGGGCCTTCGTGGTTGGATAGAAAGGTATCTTTCAGATATTCGTAACAGGAAAAATACAGCGCATGCGCGGGTCCAACACCTATAAACACAGCATTAACACCACGATATGGCCTCAAAACGCCTTCTGCTTCAATAGTCCTCTTAAACGAAGTCCATATGCTACTGAATTTAGATCTTTGTTCTGGGGCAAGTGATTGCATCCATGTCTTCACTGAATCCAGAGGGAACATAACACAGTGTTCGCATGTTCCTGCTAACGCACCGGCCAACATATGATGCCATACGTTTTTGCTTTCTAAAGATTCATAAGGATCTGAACTCATAGTTTGATTTAAAGTGTTGAAGGCCATCATTAGCCGAAACTAATAATGTGAATTGTTGAATCGACATACCTGCTACTTTAGCTAAACGTAAACAATCATTTAGGAGATGTAAAAGATACCAAAACAATCTAAGCGAGCTACGCCATAAAGGCGTAGTTTCTTGCAGTTACTGGCACTTAGTGATGTAAATACAATGTTTATTATTGAAAATTTTTAACAATTGATACTAAATAAATACATTATTTAAATAGTCGTATGATTTGAGCAGTGGATTCTGTAAGTCGATGATGGTTAATTTGTAATACACAGTGGGTCAGGATGAAATAAAAAACATACTTGGAGCAAGGGCGCCCATCAGGGGGGCAAGGTGGGGCGCTTACTCCCCTAGAGGAAATTGTACATCAGAATATCGAAAACCCAATAGAACTTTTTACATTAGTTACAGCAAAATTTGAAACTATATTTGAAACGTCGCTTAATACTGCCCCCCTTGGAAACCACAACATGGGCGCCCTTGACTTGGAAAACTCCTTGGAGAATTTTCAATTTTCTAGGAGGTAACAGACGGTTCAGCAAAGGTGTGTAAAAGTCAAACATTTTCTGAGGTTATGTACTGTACAATGTTCCAGTGGCGTATTTAGGGGGGGGGGCTTCCGGGCTTAAGCTTCCCCCGAAATCTTACTTACTATAGTAAAGTATATGAAATATATTGCCGAATTTTCAGATTTTCAGGCAAAGCCCCCCCGAAAGTTAGCAAAGCCCCTCCCGAGACAAAATCGTAAATACGCCACTGCCTACTTCTGTTTAATGTGTCTAGGCCAATTAGGGTCTAAGAATGTTATTTTTTTATTTATCATTATTAAGTCGACCCACTATTACCGTGCAGAATGGGGTTCGTAACCAAAAGATTAAAAAAAAAAAAAAAATTAACCGTTAAAAATTAAGCATTGATTCATTAATGTTATGATGGTAAACTACACTCTTCCTGCTAAGCATGGTATGAAGAAAAGAAACGCATTATACATTTTCACGGGCCGGATGAAATATATTTGCAGGTCGCATTTGACCAGCACTGCTTCTAGCCCAATTTTCTCATCACTCTTTGAGATCGATTACCACTTCGTAAATGAACTTTTAAAATATTAATTCAATAAATAACATATCTCTTTAATATATTCAAGAATAAACACAAATGAAACCTGCATATTCTTTGTTACACGTATTAGTTACGTCAGGATATTAAAACCTGCTACGCTGTTGCCAAACTTTGAAAGTACAATGTTACCATCTCATTAAGCTACACATTAGGGGGAGGGGGGCTAGCCAATTAATTGCGTGAGTGTACCACCTCAGTTTTTCAACTCCTTGTTGTACACTCATGTCCAAAATTATTGTCGCATGTCTATAAATATGTTATTCTAGGAATATAATCTGATAACGAATTTGCCCGGTATTTCTTATAATGTTAGAATGTGTATAATCAGCAAAGACATGTATGTAGCAAATTTCATGTCTAAAGAGCAGTAAATAAGAACAATAAACCGAAAATAAATTTTTCTTGTCCATTTAGCAACAATCTATTTTACTCATTATAATTTTCGTATTTATAATTCTTTTCCTATGAAATTTACCACAAATATACATTTCCCGATTCTACACATAGTATCAGTATTAAAAGTACCCTGCAAAATCATTAACAAATTATATTTTTACAAGAAGACAGTTATGCGACAATAATTTTGGTCATGATTGTACATGAGAAAGATTGGGTCTCTTTCTTTAACATAAATGGGAAGATTTAGTTTGTTTAATTTTATAAAATTCTTGAGTTGATTTTGAGTTTAACGTCCCGTTCAGCAGCGAGGCTATATGAGACGTGGACCTACTGATTAACGTGGAATCCGAACCACATGAGCTCCCGCCGGGAATCGAACCCGGGCCTCCCACGCCAAAGGCGCGTACGGTAACCGCTTAGCCACGGAGGAGCTCTATAAAATTCTTCTGGAAATGTATTCGTTTGCTCTGTGTAAACATGATTTAGTATTGCATACATAAATTTAATGTTAATTACTCGTAATTAAATATACCAATTGTATAATTAATTAATACTGAGTTCAGTTTTCATAAATAAAGGACATTCAAATGGACTGGAATGAGAAACCAACTAAATCAAAACCAATTCAAATTCCCGTTTATTTCAAAGAAAAAAGAGAGAGTTTATCGTATAAATCAAATGGGTAATTTAATGACTTCAACTTTGAGATCGTCTTTCTTGTGACGTCATTATGAAGGATAAATTTTAAAAATATAACTTCTTGCGATTCGGCGTCCTCCATTTTATCACAAAACGTGCAGTTAGAAACTTAACAAAGACTGGCACTGCCATGATCGGATGTTTTGATGTTTATGACTGATAAGTATTCAACCCGCAGTACAAGAGTGAACTCTTGGTTGCATACCATTTTAAGCAGTCCACCATTCGATCGAGGCACTAGTGAGTGAACGACGTAATAGGCGCAAGTATTGTGCCAGACATTATGGTCTTTCTCTTTTAAAATCTGTTGCTGTGACTAATGGTCCTCACGAGACGAGACGAGACAATGAATCTTCCAGTACAAACAGGTTTATCTATTCAGACAGAACAAAATCCTGGTAGTACGGTGGGAGCCCGGTGGCTTAGTGGTTCCTCACCGAATTGATCCCAGCTCTCGCCAAGTGAACTTTGGATTGGACAAAGAATGTGTGAATAGATTTTCTCGAGGGAGATCCCGTTTCCTTCCACTTCTTTCATTCCATCATTATCATTGATCTGATCATCACCGTCTCCCTTTGCCTCGGTGCATAATCGTGGGATGCTAAATTAAAAAAAAAAAAGGAAATTAGTTACGCTATTTTTCGTTTATTTACACTTCTTATTCGCATATGCATTCATAAACATAACTTATTAGCGTATTCCTTGGTGGCAGGAATCACCAGTCAACGTTTGAGAGGTGATTCCTGCCACCAAGATAAGACAAAAAGTACAGAAAAACCAGGGCGCACAAATGCTTCCTTTCGGAGTTATTGGCTGCCAGAAACATAAAAAAAAAAAAAAAGAACTTTAAAGGTCTGTAGCTTCAAAGCTATAGGACCTACCGTAGTCGGATCAAGACTTCGCTTAGGAATTAATATGTACATTATCTAAAAACACATGTTTCAGAATGCAAAGGTATTTACGCAGCAATTTTTATATAGAGACTTTGGCTACGGGCATATAATTTGAACTACTCACCAACTACCTCTATAAAAACTGTTGAGAAAGTATTGTGAAACTTGGATATTTGGATAGGGCACATACCAGTTCCTAAGTAAAATCCTGACCCAACTTTCGCAGCTATGGACCTTTAAAGTTAATTTTTTCATGTTTTCGGCAGCCTATAACTCCGAAAGGAAGCATTTGAGCACCCAGGTTAGTCTATACTTTTTGTCTTGTCTTGGTGTTAGGAATCACCTCCCAAACACTGTTGTCGGTAATGTTTTGAAACACCCTGTATAAAACTTTCGGAACACCATACGAACGATGGTCTCAAAAAACAATCAAATCCAAGATTTCAACGAATTTATACGTTTCATGTTAACTACAAACTTTTTTTTAAATGTCTATTTTTTTAAAATTTTTGTTTTGTTTATGTCTGTTGTTGCATTTGTCTCAACGTATGCACTACTCACCTAAAGGCCACATCGTTCAATGCATCAGTATCAAATTTTAAACTTAAGGTTCTTGTTTCACTCTCCGTGCTCGTGGGTTTTCTCGGGGTTCTCCCGTTTCCTCCCACTTTCTTCATTCCACCATTTCACTCATCTCTCATTATCACCGTCTCCTTTAGCCTAACCGGCATAACCGTGGGACGTAAAACTTAAAGATTTCATTTCATTTCTTGTTTCACTCTTTATTATTATTATTATTATTATTATTATTATTATTATTATTATTATTATTATTATTATTATTATTATTATTATTATTATTATTATTATCTTGTACCTTCAAATGAAGAGTAGTGTGCTAGAGGGTGAAAAAAATTGTGATTTAGTCGAAAACAGCACAAACAATTTTCTTAATTTTTCACAAGTCAGCATTTTATTAAGAACCATAAAGTATGGATTAAATAATTATTTTTCCTGGGAATATTCAGAAATGCTATTTTCATTGTTGGGAGTGAATTATTTCTGGACGATTTTTTCTAGAACAACTAAGGCAATTTTGTTCATACTGTATTTCATACCAAAAGTTTCATTAAGAACTCTACAATGTGAAATGTGATACATGTGTAAGTAATTTTTGTAGTTTCGCATTGGGTAAGTTCTCAGGTGATTTTTTTTTAATTTCGTAAATAAATACTTCATTAACAACGCCATGACGTATCGTAAGTGAATTTTCATTTTTTAAAAAATAGTTTATAAGGGCATTCAACGGTAGTAGGATTTCTTCGGACGAAGGCACGCCTTATTTTGTCCGTACTTTCTAAAGAATTGTTCCGTAATGACTCAATTTGAGAAATTAGAGCTTAGTGAGGTGGCCTGTATACATTTTTATTATTATTGAAATGTTCAATTTTTTTAAACAATACTTAGAATCAGCCATTTCTGAACATAAGTTAATTGTTATCGTTCCTACGAAATTCAAGCAGTACTTGTAATACATTTATGTGCTTGGGTATAACAAGAATGAGAGACAGTAAAATATTACGTTCTGGTAACTCTGATGAAGAATCCGAACTTGAATCCTGCCACTTCGAACACCCGGAGGATCACGAAACGGATATATCTACGAGTATGTTGATGAATGCATTGGCAGGAGCTTTAGCCGGGTGCACTGAATATTTCGTTATGTTTCCATTTGATTCAATCAAGACTCGAATGCAAATGTTAACATCCTCTAACAAAGCTTACAAGAGCACTTGGAAGACTGCGGTATCTATGGTTAAAAATGAAGGATTTTCTAGTTTGTATCGAGGTCTAAGCACAGTACCTATAGGAGCTGGAGTGAGTCATGCAGTTTACTTTAGCACTTACGAAACGGCGAAACTTGTTATGAAACCACATCCTTCACGTAGCACAGCCTACAACATCGCAGCCTCTACCTTTGCGGGTACGCTGTCTGCACTAGCAACAGATGCAGTAAAAACACCAGCAGATACTGTCAAACAGCGGCTGCAGATGGAAAATAGTCCCTATAAAAGTGTCACCGAATGCATTAAGAGTATTTTGCAAAGAGAGGGAATTACGGGGTTATATCGTTCATACACTGCGCA